>NC_050097.1:32480518-32783548 GCF_902167145.1 Zea mays | reverse complement strand
AATAGAATTATTAGCTTTCTTGATGGTAATGCCGTATATAATCAGATTTTTATGGCCGAAGAAGATGCGTCTAAAACAACCTTTATATGTCCAGGCTTTATTGATTTATTTGAGTGGGTTGTCATGACATTTGGTCTGAAGAATGCTGGTGCTACTTATCAAAGGGCTATGAATTTGATCTTTCACGAGCTGTTGGATAACGTTGTGGAAGTTTACATCGATGATATTGTAGTCAAATCGGTTGAGTTTAGTTCTCATATAGTTGATTTACGCAAAGCCTTTGATAAAATACGTCGGTACGGTCTAAAAATGAATCAACGTAAATGTGCTTTTGGAGTGTCGGCTGGTAAGTTCTTAAAATTTACCATTAATGAACATGATATAGAGATAGAGCCTGACCGAATTAAATACATTCAGAATGTGGGACCTCCGACCTGTAAGTTTGAAATGCAGAAATTTCTCAGCAAGGTAAATTATTTACGAATGTTTATTTCTAACCTAGCCGAGAAGATTGATGCCTTCACTCCTATTCTCCGACTTAAAAATATGCCGAATTCACTTGGGGGGCAGAACAACAGGAAGCATTTAATCTTATTAGAAAATATTTGTCTTCGGCTCCCGTGTTAAAAGCACCACAAGCTGGAGTACCATTCAGGTTATACATTGCAACCGAAGATATAGTTATTGGAGCTGTTCTGACACAAGAGACCAAAGGAAAGGAGCATGTGGTAACCTACCTAAGTCAGAGACTGGTGGATGCTGAAACAAGGTACACTTTCATCGAAAAGTTATGCTTATGCCTGTTTTATGCATGCACCAAGTGTAGGTGTTATTTATTATCTAGCCATTGCACCGTTTCTGGTCAAACCGATGTGATCAAATACATGTTGCAAAATTCGATCATGAGTTATAGAATTTGTAAATGGGCTTATGTACTTATAGAATATGACTTGGCCTATAAACCATTAAAATCTATAAAAGGACAGGTCGTAGGAGATTTTATTGTAGAACATCGGATTGATGATACTCGTAAACTAGACATATCATATTTCACTGTTACTCACTGGACTTTGTATTTTGATGGATCAGTTTGTAATGAAGGACAAGTAACTGACATCGTGCTTATTTCGCCAAGTAACGCCTCCTTCGACTTCTCTGGCCGATTAGAAACTTATTGCACTAATAATCAAGCCGAATATGAGGTCCTCTTATTTGGCTTGTAGTTTTAAATTGTATGGGAGTAAAACATGTGAAGGCATTTGGTGATTCTCAGTTGCTTGTCCAGCAGATATTAGATGGTATTCTAAATAGTTAACTTGAAAAATGTTAGGACATAATTCATTCTTTTGACGAATTCAACATTCAGCACATATCAAATGTTGAGAATTGCAGAGCTAACAATTTGGCGCAAGATGCATTAGGTTATCAGATAAAGCGAGGGAAATTTCACAACACCGAAAATCTGATAACTGGTGTCGCGCTAGATCCTAAGGTCATGGACCGTCCGGGCTGCCAGCACGGACCGTCCGCGGCAGGTTCGAACCGTCCGGGTATGGGATCCGGACCGTCCGACGTTGCCAGGAAAGTTCTCCTGATTGATTCGGCTGATAACGAAGCCGATGCAATTGATTGGAGGACACCCATAATTAATTAACTATGAAATCCCAGTGTTAAGCCGAATAGGAACGTTCGGCGTACAACTTTCAAGTATGTTTTAATGAGTGATGAACTCTACCGCCGAACGGTCAACGATGTCCTGCTTAAATGCTTGGGCCTAGGTAATGCTATATTAGCCATGACCGAAGTACATGAGGGGATTTGTGGTACTTATCAATGGGCTCTAAAGATGAAGTGGTTATTGCGAAGATCTGGCTTCTATTGGCCTAACATAATAGCTGATTGTTTCAAGTATTACAAAGGATGTCAAGTATGTCAGAAATTCGGCGACTTACATTTGGTCCCTGCAGCCGAATTACATCCTATCATCAAACTTTGGCCTTTCAGAGGATGGGAATTGGACTTTATAGGAGAGATTCATTCTTCATCATCGAAAGGGCATCGATTCGTGTTAGTTGCCACAGATTATTTTACTAAATGGACTAAAGCCATTGCTCTGAAGAACGTGACACACAGATAGGTAATTGAGTTCGTAACTAAGAACATTATTCATAGATTCGGCATTCTCCAGACCTTGACCACAGACCAAGGTGCTTCTTTTATGTCAAAGGAGGTACTTGAATTTGCTGAATCATATAAAATTAAATTGCTCAATTCATCTCCGTATTATGCTTAGGCCAATGGGCAGACCGAGTCTAGTAATAGGACATTAATTAGCTTAGTAAAAAAGAATATATCTGATCATCCCAAGCATTGGCATAAGATTTTGTCCGAATCTTTATGGGCTCACAGAATATCTAAACACCGTGCTACTAAAGTATCTCCGTTTATGCTTGTTTATGGGCAGGAAGCAGTGTTTCCTATAGAGATAAGTTTGAATGCTGTCAGGTTCGCCAGGAAAAATGATCTAACTGTCGGTGAATATTATAATTCAATGATGGACAATATTGATGAAGTGACCGACAAGAGAGTGACAACTTTAGGAGAAATAGAAAAGGACAAGATCATGGTCGCCAAAGCTTACAACAAGAAGGTCAAGGCTAAATCATTCCAGTTACAACAAGAAGGTCAAGGCTAAATCATTCCAGGTAGGGGACCTGGTATAGAAGATTGTCTTGCCTCTAAGGAGCAAAGACCGAAAGTTTGGGAAGTGGTCGCCAAGCTGGGAAGGCCCTTATAAGGTCACACAAGTGATATCCGGTAACACCTACTTGCTGCAAACACTACAAGGCAAAGACTTGCCCAAAGCGCTAAACGAGCGTTTTCTCAAGTAGTACCATCCTAGTATGTGACAAGATGTCTAAGAAAATCGATGTGATCACATCGAGTTAGTTTTCAGCCTGTGCCAGTGCTTTTGGTTCGCTCTGCTCCGCCAAAAGACAGGGGGCATATGTTGAGCGCCGAATTAGCCGAGCGGACGGTCCGCGCGCACGCAGAATCAGTTAGAATTCCGAGTTTTTTGCGGGATTTGTTAGCTAAATCTGCGGGATTAACTCGAGAATCGGCTTGTAACGGGTCCAAGCCTCCCCCCTCTCTATATATATGAAGGGCTACGACCGATTGGAACACCAACAATCGATCAATCAATCAATATACATCTAGTTCTTTACATTTTGCCCTAGGAGTAGACAGTAAATTAGATTCCTCTCTAAATCTTCACCTCTATCTGGCTCTACGTCGATTAGAGGCGTCTTGGGTGGCCTGTCGATCCTCCCCGACGGGTCCCTCCTGGGAGCGAAATTCAGGCGCAGTCGGCGAACTCCGCTGCCCTTGTGCACGCGCGGACCGTCCGACTCGTCAGGCAGGACCCTAGCCCCTGCGCCAGGTCGCGGACCATCCGCGCCTCCGCAGAGAGCACCGCCGCCGGTTCTCATCGCAGTGATTGGCGTCTGGATCGGCGCCAATAGACACTATGATCTCACTTTGATTGTTGGAATTTCTTGTAATGATTGTGGACTTGTGGTCAAAAGGACCCAAAGTTGGACAATGTGAAAATCTACTCTTCCTGCTTACCTCTGGACTAGTAAACTAGGCGTGCAAGACACATGCATGTCCTGTTCATTGTGTCCAGTAGAGAAAATAGAGCAAAATAACTCATAAAATAGTCAGAGATTCATAGTGCACTTAATGCTAACCATGTGGCCTATCGTGACAATCTTTGTTTGATTTTGCCAAAGAAGTTATCCCTTGACATACCTATGGGCGGTAATGGGCTATAAACTTTACACTGCAAATTTTAAGGGTCGAATCGGATTAGGATCGGACCTTATTCTTATTCATTTTTGAACTAATATTATTTGAGGGCCTTAACTTTTTGTGAAGAATCATTTGGATCGTGATCCATTACCACCCCTAGACATACCCCAAAAATATACCTTCAACATTATTTTTTATGGAACTATGTCATTTGTTGCAACATCAGTATGCATTTTTTTCAGATCGAGCCAGCTTATTTTCTTTTTCTTTTTTTGGTACCTTGACTAGTTCATTGTATGCTTGCAGTTGTGGATAGCTTTATGTATTGGCACGAACAGCAGTGCATGGTTGGGCACTGCTGCTCTTGTTACCAACATGAGGAATTTCCCTCTCAGCCGAGGCACTGTTGCTGGTCTCATCAAGGGTTATGTTGCTGTTAGTGCTGCTGTCTACACTGAAACGTTTAATGGAATGCTAGGCAATTCACCCACAAATCTTTTGATGTTGCTTGCCTTGGGGATCCCAACAGCATGTATTGTGGTGATGTATTTTGTTAGGCCTTGCACTCCATCACTGGATGAGGACAACTCAACAGAACACAGCCATTTCATGTACACACAAATCTCAAGTGTGGTTCTCGGAATATACCTTATGGTTGCTACAATACTTGGTGATACTTTAAAACTAAGTCAGGCTGTCACCTATCTATTGTTTGGCATAATGATACTTTTGCTCCTTGCTCCACTTGCAATACCAATAAAGATGACACTTTATCCAAACAAACAAACAAAGGAAAAGGCCAGCACCCTTGCTCCATCTTATTCAACTGATAGTCTGTCTGGTGCGGATCCAGAGAACTCACAACCACTTTTGGGCAGTGCCTCAACAACACTTGCTACAGGTACCAATGAATCTGATGACAGTACTGATTTGGATCTTCTATTGGCTGAGGGTGAGGGAGCAGTGAATTTGAAGAAGAAAAGGGGGCCAAGAAGGGGGGATGATTTCACATTCCTTGAAGCCCTAGTAAAGGCGGACTTCTGGCTACTGTTTGTTGTTTACTTTTGTGGAGTTGGCACAGGGGTCACTGTTCTCAATAACCTGGCGCAGATTGGAATGTCTGTTGGTGCTAATGACACAACTATTTTGTTGTGCCTCTTTGGCTTCTGCAACTTTGCTGGTCGTATCCTTGGTGGATCTGTCTCTGAATATTTCGTAAGGTAAGCTACATTTAACTTATTCGCAACAACTTAACCTGTACAATTTCCCTACAATGCATCACTTACTATATTCCAGCTTATTTAAGCTGAAAGCTGAAAGTAGTAAAGCTGATTGCTTTCTACAGTACTGTGATATATTGATATTACTAAACATCAAACAAGCATTATTGAACATTGCGGTTAATTCCCAATGCCATTGATCTCTAACCGCCGTGTTACTTTGCATATGTTTTGAGGACTTAGTCATCTAGAATCGTTTGGATTTTTTTTGTCGAACATGCAACAGAGCTGCACATCTTTTATATTAAGGAAAAAGGGGTACAGATTTATTTTTATCAAGAAATACTAGTCAATCAACCTGTGCTCTAGCATGGCCTTGGATCTTATATTATCTATAATTATTGAAAGTTTTATGAATAAATTTAGTACGTACAACCAATCAAATTTGCTTATGCTTACTCTATATCCCTCTATTCATTTCCTAACACAATACACATAGATACTCTATAATCTCTATCAGGTTATGAACTTGTGCTAAATTTATCGGGCTCCTCGTCTTCTGCGTCATCGGCATGAGCAGCCTTTGCGTGGAGGTTGATGCGCCGCCGCTGGACATGAGCCGAGGCGGTGGCTAGCCCACGCGTGGCTGGTTCGCGACAGCGGCCGGCGCAAAGGCTGCTCATCCATGCTTAACACAATACACATAGACACACACTCTAACAATACCAATTACATGTGTTTTTGTCATGTGCGGGCGCACATATAGGCGCCGCCGTGACGCACGCCGCGCTGCAGAGCGCGCTGAACGCGCAAAGGAGGAGGCTACAACCAGTGGATAGATTTAGAAATAAAGATAAGGCTAGAGAATAAGATTTAGATGAGAGAATTGTGGAGAGTTAGTTGGCAGCAGATAAGTCCAAGAAAATAGGAGTTAGTTGAGAGTTTATAGGAGAAGTTGGTTAGCCATAGGGCTATTTATAAGCCACATGGCAGCAGGGAATAAGGCAAGCAAGATTATTATTTCCTAATCTCTCTCTCTCTAAACAAGCCGACGGTTGAGGGGAAAAACCTCACCGGCGACGACGGACCGTGGCTACGAACTCCGTAGTCAGGGGCCAGCTACCCTAGGTCGGGAGGTCCTTGACAACCTGGTATCGCGATCCAGTCGTTCCTCGACTTCTTCCACCCAGCCGCAATCCCAGCCAAGCCCACCAACCTTGCCGCCTTACGCCGACACCACCTCTACCATGGCCGAGCCAACCACCTCTGATTTGGCCAAGATAATCGAGACCCTGACATCAACGGTCGCCGCCCTCCAATCCTCTGTCGCCGAGCTCCAGAGGGGAAAGACCTCGTCGGGCGGCCATGGGACCAATGATGGGCAGCACCACAATGATCGACCGCCGCGCTTTCAAAAGATGGATTTCCCCCGCTATGATGGGAAATCTGATCCACTGATTTTCACCAGTCGGTGCGAATCGTATTTCCATCAGCAGCGCATCATGGAGGAGGAGAAGGTATGGATGGCCTCCTACAACCTTGAGGAGGGCGCACAGATGTGGTACCTTATGGTCCAGGAGGACGAGGGCACGCCATCCTGGCGCCGCTTCACGGAGCTGCTGCACCTTCGGTATGGGCCGCCCCTGCGTTCCGCGCCGTTGGCCGAACTAGCGGAGTGTAGGCGCACCGGTACGGTTGCCGAGTACCAGGACCGGTTCCAGGCCCTGCTTCCTCGCGCGGGACCACTCCAGGAGGCGCAGCGGGTACAGCTCTTCGTCGGCGGACTCCAGCCGCCACTCAGCATCGACGTCAGGATCCAGAATCCTCAGACGTTGGCCGTCGCCATGAGTCTGGCGCGCCAATTCGAGTTGCGCGAGCAATTCGTCGCCCCGGCCGCGCGCGCTCCTGGGCGTCCTCTACTGCCGGCCCCTGCCGCCCGGCTGGCCCTACCCGCGCCGCCAGGAGCCAAACCGGCTGCGCCGGGGACCATTACCGTCGAAGGCCGCACCATCAAGCGCCTCTCGCAGGCAGAACAAGAAGAGCGCCGCCGCCTTGGCCTCTGCTACAATTGTGACGACAAATTCACAAGGGGCCACAATCGCATCTGTAAGCGGCTGTTCTTACTGGAGGGCCTTGAGGAGGAGGAAGATGAGGCTGTCGAGGATACCGGGACTGAGGAGACCCCAGTATTCTCCCTCCAAGCTCTTGCGGGCGTGGCGCTCACCGACACGATGCAGCTGCAGGTCACGCTGGGGGCCACCTCCATCGTCGCCATGCTAGATTCGGGCAGCACTCACAACTTCATATCGGAAGCCGCGGCTGCACGCACGGGCCTGCCCCTCGAACACCGGCCACGCCTCACAGCCATGGTCGCGAATGGGGAGCGCGTCGCGTGTGTGGGCGTCATCCGCAACGCACCACTGGACATCGGCGGCCACTGCTTCCCTGCTGACCTATACGTCATGCCTTTGGCGGGCTACGACGTGGTCCTAGGCACCCGATGGCTGGCAGCGCTGGGACCGATCATGTGGGATTTCAGCAACCACGCGATCTCCTTCACCTTCCAGGGCAGAGCGTTCTGCTGGCAGGGGCTCGCGGCCTGCCGAACGGCTGCTGTCAGCACAACCACCGCCACCAGTACACTCCTCGACGAGCTCTTGGCGGACTTCGACGACGTTTTCAGCGAGCCTCGCGGCCTACCTCCCCCACGCAGTCGGGACCACAGCATCACCCTGGTGCCGGGGGCACCGCCAGTGGCAGTACGCCCGTATCGCTACCCCGCCCTGCACAAGGACGAACTGGAGCGTCAGTGCACAACTATGCTGGACCAGGGGCTCATTCGGCGCAGTAGCTCCGCGTTTTCGTCCCCGGTGCTCTTGGTCAAGAAACCGGATGGCTCGTGGCGGTTCTGCGTCGACTACCGCGCGTTGAACGCCATAACCATCAAGGATGCGTTCCCCATCCCGGTCGTCGACGAGCTCCATGGCGCCAGCTTCTTCACCAAGCTCGACCTCCGATCCGGATACCACCAAGTCCGCATGAGGCCGGCCGACATCGACAAGACAGCATTCCGGACGCATGACGCCTTCTTCGAATTTTTGGTCATGCCGTTCGGACTCTGCAACGCGCCAGCCACCTTCCAAGCTCTCATGAACGACGTGCTGCGCGCTTACCTCCGCCGGTTTGTGCTTGTCTTCTTTGACGACATTCTGATCTACAGCTCATCCTGGGCGGACCACCTGCGCCACCTCCGCGTCGTCCTCTCGGTGCTCCGACAGCACCGTCTCTTCGTTAAGCGCTCCAAGTGCGCTTTTGGCGTGGACACCGTCGCCTACCTCGGCCACACCATCTCGGCGTCGGGCGTGGCCATGGATCCGACCAAGGTGCAGGCCATCCGTGATTGGCCGCAACCGCGCTCGGCCAGGGCGGTGCGTGGATTCCTCGGGCTCGCAGGCTACTACAGGAAATTCGTCCACAACTACGACATCATCGCAACCCCCCTCACCGCTCTCCTGAAAAAGGAGGGGTTCCGATGGAACGACGACGCAGCGAGGGCCTTCAGTACTCTCAAGGAGGCCGTGACATCTGCACCCGTACTGTCGCTCCCTGACTTCACCAAGCAGTTCGTCGTAGAGTGCGACGCTTCGACGTACGGCTTCGGCGCGGTGCTCGTCCAGGAGGGCCACCCCATTGCTTTCTTCAGTCGGCCGGTGGCTCCACGTCACCGCTCCCTCGCAGCTTATGAGCGGGAGCTCATCGGCCTGGTACATGCCGTTCGCCACTGGCGGCCATACCTTTGGGGGCGGCGTTTCACCATCAAGACGGACCACTATAGTCTCAAGTACTTGCTCGACCAGCGCCTCGCCACGATTCCGCAGCACCATTGGGTCGGCAAGTTGCTGGGGTTCGACTTCTCCGTCGAGTACCGGTCAGGCTCCACGAACACGGTGGCCGACGCCCTCTCCCGCCGCGACACTGAGGAGGGCGCCGTGTTGGCCATTTCTGCGCCGCGCTTTGACTTCATCGGCCGCCTCCGTCACGCCCAGGCTACCGATCCGGCACTGGTGGCCATCCACGACGAGGTGCGCCGAGGCACCCGCACCGCGCCCTGGTCGGTCGTCGACGACATGGTCGCCTACGAGAGGCGCCTATACATTCCCCCCGCCTCTCCACTACTACAAGAAATTTTGGAGGCCGTCCACGGCGACGGGCATGAGGGCGTCCACCGTACACTGCACCGGCTCCGCCGTGATTTCCATTTCCCCAACATGCGACGTTTGGTGCAGGAATTTGTGCGGGCGTGCTCCACTTGTCAGCGGTACAAGTCCGAGCATCTCCATCCAGCAGGGTTGCTCTTGCCTCTACCCGTGCCCTCGGCGGTCTGGGCCGACATCGCGCTGGACTTTGTGGAGGCGCTACCCCGCGTGAATGGGAAGACGGTGATCCTGTCCGTGGTTGACCGCTTCAGCAAGTACTGCCACTTCATTCCACTCGCGCACCCGTACACGGCAGAGACGGTGTCACAGGCATTCTTCACCGACATTGTGCGCCTCCACGGCGTTCCGCAGTCCATCGTCTCCGACCGCGACCCCGTGTTCACCTCGACGTTCTGGCAGAAGCTCATGAGGCTTATGGGTACTAAGCTTCACATGACGTCCGCTTTTCATCCCCAGTCGGACGGCCAGACGGAAGCCGCCAACCGAGTCATAGTGATGTACCTGCGCTGCTTCACTGGAGATCGCCCCCGCCAATGGCTGCGTTGGTTGCCGTGGGCTGAGTACACCTACAACACCGCGTACCAGACTTCGCTTCGGGACACACCGTTTCGGGTGGTGTATGGCCGAGAGCCACCTTCCATCCGCTCTTATGAGCCGGGGGAGACGAGGGTGGCAGCCGTCGCCCGGGACATGGAGGCTCGGGAGGCCTTTCTGGAGGAGGTCCGGTACCGCCTAGAGCAGGCCCAGGCGACCCAGAAGCTTTACTACGATCGGCACCACCGTCAAGTCTCCTACCAGCCAGGGGATTGGGCCCTCCTTCGTCTTCGGCAGCGGGCAGCTTCTTCAATGCCCAGGACCACCACGGGCAAGCTAAAGCCTCGCTTTGTGGGGCCCTACCGCATCGTCGAGCTCATCAACGACGTCGCCGTTCGCCTGGCCTTGCCGCCAGGGGCGCGCCTCCATGATGTGTTCCACGTGGGTGTCCTCAAGAAGTTTGTCGGCGTTCCACCAGCGTCCCCGCCTGCCTTACCAATCATCCACAACGGCGCCGTGGTCCCTGAGCCGCTGCAGGTTACTCAGGCACGCTTGGCGCGAGGCGTGCGTCAAGTTCTCGTCCACTGGAGGGGCGAACCGGCCGAGTCTGCTTCCTGGGAAGACCTCGACGAATTCCGCAGCAAGTACCCAGACTTTCAGCTCGAGGACGAGCTGGGTCTCGAGGGGGGGGGGAGAGATGTCATGTGCGGGCGCACATATAGGCGCCGCCGTGACGCACGCCGCGCTGCAGAGCGCGCTGAACGCGCAAAGGAGGCCACAACCAGTGGATAGATTTAGAAATAAAGATAAGGCTAGAGAATAAGATTTAGATGAGAGAATTGTGGAGAGTTAGTTGGCAGCAGATAAGTCCAAGAAAATAGGAGTTAGTTGAGAGTTTATAGGAGAAGTTGGTTAGCCATAGGGCTATTTATAAGCCACATGGCAGCAGGGAATAAGGCAAGCAAGATTATTATTTCCTAATCTCTCTCTCTCTAAACAAGCCGACGGTTGAGGGGAAAAACCTCACCGGCGACGACGGACCGTGGCTACGAACTCCGTAGTCAGGGGCCAGCTACCCTAGGTCGGGAGGTCCTTGACAGTTTTCATATTTTATATTGCACTTCTATGGATCTTTAATATGTATTTCGTTGAAACTTTAATTAAGTTATATCAGCTCTTGTTGCATTTTTTACCTTATGACTCTAAATTTTGGCTTTCAACATTTGATCTTATTAGTTGTTGCAAGTTTTTATCCATGTGTTAAGTTGAAACAGATTCTAGGTCCTATTATTAACAGGTCCTATTATTAACCTTGGGGATTTGATACGATAATTACTTCATTAGTGGAAATGACTATATATAAAGAGCCTCATAGGCCATACATGCTTATATTATATGGGCATTCATATACTTAACACTCCCTTCAAACTCAAGGTGGAAGTATAGGATCTAAAGTATTGAGCTTGATCAAATGAAGCCAATGTTGCTCTCGAGTCTGCTTTAATAAAGAAATCAGCCAACGACACCTCAGAAGGCACATATTGAAGAGCAATGGTTTTTTTATGACAATGAGAAAGTGAAGAAAGCATTGGCACCAATATGTTTGGTAAGTGCATGCTTCATAGGATCATTGATTGTGTTGTCACAGGGAAGTGGTGTGACAACATCACAAGAAATCCCAAAATCAACCAACAACCATCGAAGCCATACAATCTCTAAAGTAGTAGTGGCAAGTGCTCAATGTACTGCCTCTGTGCTAGAGCGAGATACAACTTCCTGCATCTTGGACTCCCATGCAATAGGAGAAGAGCCAAGAAGAATACAATATCCTGTGATGGAATGACTGGTTACTCACCCAAGTGGAGTACGAGTAAGCATGGAGCTGAAGTGAACTATTATAGCATAAACATCGATATGATGTCCCCCATAAATATCGTAGCACATGTAGTAAATGTCCAAAGTGAACGGAAGTAGGAACACATACAAAATGGCTCAAAATATGGACTCCATGAGCAAATGTCGGGTTTGGTAATGGAATAACAGTGAGATAAAACAAGGCTTCCCATAATGTATCTATATCTTGAGGGAACCATAAGAGGTGTATCATCACTAGGTCGAAGTTGTGGGTGAAGATCCATGGGTGTGGCAGCTATTTGATTGTCAGTGATACCGAAACGAGCAATAAGATCATGTATGTACTTGGTCTAAGAAAGATAGTATCTATGGGCATCCTCTTTAACCTCAATTCCTAAGAAATAGCTGAGGAAACCTAAATTAGACATTTGAAATTGCTTACCAAACTTCTACTTCACAAGAGAAATGTGTTCCACATCATCACCCATAATCAACATATAGAAGAAGCAAAGTACGACCACGTGGTGAGATGAATTTTTTTCTCGAAAAACATAGGAGAGCTGCGTTTCATTCCATTAAGAAGAAAAACAGAGATAATACAAAAACAACCACCTCACGGGGGGCCAAGTACAGGAATACTGATACTCATCAATGAATAAAACACCCAAAGCTACAAACTCTAACACAAAACCTATAGACCTGGATGCGACTAGTTAGCAAGGATAACTTTCTTGCTCCAGCCAACTCCCACTTCTCTCGCTCTTGATCAGCCATCCTAACAACAAGCTCCACAACGTGGTGAGATGAATAAATAGAGTAGGATCATGATCACTAGGTGTGAAACCAGCAACCTTTAACACGGATACAAAACGCTCAAACCAAAAGCACAAGAAGCTTGTTTAAGACCATATAAAGTATGACGAAGCCAACAAATATAACCTGGAGGAGCATTAACACATCCTTAACATCCATATGACATATGGCCCAAGAAGAGGAAGCACCCACTGCAAGTAAAGTACGAAGAATAGTCATATGAGCAATGAGTGCAGAAATCTCACCATAATCGCGACCGTGGTTTGTTGAAAAACCCTGGCAGCGAGATAGGCCTTATCTCTCTCTCTATAGAACCATCCGACTTTGTCTTAATTTTGAATACCCACTTAGAATTGAGAGACACAACATGTGACAAAACGCTAGTTGCCTTCTAACAAATAGATACACTCCTGGGTTTGTCCAATCATGTTATATCCAATAGTAAACTTTCAAGTAAAATGCATTAACGATCCTTAAACTTGGCACATTGTGTCACTTGGATCCCCAAACTAGAAAACAGGTCCTAAAACTTGGTTCGGCCGTGCAAAACCATAAAAAATCAGGTTTGCTCAAACCGGATGCTAACGTGGTGTGCCATGTTGGAACACACTAATGAAAGTTCGGGGACCCAAATGACATATTATACCAACTTAAGAGACTCAAGTGACACAGCAATGCCAAGTTCTAGGACCCAAGTGAGTCTAACGTGGCACGCCACGTCGGTATCCGGTTTGAGCAAACCTGGTTTTAGATGGGCCGCCAAGTTCCAACACATGTTTTTCTGATTTTGATAGTTCAAGGATCTAAGTGACATAGGATGCCAAGTTCGAGGACCACTAATACATTTCCCATATAACAACTCTGTACATGTGACAGTAAAAGAACAGATCCCAAGTGCATGTACGATCCAGTGCAGCAAGTTTCTCAGACATAACAAGCTGCCATTCCGGAATGCTAGAGCCTTGTTGATAAGTGGAAGGCTCATCCACAACAACATTAACACGTGGAAAAAATCATGCTTGTCAGCAGCTCCAATAGTGGCACGATCTGGTATCACCCCGTGAGTCATCACAAATAGCACATGACTCATCCATATTAATAGAATTAAGATGTATAAATAGCACACGATCTCGTAGGCCTTCTAATCAGTAATATTACTAAGATTAAGGAGTGTGTACTTAAAAAAGGACTGCTAAGAACATGATATTCTGCAGGTCAAGGATGCTCCCTCGTCCTTTCTGGATGATGTGCACACAAATAATCATGGTGGTAACGTTCCTGCTCTTCGCGACTGGTCTTCATAGCTTGATTTATGTTTCAACTACTCTCCTGGGGATATGCTACGGGGTCCAATTTGCTGTCATGATACCAACGGTCTCGGAGCTTTTTGGGCTAAGGGACTTCGGGCTAATGTACAACTTCATGCTGTTAGTGAATCCACTCGGTGCATTCTTTTTCTCAGCTCTTCTTGCTGGCTACATCTATGACAAGGAGGCAGCAAGGCAGCACCCAGGTGTACTGGAGCCTTCCGACTGCTATGGGCCTGACTGTTTCAGATTGACTTTCTATGTCTGCGCCGTCGTGTGTTGCTGCGGTACCCTGTTGGGCGTGTTCTTCATATCGAGGATAAAGCCGGTCTACCAGATGCTCTACGCAAGTGGATCGTTCAGACATCCTCGGAGCCAACAGCAGCTCCACTGATGTTGCATATACACTACAGTCATATGCTAAGAAATAGTCCTATTGAGTTTTGGGAATGAAATCATAATGTTCTGGAGTAAATCATCTGCTGGATGCCATGTTCCGGTGCTGTATCGCATTAACGGTGCTTGATTTGCCCCTGTTTGTATCAGAGTTTTATTCTGATTTCATTTGTCCCTGCTCTGTAAGGTCGCCAGCCTAGTAGATATAATATAGCGGGTCATCAATATATACTGGTAAACCAGCTGCCTATTTATATGGCAGCTCGTGTGCATCAGCAAGTTTGAGGACGTCATAAAGCGAATGTATCTTCTTTATTCTGTTGTTCCTATACAATGGGTTTCCTCCATTGAGACGCTGCTGCTTCTTTATTCTGTTACTAGGTATGTACCCGTGCGTTGCAACGGTACACAGATTAATTTAGTCGAGCCTTATGACACCGTACAATTCCATCGGTGCTGCAGTGGCATTCTGCGCAGCGGGTACGAACATGAAGAGTGAGATAGACCTGAATGCGTCTTATGATCATAGAACTTCGAACCGCATACAATAAAGTGTGAAAAAATATAGAATAAAATGAAACAAAAAACGAGGTAAATGGGCACGCAAGTTGGTGACGAAATGCGAGAAGATAGCTGGGATGTCGGTTTCGAGCTCGGTGTGGATGAGGCCAATGCCACGAACGCGGACAATGCCAAGGTTTAGGCTGAGACCAAGGAGCCAGTTGATGGAGACCTTGCTCTCGACGTCAAACTCGTACTTCTTGATGGTGCCATAGTGCCATACGCACATTATCAAGATGAAGATGGGAGCAAGAACGATTGGGACCCAGGCTCCCTCCCTGAACTTGATGAGTGCGGCTGAGAAGTACAGTGCCTCAATGGTCCCAAAGAACAGGATGAAGCCAATCGCAAGGAATATGCTCTTATGCCAGCACAAGACTATCACCAGGGACATCAGGCACGTTGTGACCAGCATGACGGTTATAATAGCCAATCCTATGTAAAAATAACAAGTAGATGTGAGATGGTCAGATGGACATCCATTACTACTCACTTTTAGTATGTATATATGTTAACATTGGCATACCTGATGCATTTCCCAAGTGTTTTGTGTTCCTAAAACCAATGGTTACAGCTAAGCACAGTATCATCATAATCCAATTGATCTCAGGGATGTATATTTGCCCGTGTACTTTGGCAGATGTATGGATTATCTTCACCCGAGGAAAGCAGCCCAGAGAAGCGCACTGCTTGATCATTGAGAATGTACCAGTGATGACGGCTTGGCTTCCCACAACTGCTGCAAGAATAGCAATTGTCATAATGGGCCACCTAATTTTCTCTGAAATGGTGCACTGTAAGCATTAAGAATCAACACTGATTCTGATATCGCGCTATGGTTCGCATCTCTGATGATAAGAACTGACGAGAATAACTTTTTTTGAAGAATCAGTAGGGGAGGTCCCTACTGAGAAATTTATTAAGGAAGCGAAACGAAAACGTTAAGACAAGGTCTTTTTACAAACGTTAAAAAGTAATGAAAAAGGGAACACTACTCCTATGCCTGTCACAGGCTCAGCCAATTCGGGATAGAGGTGTCAAATTTCCCCCGCGCTCTGTGCATGATCAATCGCAGCTCTTTGCTGAATTCCTGCGTACAACGGTGCACCGAAGGATCTTTGTTTGAAAACAACCACTCGTTTCGGCTTTTCCAGATGCTCTAAGTCATGAGAATAATAATCTCACTTTCCATGATATGATGCTTACACAGATAAGCAGCTTGTCCCATGTATGCAAGGATCAATGTTGGATACACCATGTGATAGTCGCCTAGAGGGGGGTGAATAGGGCGAAACTGAAATTTACAAATATAAACACAACTACAAGCCGAGTTAGCGTTAGAAATATAAACGAGTCCGCGAGAGAGAGTGAAAAACAAATCGTAAGCAAATGAAGAGTGTGACACGCGGATTTGTTTTACCGAGGTTCGGTTCTCGCAAACCTACTCCCCGTTGAGGAGGCCACAAAGGCCGGGTCTCTTTCAACCCTTCCCTCTCTCAAACGGTCCCTCGGACCGAGTGAGCTTCTCTTCTCAAATCACTTGGGAATCAAACTTCCCGCAAGGACCACCACACAATTGGTGTCTCTTGCCTCAATTACAAGTGAGTGTTTGATCACAAGAAAGAATGCGAAAGAAAAGAAGCGATCCAAGCGCAAGAGCTCAAATGAGCACTACAAATCACTCTCTCTAGTCACTAAAGCTTTGTGTGGAGTTGGGAGAGGATTTGATCTCTTTTTGGTGTGCTTTGCAATGAATGCTAGCTCTTGTATAGTGGTTGGAAGCTGAAAAACTTGGATGCAATGAATGGTGGGGTGGTTGGGGGTATTTATAGCCCCAACCACCAAACTAGCCGTTTGGTGGAGGCTGACTGTCGTATGGTGCACCGGACAGTTCGGTGCACACCGGACATGTCCGGTGCGCCAGCCACGTCACCAAATGCCGTTGGGATTCGACCGTTGGAGCTCTGACTTCTGGGCCCGCCTGGATGTCCGGTGCACACCGGACATGTACTGTTCAATGTCCGGTGCGCCAGTATGGGCGAGCCTGACTTCTGCGCGCTTCTGGCGCGTATTGAATGCGCCTGCAGGTAACCGTTGGCGCGAAGTAGTCGTTGCTCTGCTGGTTCACCGGACAGTCCGGTGTACACCGGACATGTCCGGTGAATTATAGCGGAGCAGCCGCTGCGTTTTCCCGAGGCTGGCGAGTTCCAGAGGCCGCTCTTCCTTGGAGCACCGGACACTGTCCGGTGTACACCGGACAGTCCGGTGAATTATAGCGGAGTGCCTCTGGAAATTCCCGAAGGTGGCAAGTTTGAGTTGGAGTCCTCTGGTGCACCGGACACTGTCCGGTGGTGCACCGGACACTGTCCGGTGTACACCGGACAGTCCGGTGCCCCAGACCAGAGGTGCCTTCGGTTGTCCCTTTGCTCCTTTGTTGAATCCAATATTTGATCTTTTTATTGGCTAAGTGTGAACCTTTTACACCTGCATAACTTATACACTAGAGCAAACTAGTTAGTCCAATTATTTGTGTTGGGCAATTCAACCACCAAAATTATTTAGGAACTAGGTGTAAGTCTAATTCCCTTTCAATCTCCCCCTTTTTGGTGATTGATGCCAACACAAACCAAAGCCAGTATAGAAATGCATAATTGAACTAGTTTGCATAATGTAAGTGCAAAGGTTGCTTGGAATTGAGCCAATATAAATACTTACAAGATATGCATGGATCGTTTCTTTGTTTTTAACATTTTGGACCACGCTTGCACCACATGTTTTGTTTTTGCAAACTACTTTGTAAATCCTTTTCAAAGTTCTTTTGCAAATAGTCAAAGGTAATGAATAAGATTTTGCAAAGCATTTTCACGATTTGAAATATTCTCCCCCTGTTTCAAATGCTTTTCCTTTGACTAAACAAAATTCCCCCTAAATGAGATCCTCCTCTTAGTGTTCAAGAGGGTTTTGATATACCATTTTTGAAATACTGCTTTCTCCCCCTTTTGAACACAATAAGATACCAATTGAAAATACTCTTTGAAAAACTAAGTTTTTGAAATTGGTGGTGGTGCGGGTCCTTTTGCTTTGGGCTCATACTTTCTCCCCCTTTGGCATGAATCGCCAAAAACGGAATCATTAGAGCCCTCGAAGTACTTTCTTCCCCTTTGGTCATAAGTAGATGAGTTAAGATTATACCAAAGATGAAGTCCTTTTGCCCTCTCCCCCAAAGATGGAGAGTGGCCTGGAGTGACGGCGAAGGATGAGTTACAGAGTGAAAGCCTTTGTCTTCGCCGAAGACTCCACTTCCCTTTCAATACACTTATGACTTGGTTTGAAATGGACTTGAAAACTTATTAGTCATAGCATATGAAGGAGACATGATCAAAAGTATATAAATGAGCTATGTGTGCAATCTAGCAAAAGAAATTGCGCGAATCAAGAATATTGAGCTCATGCCTAAGTTTGTTAAAAGATTGTTCATCAAGAGACTTGGTAAAGATATCGGCTAATTGATCTTTAGTGTTAATATAAGAAATCTTGATATCTCCCTTTTGTTGGTGATCCCTAAGAAAATGATACTGAATGGCTATGTGTTTAGTGCGGCTATGCTCGACGGGATTATCCGCCATCTTGATTGCACTTTCATTATCACATAGCAATTGGACTTTGGTTAATTTGTAACCGTAATCCCGCAGGGTTTGCCTCATCCAAAGCAATTGCGCGCAACAATGGCCTGCGGCAATGTACTCGGCTTCGGCGGTGGAAAGAGCGACCGAATTTTGCTTCTTTGAAGCCCAAAACACCAAGGATCTTCCCAAGAACTGGCAAGTCCCCGATATGCTCTTCCTATTGATTTTGCACCCCGCCCAATCGGCATCCGAATAACCAATCAAATCAAATGTGGATCCCCTAGGATACCAAAGCCCAAACTTAGGAGTATAAGCCAAATATCTCAAGATTCGTTTTACGGCCGTAAGGTGAGCTTCCTTAGTGTCGGCTTGGAATCTTGCACACATGCATACGGAAAGCATAATATCCGGTCGAGATGCACATAAATAGAGTAAAGAACCTATCATCGACCGGTATACCTTTTGATCCACGAACTTACCTCCCGTGTCGAGGTCGAGATGCCCATTAGTTCCCATGGGTGTCTTGATGGGCTTGGCATCCTTCATCCCAAACTTGTTTAGAATGTCTTGAGTATACTTCGTTTGGCTTAGGAAGGTGCCTTCTTGGAGTTGCTTCACTTGAAATCCCAAGAAGTACTTCAACTCCCCCATCATAGACATCTCGAACTTTTGTGTCATGATGCTACTAAATTCTTCACATGTAGACTCGTTAGTAGACCCAAATATAATATCATCAACATAAATTTGGCATACAAACAGGTCATTTTCAATAGTTTTAGTGAATAGAGTAGGATCGGCCTTTCCGACTTTGAATTCATTAGTGATGAGAAAATCCCTAAGGCATTCATACCATGCTCTTGGGGCTTGCTTGAGCCCATAAAGCGCCTTAGAGAGTTTATAGACATGGTTAGGGTACTCACTATCTTCAAAGCCGGGAGGTTGCTCAACATAGACCTCTTCCTTGATTGGTCCATTGAGGAAGGCACTTTTCACGTCCATTTGATAGAGCTTAAAGCCATGGTAAGTAGCATAGGCCAATAATATACGAATTGACTCAAGCCTAGCTACGGGTGCATAGGTTTCACCGAAATCCAAACCTTCGACTTGGGAGTATCCCTTGGCCACAAGTCGAGCTTTGTTCCTTGTCACCACACCATGCTCATCTTGCTTGTTGCGGAAGACCCATTTGGTTCCTACAACATTTTGATTAGGACGTGGAACTAAATGCCATACCTCATTCCTAGTGAAGTTGTTGAGCTCCTCTTGCATCGCCACCACCCAATCCGAATCTTCGAGTGCTTCCTCTACCCTGTGTGGCTCAATAGAGGAAACAAAAGAGTAGTGCTCACAAAAATGTGCAACACGAGATCTAGTAGTTACCCCCTTATGAATGTCGCCGAGGATGGTGTCGACGGGGTGATCTCGTTGGATTGCTTGGTGGACTCTTGGGTGTGGCGGCCTTTGATCTTCATCCTCCTTGTCTTGACCATTTGCATCTCCCCCTTGATCATTGCCATCATCTTGAGGTGGCTCATTTGCTTGATCTTCTAATTCATCAACTTGAGCTTCATCCTCATTTTGAGTCGGAGGAGATGCTTGCGTGGAGGAGGATGGTTGATCTTGTGCATTTGGAGGCTCTTTGGATTCCTTAGGACACACATCCCCAATGGACATGTTCCTTAGCGCGATGCACGGAGCCTCTTCAGTACCTATCTCATCAAGATCAACTTGCTCTACTTGAGAGCCGTTAGTTTCATCAAACACAACGTCACAAGAAACTTCAACTTGTCCAGTGGACTTGTTAAAGACTCTATATGCCCTTGTGTTTGAATCATATCCTAGTAAAAAGCCTTCTACCGTCTTAGGAGCAAATTTAGATTTTCTACCTCTTTTAACAAGAATAAAGCATTTTCTACCAAAGACTATAAAATATGAATATTGGGCTTTTTACCGGTTAGGAGTTCATAAGATGTCTTCTTGAGGATTCGGTGTAGATACAACCGGTTGATGGCGTAGCAAGCGGTGTTGACCGCCTCGGCCCAAAACCGATCCGAAGTCTTGTACTCATCAAGCATGGTTCTTGCCATGTCCAATAGAGTTCTATTCTTCCTCTCTACTACACCATTTTGTTGTGGAGTGTAGGGAGAAGAGAACTCATGCTTGATGCCCTCCTCCTCAAGGAAGCCTTCGATTTGAGAGTTCTTGAACTCCATCCCATTGTCGCTTCTTATTTTCTTGATCCTTAAGTCGAACTCATTTTGAGCCCGTCTCAAGAATCCCTTTAAGGTTTCTTGGGTTTGAGATTTTTCCTGCAAAAAGAACACCCAAGTGAAGCGAGAATAATCATCCACTATTACAAGACAATACTTACTCCCGTCGATGCTTATGTAAGCAATCAGGCTGAATAGATCCATGTGGAGTAGCTCAAGCGGCCTGTCGGTTGTCATGATGTTCTTGTGTGGATGATGGGCTCCAACTTGCTTTCCTGCCTGGCATGCGCTACAAACCCTGTCTTTCTCAAAATGAACATTGGTTAATCCTAAAATGTGCTCTCCCTTTAGAAGCTTATGAAGATTCTTCATCCTAACATGGGCTAGTCGGCGGTGCCAGAGCCAACCCATGTTAGTCTTAGCAATTAAGCAAGTGTCGAGTTCAGCTCTATCAAAATCTACCAAGTATAGCTGACCCTCTAACACTTCCTTAAATGCTATTGAATCATCACTTCTTCTAAAGACAGTGACACCTACATCAGTGAAAAGACAGTTGTAGCCCATTTTGCATAATTGAGATACAGAAAGCAAATTGTAATCTAATGAATCAACAAGAAAAACATTGGAAATGGAATGGTCAGGGGATATAGCTATTTTACCCAAACCTTTGACCAAACCTTGATTTCCATCCCCGAATGTGATAGCTCGTTGGGGATCCTGGTTTTTCTCATATGAGGAGAACATCTTCTTCTCCCCTGTCATGTGGTTTGTGCACCCGCTGTCGATTATCCAACTTGAGCCCCCGGATGCATAAACCTACAAAACAATTTCAGTTCTTGACTTTAGGTACCCAAACGGTTTTGGGTCCTTTGGCATTAGAAACAAGAACTTTGGGTACCCAAACACAAGTCTTGGAGCCCTTGTGTTTGCCCCCAACAAACTTGGCAACTATCTTGCCGGATTTGTTAGTCAAAACATAAGAAGCATCAAAAGTTTTAAATGAAAGACTATGTTCATTTGATGCACTAGGAGTTTTCTTCTTAGGCAACTTAGCACGGGTTGGTTGCCTAGAGCTAGATGTCTCACCCTTATACATAAATGCATGATTAGGGCCAGAGTGAGACTTCCTAGAATGAATTCTTCTAATTTTGTCCTCGGAATAACCGGCAGGGTATAAAATGTAACCCTCGTTATCCTGAGGCATGGGAGCCTTGCCCTTAACAAAGTTAGACAATCTTTTAGGAGGGGCATTAAGTTTAACATTGTCTCCCCTTTGGAAGCCAATGCCATCCTTGATGCCAGGGCGTCTCCCACTATAGAGCATACTTCTAGCAAATTTAAATTTTTCATTTTTTAAGTTATGCTCGGCAATTTTAGCATCTAATTTTGCTATATGATCATTTTGTTGTTTAATTAAAGACATGTGATCATGAATAGCATTAATATCAACATCTCTACATCTAGTACAAATAGATACATGCTCAACGATAGATGTAGAGGGTTTGCAAGATTTTAATTCTACAACCTTAGCATGTAACATGTCATTCTTAGTTCTAAGGTCGGAAATAGTAGCATTGCAAACATCAAAATCTTTAGCCCTAGCAAGCAATTTTTCATTTTCAATCCTAAGGCTAGTAAGAGAAATGTTTAATTCTTCAATCCTAGCAAGCAAATCAACATTATTATCTCTAGGATTGGAAGTTGAAACAATACAAACATGAGAATCAACCTTAGCTATCAAATTAGCATTTTCATTTCTAAGGTTGTATATTGTCTCATGGCAAGTGCTTAGCTCACTAGATAATTTTTCACATTTCTCAATTTCTAGAGCATAAGCATTTTTAACCTTAACATGCTTTTTATTTTCCTTGATTAGGAAGTCCTCTTGGGAGTCCAAGAGATCATCCTTCTCATGGATGGCACTAATCAATTCATTTAATTTTTCCTTTTGTTCCATGTTAAGGTTTGCAAAAAGGGTGCGCAAATTATCTTCCTCATCACTAGCATTATCATCACTAGAGGACTCATATCTAGTGGAGGATTTAGATTTAACCTTCTTTCTTTTGCCGTCCTTTGCCATGAGGCACTTGTGGCCGACGTTGGGGAAGAGGAGTCCCTTGGTGACGGCGATGTTGGCGGCGTCCTCGTCGGAGGAGGACTCGGTGGAGCTCTCGTCGGAGTCCCACTCCCGGCACACGTGGGCATCGCCACCCCTCTTCTTGTGGTACCTCTTCTTTTCTCTCCTCTTGCCTTTCTTGTCGTTATCCCTGTCACTGTCACTTGATAATGGACATTTAGCAATAAAGTGACCGGGCTTACCACATTTGTAACAAACCTTCTTGGAACGAGATTTGTAGTCCTTCCCCTTCCGTTGCTTGAGGATTTGGCGAAAGCTTTTGATGATTAAAGCCATCTCCTCATTGTCGAGCTTGGAGGCGTCAATTGGTTGTCTACTCGGTGTAGACTCCTCCTTCTTCTCCTCCGTCGCCTTAAATGCCACCGGTTGTGCTTCGGACGTGGATTGTTCATCAAGCTCGTTAATCTTCTTTGAGCCTTTAATCATACATTCAAAGCTCACAAAATTCCCGATTACTTCCTCGGGAGTCATTAGTGTATATCTTGGGTTGCCACGAATTAATTGAACTTGAGTGGGGTTAAGGAAAATAAGAGATCTTAGAATGACCTTAACCACCTCGTGATCATCCCATTTCTTGCTCCTGAGGTTGCGCACTTGGTTTACCAAGGTTTTGAGCCGGTTGTACATATCTTGTGGCTCTTCCCCTTGGCGAAGACGGAAGCGACCGAGCTCCCCCTCGATCGTTTCCCTCTTGGTGATTTTGGTGAGTTCATCACCCTCGTGCGCGGTCTTGAGTAAGTCCCAAATCTCCTTTGCATTCTTCAACCCTTGCACTTTGTTGTATTCCTCCTTGCTTAGAGAAGCGAGGAGTATGGTTGTAGCTTGAGAGTTGAAGTGCTCGATTTGGGCCACTTCGTCCTCATCATAGTCTTCATCCCCTACGGATGGTACCTGTGCACCAAACTCAACAACATCCCATATGCTTTTGTGGAGTGAGGTTAGATGAAATCGCATTAAATCACTCCACCTAGCGTAATCTTCACCATCAAATGTTGGTGGTTTGCCTAATAGGACGGAAAGCAAAGGTGTATGTTTGGAAATGCGAGGGTAGCGTAGGGGGATCTTACTATACTTCTTGCGCTCTTGGCGCTTAGAAGTGACGGATGCCGCGTTGGAGCCGGAGGTTGATGGCGATGAAGAATCGGTCTCGTAGTAGACCACTTTCCTCATCCTCTTTTTCTTGTCCCCACTCCGACGCGTCTTGTGAGAAGAGGATTTCTCCTTCTTCTCCTTTTGGTGTGAAGAAGACTTCTTCTCCTTCCCTTTGGAGGAGTTCTTCTTCTCTTTTCTCTTGGTGCGGGA
Organism: Zea mays; assembly: GCF_902167145.1. Classification (NCBI taxonomy): domain Eukaryota; kingdom Viridiplantae; phylum Streptophyta; class Magnoliopsida; order Poales; family Poaceae; genus Zea; species Zea mays. The sequence continues at coordinate 32,759,558 of NC_050097.1, read as the reverse complement.
CTCTTCCGATGAAGTGCTCCCATGGCTTGTAGTGGGCTTTTCGCCGGTCTCCATCTCCTTCTTGGCGTGATCTCCCGACATCACTTCGAGCGGTTAGGCTCTAATGAAGCACCGGGCTCTGATACCAATTGATAGTCGCCTAGAGGGGGGGGGGGGTGAATAGGGCGAAACTGAAATTTACAAATATAAACACAACTACAAGCCGGGTTAGCGTTAGAAATATAAACGAGTCCGCGAGAGAGAGTGAAAAACAAATCGTAAGCAAATGAAGAGTGTGACACGCGGATTTGTTTTACCGAGGTTCGGTTCTCGCAAACCTACTCCCCGTTGAGGAGGCCACAAAGGCCGGGTCTCTTTCAACCCTTCCCTCTCTCAAACGGTCCCTCGGACCGAGTGAGCTTCTCTTCTCAAATCACTTGGGAATCAAACTTCCCGCAAGGACCACCACACAATTGATGTCTCTTGCCTCAATTACAAGTGAGTGTTTGATCACAAGAATGAATGCGAAAGAAAAGAAGCGATCCAAGCGCAAGAGCTCAAATGAACACTACAAATCACTCTCTCTAGTCACTAAAGCTTTGTGTGGAGTTGGGAGAGGATTTGATCTATTTTTGGTGTGCTTTGCAATGAATGCTATCTCTTGTATAGTGGTTGGAAGCTGAAAAACTTGGATGCAATGAATGGTGGGGTGGTTGGGGGTATTTATAGCCCCAACCACCAAACTAGCCGTTTGGTGGAGGCTGACTGTCGTATGGTGCACCGGACGGTCCGGTGCACACCGGACATGTCCGGTGTGCCAGCCACATCACCAAATGCCATTGGATTCGACCGTTGGAGCTCTGACTTCTGGGCCCGCCTGGATGTCCGGTGCACATCGGACATGTACTGTTCAATGTCCGGTGCGCCAGTATGGGCGAGCCTGACTTCTGCGCGCTTCTGGCGCGCATGGAATGCGCCTGCAGGTAACCGTTGGCGCGAAGTAGTCGTTGCTCTGCTGGTTCACCGGACAGTCCGGTGTACACCGGACATGTCCGGTGAATTATAGCGGAGCAGCCGCTGCGTTTTCCCGAGGCTGGCGAGTTCTAGAGGCCGCTTTTCCTTGGAGCACCGGACACTGTCCGGTGTACACCGGACAGTCCGGTGAATTATAGCGGAGTGCCTCTGGAAATTCCCGAAGGTGGCAAGTTTGAGTTGGAGTCCTCTGGTGCACCGGACACTGTCCGGTGTACACCGGACAGTCCGGTGCCCCAGACCAGAGGTGCCTTCGGTTGTCCCTTTGCTCCTTTGTTGAATCCAATATTTGATCTTTTATTGGCTAAGTGTAAACCTTTTACACCTGCATAACTTATACACTAGAGCAAACTAGTTAGTCCAATTATTTGTGTTGGGCAATTCAACCACCAAAATTATTTAGGAACTAGGTGTAAGTCTAATTCCCTTTCACCATGCATGTAAAAGCAATCTGCCCAAGATTTTTTTTTATTGGAGAATAATTTGCCATATACTGCTTCTAGGATGAAACGCAGAGAAAAGTTAGTTTGCAGCAAACATTCTTCACCTGTATTGACAACTGGTTGAAATGCCCCAGATCAACAGACATTTCTTCAGAACCTGAAAGAGTTAAAGGGTCACCTTGTAATAAGAGAAACTCCAAAGATCAAGACAAAAGGTTCAGAAATGGTTTGCTGAGCATAGTACCAGTTACACATAGCAGTATTCCTCCCAGGGACATCCAACCTCCCCTCTGCGTCTTTCCTCAAGAACTTGTACATGTAATACGGAGATAATGCTCGATATACAGTGGGTTCCCAGTGAATAATATTGTAAACATCGATCAGGGTTATACATAGGAGCCATGTGATCACCACTGGAGCAAAAATGAAGCCAACCCGGTGTGTACCGTAGTGTTGCAGTGCAAACAGGCAAACCAGTATGATACAAGCAATAGGAAGTTCCACATCTGCAGATTCACATTAGCAGAACTTGATACAGTTAGAAGGGACTTGTAATAAAACAGCACATTATGGGCGCAAAAGGGAATCAGAATAAAGTAAAGTCATAATTAGCTTGACAAAGCAGAAATTATTATTTGAAAAGTCAATAATAGGGTCCTTTGCTTCACAATTTGACCTTGGCAAATGTGAACTTCTATCAGCACAAGTGGCCTTTTTCCCCAAGTCCCTGAATCTTACTAAGTGGTACCATCTTTCTGCCATCCCACTTTTTTATACTAACACGACATCAATTTGGGTAGCATATCTTACATGAACTATTATCCTTCCTCTATGACGAGCAGTTCAGTTTAAGACCTCTACCTATATCCCTAAAAAATGAGTAGTTCCATGTATTGTAGCATGGGTTGACCAATAGTTAGATTTTGCTACACATGAAAATTGTCAGTATACATGACTACTAAAGAGATATGTCTTATTTGATGATCTCTTCCTGTTTCCCAGTCAAAGAATCAAAGACCCTCCAAGATGAACTGTATCTCCACCACAACTTCAGATTAAACAAAGAGATAACTCGAGGCGATTGTGTTCGACAGTTCACACCATGGGATTAAAACTTCTAGTAACCAAATTCTTCAGTTACAAGGCATCTGATTTGACCACCTTTTCCTATGAGAAACTCCAAATACAACAAATCCAGTCTTGCACACTTGTCACAGATAAGAAGCAGTCGCTGAAACAAGACGGAGACATAACATACCTCACAAATTGTATGATTGTACCAGGAAACTTTGAGATGGACCCTGATTCATTTGACTAACAACTTCAATCGACGAACAGAACAACGCTACCTATAAAGCTACAAAGACAAATCTAGACAACAAATACAAAATCAATAGAAGGGCGATGATTGGATCCTTACATTTATGATGTTCCTTCGCCATGGACAGCTCTAGCCCGGAGACTGCAGAGAACACTGCAACAGTAGAGCAGCATGTCAGAATCGGAACAGAACTACACAACACACCAACACAACCCAAACAAATCAGGCAAGGCGATAGCGGACTCACCGGAGATGGCCGACGTGAGCACTCCGTCGCCGATCACCATGCAGGTGCCCACCAGCGCCAACATGAGCAGAACCCGCTGAAAGGGAAATAGGCTTTAAACCTTTTCCTAAATAATTTTGGTGGTTGAATGTCCAACACAAATAAATTGGACTAACTAGTTTGCTCTAGATTGCATGTTCTACAGGTGTCAAAGATTCAACAAAAACCAATAGAAAGAACAAGACAGGGTTCAAAACAAAGGAGCAAAAAGAAACCGAAGTGCTCCCTGGTCTGGCACACCGGACTGTCCGGTGTGGCACCGGACAGTGTCCGGTGCACCACCGGACAATGTCCGGTGCACCAGGGAGGATTGCCTTCGAACTCTTCACCTTCGGGTTTCTTAGGCGCAGCCCACTATAATTCACCGGACTGTCCGGTGCACCACCGGACAGTGTCCGGTGCTCCAGAGTGAAGCGGCTCTGAACTGGCCAGCTTCGGGAAAATGGAAGGCCGCTCCGCTAAAATTCATCGGACTGTCCGGTGTACACCGGACTGTCTGGTGCGCCAGCGGAGCAACGGCTACCTCGCGCCAACGGTCGACTCTGACAGCGAACAGTGCGCAACAGTACACGCGACAGAAGTCAGAGCAGAAGGACAGAGGGGCACCGGACTGTCCGGTGTGCACCGGACTGTCCGGTGCCACATGAGGACAAAGCCTCCAACGGTCGACCAGCTCCAACCCCAACGGATAGGATGACGTGGCTGGCGCACCGGACACTGTCCGGTGTGCACCGGACTGTCCGGTGCGCCCATCGCCAGCAGCCTTCTCCAACGGCTACATTTTGGTTGGTGGCTATAAATACCACCCAAACCGGCCACTTCAAAGTGGGGGAGCCCAAGCAACATTCCAAGTCATCTAGTTGACATACTCAAGCCCTCCCAACCACATATATTCATTGATCCATCCTATACACAAGATTTGGACCACTACAACCAACACAAGTGACACAAAAGAGAGAGCAAGCAATTGAGAGCTACTCAATTGAGTTTAGCCCTAGTGCCTTGTGAGATTCCTTGAGAGATAGTGTGTGCTACATCTTTGTGTTCATTTGCGCGTGGAGTATTGACTCCCATCGAACTTCCTCCAAAGTTTTGGAGGCTTGTAAAAGCTAGCAAGAGACACCAAAAAAGTGTGGTGGTCCTTGTGGGATCGAGAGTGATCCTTGAAAAGAAGAAGAGCTCGCCGATCCTTGTGTGATCGGTGGAGAGAGGGAAAGGGTTGAAAAGGACCCGTCCTTAAGTGGACTCCTCAACGGGGACTAGGCCTTCGAGGGCCGAACCTCGGTAAAACAAATCACCCGTGTCTCGTGTGCTTATTGCTTGTGATTTGTTTGTTCTTTCCCTTCTAAGTTTCTCTTGCACTACTCTTTGCTAATTCTATTTGGTGTTGCTTTAAGTTAAACTCACATTTAGTGAAGCAACTCATTGCAAGAGAAAACTTGTGTTATTGCTTTTCCTTGCCTAAGCACTCTTGCTTTATTCTCATAGACTTATTAGTAGTATTGATTTATCAATTCCGCATTATTTGAAAGCAATACTCTTTACAAGCAAGGACTTAGTTTTTATACTCCGATAATTGTATATCTTGTTCTAACCACTAATCAAGGGATCTAGTTGGGGGATAAAATTTTAATTTTTCAGGTTTCGCCTATCCACCCCCCTCTAGGCGACTTTCAATTGGTATCGGAGCTAGGCACTTCATCTTGAGTCTAACAACTCGAAGTGATGGCTCGTAGAAGATCCCAAAAGAACAAGAAGACTCCTCCAACGAACGCAACTCAAAAGGAGGTAACTCTTGAGATATTATTTGATGATTGTTCTAATTATGATTCATGGTCTACTAGTGTGATAAATGCTTTTAAAACCGTAGATCCACGATTAGAACAAATTATAGACAAGAGAATTTTTCCCTCTAGTTTTAATGGAAAAATTAATTCCGAGGAGGATCAAAGATGTTATCGCTTAAACTATCTAGCTTTTGACATCTTAACTAATTCTCTTAGCAATGAAGATTATCGTGCCTTCATATCAAACTATGATGAATCCATTCATGATGCGCATGATATTTGGACTAGAATTAAAACTAAATTTGATGAGTCCAAACATAATAGTTCATTTGATGCTTCTACTTCCTTTAGTTCTTGTGATACTAACCCTTGCAAGGAGGAAGAGGAAAATGAACGATGGAGATCAAACGATGAATCCACCTCTCCAAAAGGTTTGTCTTTCCATTTTGATTCCCACATGTGTTGTGTGGCTAATGAAAATGATAGCGGAAGCACAAATGAGGATGAGGAGGAAGAAAGGAGCTTTGTGCAACTCTACGCTCGCCTAAGCCAAGAAGATAAGGCAGTCATGCTCAAACTTCTAGAAAGAGCGAGAGAGCAAAGCGAAGCTCGTCAAAGGCTAGAAGATATTCTCTCCATGAAAATGCTACACTTTGACGAGTTGACTAAAGAACATGAGGAGCTAAAGTGCTCTCATGTTGATTTGGTCCAAAGGTATGAAACTATTTCAATTGAGCAAGATAATGCTTTACATTGTATCGCTCAATTAGTAAATAGGAATACCTTGCTTAAGGACCAAGTAGAAAAGCTAAAAATTGAAAATCTAGCTTTTCAACAAAAATATGATATGCTTCTATGTTCTCATGAAAATCTTAGAGATGATCATATCATATTAAACATTGCTCATGAGGTTGTAATAGAAAACTTAAAATCCCAACAACCTCACTCATGCACATGTATTCAAATAGAAACTATATTACCATGTGCTAATGCTTGTTGTCCGTCGACAAGCAAATCTTCCTTTGAGCTAGAATTTGCAGGAACAAATGATGAAACCTATCAAAAGCTCAAAGAAGAAAATGAGAGGCTAAAGATGAACTTGACACAACTTAAAGGGAAGTGCATTGCTCGACCTTCTCAAGATAACTGTGATCACATGGTGAAGAAGCTTGAGACAGGAACAACCGTGGCATGCACTACATCCCTTGAAGAAAATGTCAAGGACTTGAGGATTGACAAGAGGAAGAAACAAAAGATGAAATTCAATACCTCCTCCAAAAGCCTCAACCTCGCCTCCACAAAAGGTAACATCCAAGGTAATGATCAAGCCACACTTCACACTAAGATAAATAAGAAGTGCAGTGAATGCTTTGAAGAGGGACACTTGATTAGGTCATGTCCCTACATTAAAAATGGCTTGATTATTAACAAGGATGATAGACTTTGTTTTAAATGCTCAAAGAAGGGACACTTAGTTAAATCATGTCCCTATTTAAAACAAAAAGGCATGATGTTAGAAAAGAAAGTTTTTACTAACCATGTAGCAAGCAACAAACAAGGAAAGAAGAAATCTTCAAAACTTGGAAAACGCCTATGCTACACATGCCGGAAGAAGGGACATCAATGCAAAGATTGTCCCATTGGTAAAAATCCCACTCCTAACTTGTCATTTGATTCATATATAACTAGGCAACCCAAGATTGTAACTTGTGCTAGAAAGGTAACGAGTTTACCAAGCGCTAGCACAAAGGACACTTGGGTTCCTAGATCTTTGTTTACTAACCTTAACGGACCCATCAAGCGATGGGTACCAAAATGTGCTTGACAAGCTTTGTAGGAGAAGGAGATGGTATGAAGCCTTGGGGTGCTTGAGGGAGTTAATTCAATTCTAATCAACTCAAGCTATCAATCTTCAAATGATCTACATATTCAAGATTGACCCAAGGTTACTTCAATTTATTGTATTCAAAACCCATATCATCTCGGGGAAGATATTAATGTTGTAGGAAATAAAGAATCATCATGTGCGGAAAATCAAGGCCTACAACATGGAGGAACGTCAAAGGATGGTAACACTTATGCTTTTAAAGTGCAAGTATCTTAAATTATCATTTCTTATGTGTCTGGTGTAGTCACATAGAAAAAAGGGAGCACTTAAGATGTTTTTAAAATTATGTCACCATTCTTTAAAGAAATTCCTCTCATATGGTAGATTGCATATTCTTCATTTCTATATTATGGCAATCTACATGCTTTAAATTGTTGCAAGTTCCCATGGCATGTTTTTATCTTTAATTATCCTATTATTGCCATGATCTAGATAGAGAAAAGGATTCCATGTTCTTAAAATAATAAGGTGTCATGTAAGGAATTCAAATCCTAAGGACACTTATAAAAGAGAATCTTTCTTTATGTCTAGAATAGTGAGACTAATGTTGTTATCTAAGTAACTGAAAGGGAATTAGGCTTACACCTAGTCCCTAATTAATTTTGGTGGTTGAATTGCCCAACACAAATTTATTGGACTAACAAGTTTGCCCAAGTGTATAGATTATACAGGTATAAAAGGTTCACTCTCAGCCAAAAAAAAGACCAAGTTTTGGATTCAACAAAGGAGCAAAGTGGCAACCGAAGGCCCTCTGGTCTGGGAGCACCGGACTGTCCGGTGTACACCGGACAGTGTCCGGTGCACCACCGGACAGTGTCCGGTGCACCAGAGGACTCCAACGCAAACTTGCCACCTTCGGGAATTTCTAGAAGCGACTCCGCTATAATTCACCGGACTGTCCGGTGTACACCGGACAGTGTCCGGTGCGCCAAGGAAGGTCAGCCTCAGGAACTCGCCAGCTTCGGGAAAACTCCAACGGCTAGTCCGCTAAAATTCACCGGACTGTCCGGTGCGACTCCGGAGCAACGGCTATCTTCGCGCCAACGGCTCTCTACCGCGCATTTAATGCGCGCTCTGCGCGCGCAGAGGTCAGGTGCGCCCATACTGGCACACCGGACAAGGAACAGTGCATGTCCGGTGTGCACCGGACACCCAGGCGGGCCCACAAGTCAGAAGCTCCAACGGTCAGAATCCAACGGCAGTGATGACGTGGCAGGGGGCACCGGACTGTCCGGTGTGCACCGGACTGTCCGGTGCGCCATCGAACAGACAGCCTCCCAACGGCCACATTTGGTGGTTGGGGCTATAAATACCCCAACCACCCCACCATTCATTGCATCCAAGTTTTCCACTTCTCAACCACTTACAAGAGCTAGGCATTCAATTCTAGACACACCAAAGAGATCAAATCCTCTCCAATTCCACAAAAGGCTTTAGTGATTAGCGAGAGAGATTTGTCGTGTTCTTTTGAGCTCTTGCGCTTGGATTGCTTCTTTCCTTTCTCACTTACTCTTGTGATCAACACTCAATTGTAATCAAGGCAAGAGGCACCAATTGTGTGGTGGCCCTTGCGGGGAAGTTTTGTTCCCGGCTTTGATTTGAGAAAAGAAGCTCACTCGGTTCGAGGGACCGTTTGAGAGAGGGAAGGGTTGAAAGAGACCCGGCCTTTGTGGCCTCCTCAACGGGGAGTAGGTTTGCGAGAACCGAACCTCGGTAAAACAAATCCGCGTGTCACACTCTTCTTTTGCTTGCGATTTGTTTTGCGCCCTCTCTCGCGGACTCGTTTTTATTTCTAACGCTAACCCGGCTTGTAGTTGTGTTTATATTTGTAAATTTCAGTTTCGCCCTATTCACCCCCCCTCTAGGCGACTATCAATTGGTATCAGAACCCGGTGCTTCATTAGAGCCTAACCGCTCGAAGTGATGTCGGGAGATCACGCCAAGAAGGAGATGGAGACCGGCGAAAAGCCCACTACAAGCCACGGGAGCACTTCATCGGAAGAGTCCCGCACCAAGAGGAGGGAGAAGAAGAAGAGCTCCTCCAACAAAGGGAAGGAGAAGAAATCTTCTTCCCACAAGCCGCACCGAAGTGAGGACAAGCCAAAGAGGATGAGGAAAGTGGTCTACTACGAGACCGACACTTCATCAACATCGACCTCCGGCTCCGATGCGCCCTCCGTAACTTCTAAACGCCAAGGGCGTAAGAAGTTTAGTAAGATCCCCCTACACTACCCTCGCATTTCTAAACATGCACCTTTACTTTCCGTCCCATTAGGCAAACCACCAACTTTTGATGGTGAAGATTATGCTAGGTGGAGTGATTTAATGCGATTTCATCTAACCTCACTCCACAAAAGTATATGGGATGTTGTTGAGTTTGGTGCACAGGTACCATCCGTAGGGGATAAAGACTATGATGAGGATGAGGTGGCCCAAATCGAGCACTTCAACTCTCAAGCGACAACAATACTCCTCGCCTCCTTAAGTAGAGAGGAGTATAACAAAGTTCAAGGGTTGAAGAGCGCCAAGGAGATTTGGGATGTGCTCAAAACCGCGCACGAGGGAGATGAGCTCACAAAGATCACCAAGCGGGAAACGATCGAGGGGGGGCTCGGTCGGTTCCGGCTTCGCAAAGGGGAGGAGCCACAAAACATGTACAACCGGCTCAAGACCTTGGTGAACCAAGTGCGCAACCTCGGGAGCAAAAAGTGGGATGACCACGAGGTGGTTAAGGTTATTCTAAGATCTCTTATTTTCCTTAACCCTACTCAAGTTCAATTAATTCGTGGCAACCCAAGATACACACTAATGACCCCCGAGGAAGTAATCGGGCATTTTGTAAGTTTTGAGTGCATGATCGAAGGCTCGAGGAAGATCAACGAGCTTGACGAACCCACCACATCCGAAGCTCAACCCGTCGCATTCAAGGCGACGGAAGAAAAGAAGGAGGAGTCTACACCAAGTCGGCAACCAATCGACGCCTCCAAGCTCAACAATGAGGAAATGGCGCTCGTCATCAAGAGCTTCCGCCAAATCCTCAAGCAAAAGAGAGGGAAAGACTACAAGTCCCGCTCCAAGAAGGTTTGCTACAAGTGTGGTAAGCCCGGTCATTTTATTGCTAAATGTCCTATATCTAGTGACAGTGACCGAGGCGACGACAAGAAGGGGAGAAGAAAGGAGAAGAAGAGGTACTACAAGAAGAAAGGCGGCGATGCCCATGTTTGTCGGGAGTGGGACTCCGACGAAAGCTCAAGCGACTCCTCCTCCGACGAGGACGCCGCCAACATCGCCATCACCAAAGGACTCCTCTTCCCCAACGTCGGCCACAAGTGCCTCATGGCAAATGATGGCAAACGGAAGAAGGTTAAATCCAACTCCTCCACTAAATATGAGTCTTCTAGTGATGACAATGCTAGTGATGAGGAGAATAATTTGCGTACCCTTTTTGCCAACCTCAACATGCAACAAAAGGAGAAACTTAATGAATTGATTAGTGCCATCCATGAAAAGGATGATCTCTTGGACACCCAAGAGGACTTCCTAATCAAGGAAAATAAAAAGCATGTTAAGGTTAAAAATGCTTATGCTCTAGAAGTAGAAAAATGTCAAAAACTATCTAGTGAGCTAAGCACTTACCGTGAGTTGATTGACAACCTTAGAAATGAAAATACTAATTTGTTAGCTAAGGTTGATTCTCATGTTTGCAATGTTTCAATTCCCAACCCTAGAGATAATAATGATGATTTGCTTGCTAGGATTGAAGAATTGAACATTTCTCTTGCTAGTCTTAGATTAGAAAATGAAAATTTGATTGCTAAGGCTAAAGATTTTGATGTTTGCAAAGTTACAATTTCCGATCTTAGAGATAAAAATGATATTCTACATGCTAAGATTGTTGAACTTAATTCTTGCAAACCGTCTACATCTACTGTTGAGCATGTATCTATTTGTACTAGATGTAGAGATGTTAACATTGATGCTATTCATGATCATATGGCTTTAATTAAACAACAAAATGATCATATAGCAAATTTAGATGCTAAAATTGCCGAGCATAACTTAGAGAATGAAAAATTTAAATTTGCTAGAAGTATGCTCTATAATGGGAGACGCCCTGGCATCAAGGATGGCATTGGCTTCCAAAGGGGAGACAATGTCAAACCTAGTGCCCCTCCTAAAAGATTGTCAAATTTTGTTAAGGGCAAGGCTCCCATGCCTCAGGATAACGAGGGTTACATTTTATACCCTGTCGGTTATCCCGAGAGCAAAATTAGGAGAATTCATTTTAGGAAGTCTCACTCTGGCCCAAATCATGCTTTTATGTATAAGGGTGAGACATCTAGTTCTAGGCAACCAACCCGTGCTAGGTTGCCTAAGAAAACTCCTAGTGCATTAAATGAGCATAACATTTCATTTAAGACTTTTGATGCATCCTATGTTTTAACTAACAAATCTGGCAAAGTAGTTGCCAAGTATGTTGGGGGCAAGCACAAGGGGTCAAAGACTTGTGTTTGGGTACCCAAAGTTCTTGTGTCTAATGCCAAAGGACCCAAAACCATTTGGGTACCTAAAGTCAAGAACTAAACTTGTTTTGTAGGTTTATGCATCCGGGGCTCAAGTTGGATACTCGACAGCGGGTGCACAAACCACATGACAGGGGAGAAAAGGATGTTCTCCTCATATGAGAAAAACCAAGATCCCCAAAGAGCAATCACATTCGGGGATGGAAATCAAGGTTTGGTCAAAGGTTTGGGTAAAATTGCTATATCTCCTGACCATTCCATTTCCAATGTTTTTCTCGTTGATTCTTTAGATTACAATTTGCTTTCTGTATCTCAATTATGTCAAATGGGCTACAACTGTCTTTTCACTGATATAGGTGTCACTGTCTTTAGAAGAAGTGATGATTCAATAGCATTTAAGGGAGTGTTAGAGGGTCAGCTATACTTGGTAGACTTTGATAGAGCTGAACTCGACACTTGCTTAATTGCTAAGACTAACATGGGCTGGCTCTGGCATCGCCGACTAGCACATGTTGGGATGAAGAATCTTCATAAGCTTCTAAAGGGAGAACACATTTTGGGACTAACAAATGTTTATTTTGAGAAAGACAGGATTTGTAGTGCATGCCAAGCAGGAAAGCAAGTTGGCACCCATCATCCACATAAGAACATCATGACGACCGACAGGCCACTGGAGCTCCTACACATGGATCTATTCGGCCCGATCGCTTACATAAGCATCGGCGGGAGTAAGTACTGTCTAGTTATTGTGGATGATTATTCTCGCTTCACTTGGGTATTCTTTTTACAGGAAAAATCTCAAACCCAAGAGACCTTAAAGGGATTCTTGAGACGGGCTCAAAATGAGTTCGCCTTAAGGATCAAGAAAATAAGAAGCGACAACGGGACGGAGTTCAAGAACTCTCAAATCGAAAGCTTCCTTGAAGAGGAGGGCATCAAGCATGAGTTCTCTTCTCCCTACACGCCACAACAAAATGGTGTAGTGGAGAGGAAGAATAGGACTCTATTGGACATGGCAAGAACCATGCTTGATGAATACAAGACTTCGGATCGGTTTTGGGCGGAGGCGGTCAACACCGCTTGCTACGCCATCAACCGGTTGTATCTACACCGAATCCTCAAGAAGACATCATATGAACTCCTAACCGGTAAAAAGCCCAACATTTCATATTTTAGAGTCTTTGGTAGCAAATGCTTTATACTTGTTAAGAGAGGTAGAAAATCTAAATTTGCTCCTAAGACTGTAGAAGGCTTTTTACTTGGTTATGACTCAAACACAAGGGCATATAGGGTCTTTAACAAGTCCACTGGACTAGTTGAAGTCTCATGTGACGTTGTGTTTGATGAAACTAACGGCTCTCAAGTAGAGCAAGTTGATCTTGATGAGATAGGTGAAGAAGAGGCTCCGTGCATCGCGCTAAGGAACATGTCCATTGGGGATGTGTGTCCTAAGGAATCCAAAGAGCCTCCAAATGCATAAGATCAACCATCCTCCTCCATGCAAGCATCTCCACCAACTCAAAATGAGGATGAAGCTCAAGTTGATGAAGAAGAAGATCAATCAAATGAGCCACCTCAAGATGACGACGATCAAGGGGGAGATGCAAACGAGGAAGACAAGGAGGATGAAGAACAAAGGCCGCCACACCCAAGAGTCCACCAAGCAATCCAACGAGATCACCCCGTCGACACCATCCTCGGCGACATTCATAAGGGGGTAACCACTAGATCTCGTATTGCACATTTTTGTGAACATTACTCGTTTGTTTCCTCTATTGAGCCACATAGGGTAGAGGAAGCACTTCAAGATTCGGATTGGGTGGTGGCGATGCAAGAGGAGCTCAACAACTTCACTAGGAATGAGGTATGGCATTTAGTTCCACGTCCTAATCAAAATGTTGTAGGAACCAAATGGGTCTTCCGCAACAAGCAAGATGAGCATGGTGTGGTGACAAGGAACAAAGCTCGACTTGTGGCCAAGGGATACTCCCAAGTCGAAGGTTTGGATTTCGGTGAAACCTATGCACCCGTAGCTAGGCTTGAGTCAATTCGCATATTATTAGCCTATGCTACTTACCATGGCTTTAAGCTTTATCAAATGGACGTGAAAAGTGCCTTCCTCAATGGACCAATCAAGGAAGAGGTCTATGTTGAGCAACCTCCCGGCTTTGAAGACAGTGAGTATCCTAACCATGTCTATAAGCTCTCTAAGGCGCTTTATGGGCTCAAGCAAGCCCCAAGAGCATGGTATGAATGCCTTAGAGACTTCCTTATTGCTAATGGCTTCAAAGTCGGTAAGGCCGATCCTACACTCTTTACTAAAACTCTTGAAAATGACTTGTTTGTATGCCAAATTTATGTTGATGATATTATATTTGGGTCTACTAACGAGTCTACATGTGAAGAGTTTAGTAGGATCATGACACAGAAATTCGAGATGTCAATGATGGGGGAGTTGAAGTATTTTCTAGGATTTCAAGTGAAGCAACTCCAAGAGGGCACCTTCCTAAGCCAAACCAAGTACACTCAAGATATTCTAAGCAAGTTTGGAATGAAGGATGCCAAACCCATCAAGACACCCATGGGAACTAATGGGCATCTCGACCTCGACACGGGAGGTAAGTCCGTGGATCAAAAGGTATACCGGTCGATGATAGGTTCTTTACTCTATTTATGTGCATCTCGACCGGATATTATGCTTTCCGTATGTATGTGTGCAAGATTCCAAGCCAATCCTAAGGAAGCTCACCTTACGGCCGTAAAACGAATCTTGAGATATTTGGCTTATACTCCTAAGTTTGGGCTTTGGTACCCTCGGGGATCCACATTTGATTTGATTGGTTATTCGGATGCCGATTGGGCGGGGTGCAAAATCAATAGAAAGAGCACATCGGGGACTTGCCAGTTCTTGGGAAGATCCTTGGTGTCTTGGGCTTCAAAGAAGCAAAATTCGGTTGCTCTTTCCACCGCCGAAGCCGAGTATATTGCCGCAGACCACTGTTGCGCGCAATTGCTTTGGATGAGGCAAACCCTGCGGGACTACGGTTACAAATTAACCAAGGTCCCTTTGCTATGTGATAATGAGAGTGCAATCAAGATGGCCGACAATCCCGTCGAGCATAGCCGCACTAAGCACATAGCCATTCGGTATCACTTTCTTAGGGATCACCAACAAAAGGGAGATATCGAGATTTCTTATATTAACACTAAAGATCAATTAGCCGATATCTTTACCAAGCCTCTTGAAGAACAAACTTTTACCAAACTTAGGCATGAGCTCAATATTCTTGATTCACGCAATTTCTCTTGTTAGATTGCACACATAGCTCATTTATATACCTTTGATCGTATCCCTTCATATGCTATGACTAATGTGTTTTTCAAGTCTATTTCAAACCAAGTCATAGGTGTATTGAAAGGAAATTGGAGTCTTCGGCGAAGACAAAGGCTTCCACTCCGTAACTCATCCTTCGCCGTCGCTTCAAGCAACTCTCCGTTCTAGGGGGAGAAAACATGAGCACCAAGCAAAAGGTCTCAATCTTTGGTATAATCTTCACTCATTTGTTTTGACCAAAGAGGGAGAATGTAACTTCGAGGGCTCTAATGATTCCGTTTTTGGCGATTCATGCCAAAAAGGGGGAGAAATGAGCCCAAAGCAAAAGGACCGCACCACCATCTATTTCAAATTTCAAAAACTCAGTGTTGAATATTTTTCAATTGGTATCCTATCGTGTTCAAAAGGGGGAGAAAGTAGTATTTCAAAATGATACATCAAAACCCTCTTGAACACTAAGAGGAGGATCTCTTTTAGGGGGAGTTTTGTTTAGTCAAAGGAGAAGCATTTGAAACAGGGGGAGAAAATTTCAAATCTTGAAAATGCTTTGCAAAATCTTATTCATTCACCTTTGACTATTTGCAAAAGAACTTTGCAAAAACAAAACTCGTGGTGCAAGCGTGGTCCAAAATGTTATATAAGAAAGAAACAATTCATGCATATCTTGTAAGTATTTATATTGGCTCAATTCCAAGCGACCTTTACACTTACATTATGCAAACTAGTTCAATTATGCACTTCTATATTTGCTTTGGTTTGTGTTGGCATCAATCACCAAAAAGGGGGAGATTGAAAGGGAATTAGGCTTACACCTAGTCCCTAATTAATTTTGGTGGTTGAATTGCCCAACACAAATTTATTGGACTAACTAGTTTGCCCAAGTGTATAGATTATACAGGTATAAAAGGTTCACTCTCAGCCAATAAAAAGACCAAGTTTTGGATTCAACAAAGGAGCAAAGTGGCAACCGAAGGCCCTCTGGTCTGGGAGCACCGGACTGTCCGGTGTACACCGGACAGTGTCCGGTGCACCACCGGACAGTGTCCGGTGCACCAGAGGACTCCAACGCAAACTTGCCACCTTCGGGAATTTCTAGAAGCGACTCCGCTATAATTCAACGGACTGTCCGGTGTACACCGGACAGTGTCCGGTGCGCCAAGGAAGGTCAGCCTCAGGAACTCGCCAGCTTCGGGAAAACTCCAACGGCTAGTCCGCTAAAATTCACCGGACTGTCCGGTGTGCACCGGACTGTCCGGTGCGACTCC
The DNA here is from genome assembly GCF_902167145.1 of Zea mays. NCBI lineage: Eukaryota > Viridiplantae > Streptophyta > Magnoliopsida > Poales > Poaceae > Zea > Zea mays. The sequence continues at coordinate 32,743,700 of NC_050097.1, read as the reverse complement.
AGAGCAACGGCTATCTCCGCGCCAACGGCTCTCTGCCGCGCATTTAATGCGCGCTCTGCGCGCGCAGAGGTCAGGCGCGCTCATACTGGCACACCGGACAAGGAACAGTGCATGTCCGGTGTGCACCGGACACCCAGGCGGGCCCACAAGTCAGAAGCTCCAACGGTCAGAATCCAACGGCAGTGATGACGTGGCAGGGGGCACCGGACTGTCCGATGTGCACCGGACTGTCCGGTGCGCTATCGAACAGACAGCCTCCCAACGGCCACATTTGGTGGTTGGGGCTATAAATACCCCAACCACCCCACCATTCATTGCATCCAAGTTTTCCACTTCTCAACCACTTACAAGAGCTAGGCATTCAATTCTAGACACACCAAAGAGATCAAATCCTCTCCAATTCCACAAAAGGCTTTAGTGATTAGCGAGAGAGATTTGTCGTGTTCTTTTGAGCTCTTGCGCTTGGATTGCTTCTTTCCTTTCTCACTTACTCTTGTGATCAACACTCAATTGTAATCAAGGCAAGAGGCACCAATTGTGTGGTGGCCCTTGCGGGGAAGTTTTGTTCCCGGCTTTGATTTGAGAAAAGAAGCTCACTCGGTCCGAGGGACCGTTTGAGAGAGGGAAGGGTTGAAAGAGACCCGGTCTTTGTGGCCTCCTCAACGGGGAGTAGGTTTGCGAGAACCGAACCTCGGTAAAACAAATCCGCGTGTCACACTCTTCTTTTGCTTGCGATTTGTTTTGCGCCCTCTCTCGCGGACTCGTTTTTATTTCTAACGCTAACCCGGCTTGTAGTTGTGTTTATATTTGTAAATTTCAGTTTTGCCCTATTCACCCCCCTCTAGGCGACTATCAGTAACCTAAGTAGTCTCACATTTAGAGAATAAGTTTCTCTATGGAAATGTGTAATCCATCATGCCAAGGAAAATCAATCCAATAATTTATGTTGTATGTCTTATTGCTTAAATTGGATATGATTCTTCTACACTTATCGCTCTCCATGTTATGAATTAGATTTATTCCCATGATCTTAAGGAATTGAATATGCTTGTCTTACAAGTTCAAACTAAGCATTCTTCTCAGAATAATCTAGTTCATATTATAAAGTTTCCATGCTGTAGCAATACACTTTTCATTCCATGTCAAAATGATTACAAAAAGGGAAACTAGTGCTTGTGTTACTAATAACATATTTCTTGAGCATATTTATGAAAATCTACAAAATAGTATGCTCAACTCATTAAAAGACACAAGCATCAATGGGTACTCTTCACCCAAAGGAAGAAAGGTAAAAGCAAAGGTATGGGAACTCAACTTCTTAATCAAATATAGTTCCCTTCAATGGTAACTTACTCTAAATTATCATTCTTGAAGAATAGATTCTTTATTGGACTAAAAACTTATCTAGAAGTGCATTCAATCTCATTCTTTTAAATGCACTTGTCCATTAGAATCTAATTCATGCCTTTTGCTATATTTATTTTCATATTAATATGCTTCTAAGGTATGATATTAAAATTCAATATGAAGAAGTAAACTTTCTATGATTAATCAAAAATGTTTAAAAGGTGCATATTCCTCTTTTCTAATGATATACACTATTAATAAGGATTTTACTTCATGTCTGTGTGACTTGTGGATGATGAATTGTGTATATTAATTATCTAAAGAAATCATTCTTCATCATATACTCCCTCACACTATTAACATCTCTCTTGAGTATTTTCAATAAGTTTGGAAGAAAAAGGAGACAACTACAAAGGGAGGACACTCAAATGAAAAAGGAAGAACATCAAGGACAACAACACCTACTTGGACAATAAGGTCTTCACAACAATCAATGGTGTGGTTGTAAGCATTCTAAATCTTTTTCATTGTGAGAATATAAGACTTAAGTTGTTTATTGCAAATTTTATAAGCCTTGATCAAGATGTATAATGGGTCTCCCTTTATGTCTTTAAAAGTGAATGCATCGAAATCAATTCTTTCAATTACTTGATGCATATCTTTAGGGGGAGTCCATTCCTATATTTTGATTATGTTGAGACTATTGCTTTATCTTAGTAATTTCATATAGTCTCTTGCATGAGAATAATGTTTCTCATCTAGTATGCTACTACACATCAATCCAACTTGTTAAAATAATGTCGCTCTTATCAAGGATTGTTGCTTTCATTGCTAAAGTAGCATGCTTACTGGATTCTCCTATAATAAGCTTATTTGTTAATCTAATGCTCATATTGTTCTTTTGATCACATCTGTTATTTGTTTGATCATTGAATAACTTCTATTAACACTTATACTTCTTAGTGCCTCATATAAAATCAATCAATATCTCTTGATATGCACTAAGTTGAAAGGAGAATTCATGTTGCCTTTATACAATTTGTGATCCATTTAATTTAATCTAACATTAACTTGGAAAAGGATCACTAGTTGTAGAACTCTCTCTTGTGCAAATATTTCCATATATTGTCTTGAGTATAGGTCTTAAGCAACTAAGACTAAGGACAAAGCACAATGAAGAGAGCATCTCTATTTGAAGGTACAAAAGGGTAAAACTACTTCCTTTCATTCAAACTTATACCTAAAATCTTCCTTTTCTATACTTTCCTTACATATCTTGTATAAAAGGAAGAGAAAGCATGTCCATGCATTTTTCCCTGCTTCATACCTAGTTTATCCTCTCAAACATTTCATTCCTGCATTTATGCATCTTTGTTAAAACTGGATGACGTGATCTTATTGTCAAAGAGCTTAAAGCTTAACCTTGTAACGAGGATAAGCTGCCTTTGTTCCAAAGGTGGATGGTCCTTAAGCCTCTTTGAAATCCTTAAGGGAAAATGCTTAAGACACTTATAACATGCTTTCATAAGTGCATAAACTGTCATGAGCATCACACTTATACTAGGACACAATGCACTTCACATTCTGTATGGTATAGATATGTTCTCATTAACCTCATTATGTGCAATTGGCATTTCAAGGCCAAAATATGTATTCCTATCAAGGCACATATTTAGGGGGAGCAATCTATATTATATAGAACTATGATCATGCTTAATTGACATATCTTTTGATCATATCTCTTTCATTTTGGTACAAATGCATATATCTTATTATTCTCGTACCATGACTACGACTAATATGTTTCCAAGTATATTTCTATACTAAGTCGTAGATTGAAAGGGAAATGGAGTCTTCGGCGAAGACAAGGCTTCCACTCAACTCTATCGGTACCATTTATCCTTCGCCATCACTCCACACTAGCTCTCCACATTGGTATAATCTTTCACTCATATATTATTTGCCAAAGAGGGAGACAACTTATAGAAAGGGCTTATATTTCACTCAAAGTATCCGTTTTTGGCGATTCATGCCAAAGGGGGAGAAAGTATTCGCCCAAAGCAAAAGGACCGCACCACCACCAATTTTCAAAATTTAAAAGGTCTTGAAATGATGAATTTTCAATTGGTATAGTCTTTTAATTTGGTTTTAAAGAAGTATTTTCAAATTGGTATCTTACTTGTGATATAATTTCAAATTGATATACCCTCTTCAAAATTAATATCAAAACCCTCTTGAACACTAAGAGGAGGATTTCTTTAAGGGGGAGTTTTGTTTAAGTCAAAGGAAAAGCATTTGAAACAGGGGGAAAAAATCTCAAATCTTGTAAATGCTTCTCAAAATTCTTATTCATCTACCTTTGACTATTTGCAAAAGACTTTGAAAAGAATTTCCAAAACGTTTGCAAAAACAAAACATGTGGTGCAAGCATGGTCCAAAATATCAAAAATATAAAGAAACCATTCATGCATATCTTATGAAATCAATATTGGTTTAATTCCAAGCAATCTTTGCACTTACCTTAGGCAAACTAGTTCAATTATGCTCTTATATATGTGCTTTGGTTTGTGTTGGCATCAATCACCAAAAAGGGGGAGATTGAAAGGGAAATAGGCTTTAAACCTTTTCCTAAATAATTTTGGTGGTTGAATGTCCAACACAAATAAATTGGACTAACTAGTTTGCTCTAGATTGCATGTTCTACAGGTGTCAAAGATTCAACAAAAACCAATAGAAAGAACAAGGCAGGGTTCAAAACAAAGAAGCAAAAAGAAACCGAAGTGCTCCCTGGTCTGGCACACCGGACTGTCCGGTGTGGCACCGGACAATGTCCGGTGCACCATGGAGGATTGCCTTCGAACTCTTCACCTTCGGGTTTCTCAGGCGCAGCCCACTATAATTCACCGGACTGTCCGGTGCTCCAGAATGAAGCGGCTCTGAACTGGCCAACTTCGGGAAAATGGAAGGCCGCTCCGCTAAAATTCACCGGACTGTCCGGTGTACACCGGACTGTCCGGTGCGCCAGCGGAGCAACGGCTACCTCGCGCCAACGGTCGACTCTGACAGCGAACAGTGCGCAACAGTACACGCGGCAGAAGTCAGAGCAGAAGGACAGAGGGGCACCGGACTGTTCGGTGTGCACCGGACTGTCCGGTGCCACATGAGGACAAAGCCTCCAACGGTCGACCAGCTCCAACCCCAACGGATAGGATGACGTGGCTGGCGCACCGGACACTGTCCGGTGTGCACCGGACTGTCCGGTGCGCCCATCGCCAGCAGCCTTCTCCAACGGCTACATTTTGGTTGGTGGCTATAAATACCACCCAAACCGGCCACTTCAAAGTGGGGGAGCCCAAGCAACATTCCAAGTCATCTAGTTGACATACTCAAGCCCTCCCAACCACATATATTCATTGATCCATCCTATACACAAGATTTGGACCACTACAACCAACACAAGTGACACAAAAGAGAGAGCAAGCAATTGAGAGCTACTCAATTGAGTTTAGCCCTAGTGCCTTGTGAGATTCCTTGAGAGATAGTGTGTGCTACATCTTTGTGTTCATTTGCGCGTGGAGTATTGACTCCCATCGAACTTCCTCCAAAGTTTTGGAGGCTTGTAAAAGCTAGCAAGAGACACCAAAAAAGTGTGGTGGTCCTTGTGGGATCGAGAGTGATCCTTGAAAAGAAGAAGAGCTCGCCGATCCTTGTGTGATCGGTGGAGAGAGGGAAAGGGTTGAAAAGGACCCGTCCTTAAGTGGACTCCTCAACGGGGACTAGGCCTTCGAGGGCCGAACCTCGGTAAAACAAATCACCCGTGTCTCGTGTGCTTATTGCTTGTGATTTGTTTGTTCTTTCCCTTCTAAGTTTCTCTTGCACTACTCTTTGCTAATTCTATTTGGTGTTGCTTTAAGTTAAACTCACATTTAGTGAAGCAACTCATTGCAAGAGAAAACTTGTGTTATTGCTTTTCCTTGCCTAAGCACTCTTGCTTTATTCTCATAGACTTATTAGTAGTACTGATTTATCAATTCCGCATTATTTGAAAGCAATACTCTTTACAGGCAAGGACTTAGTTTTTATACTCCGATAATTGTATATCTTGTTCTAACCACTAATCAAGGGATCTAGTTGGGGGATAAAATTTTAATTTTTCAGGTTTCGCCTATCCACCCCCCTCTAGGCGACTTTCACCCGCTGCAACACTTTGTGCCGCTCCAACAGTAGCCTCCTGACGCTGGCGACGGCGCCCCCTCCCAGCATCACAGCATTGCCATTCTGCGCTGTAGCCTTGTTGGTGCCACCGCCGGCTCCGTCCGAGAACTGGTCCTCGTCCCAGGCGGCGGTTCGTCCTAGCGGGAGGAGCGCGGCGCGCGCGTGGCGGCAGAGGACAACTCAAGCCGCGACTGCTTGATTTTTGGATGGAAGGAAGCCTCCACTGCTCGATTCGAGGATGGAAGGAACCGCCGCTGCTTGATTCGAGGATGGAGCGCGAGATTCGTCGCCATAGAAAGAAGGCTCCGCGGGCGGGATTCACGGCGGATTTGGCAGACCGGCGATTTATGGATCCATGGATTCGCCGATCCATCTCGCGTCGCGCAAGGAAAGGGGCAGGCAGGCGCTGTTGGGGGAGCGGGGCAAGGCTGCCATGCCGTCCCGCGATTTGTGGGCTCGATCTCGCCGATCTCACTTCACGCAAGGAAAGGTGAGCCGATCTAGCGTCGCATAGACATGGATGGGAGCCGGCGCTGCGGGGGGAGCGGGACGCGGCTGGGGGAGCGGGGCACGCGGGCTGCCGGAGCGGGGCACGCGGGAGCGCGATTTGTGGGCTCGATCTCGCCGATCTAGCTTCACGCAAGGAAAGGGGAGCCGATCTCGCGTCGCGCAGCCATGGATGGGAGCCGGCGCTGCGGGGGAGCGGGACGCGGCTGGGGGAATGAGGCAGAATGTGCACCAACAAAAATATGGACGCCTACACTACTGACTTAAGTAGTAGTAGAGATTCCTGTACCATGAGTTTCCTCTTTTGAGATGCTGCTGCTTCTTAAAAAAAAATGAACGTGGCACAACTGCAAGTCTGCAACATTAATAAGGTAGCCCCTTTATTTCCCCCTTGGTCATTCTACTTTAAATTGTTATCTCGAAACACTGAAAATTCTGGTTTAATTAATGACACTGGGAGCACTACATTTGTAACATTGTACACGTGCACCGGGGCGTCTGGTCACCGTCTCGCACCGACAAGTCGCAAAAGGCGTCCCCGCCACAGCGGCGACGCGTCCCTCGGTCGGTCGGTCCACACTGACTCCACAGTCCACACCACCACCACACCCAGGCTTCCACTTGCCGCCGCGCCCGCGCCTCCCCCTCATTTTCTCCCCCTCCACTGCTTTGCGCCTACGCATCGCCGCCCCGCCTCTAGTCCTCTGTCCTCCTCTTCCTACTGTAAACCACCTCGTCCCTATCCGCGGCAACCGTTCACCGCGCCGCGAGGCCTGCTGATCCGACCGACCTTCCACCGTCATGGCTCCCCTGCGCCGCGCGTCTCGCCTCCTTCGATCAGCCGTCTGCCGGCTGAGGTCTCCAGCGCCGGCTCGGGCCTTCTCCAGCGCCGCGGCGACCGAGACGGGTGCCGTGATCGCCGCCGCTGCCGTGGCGGTGGCCAGCTCCGGGCTCGGGCTGTGGCTGAAACCGCCGTCGCTTGCCGACTCCGGCGAGGCGCCCGGCGACCAGATCTCGGTCGCCTGTGCCGGCGCCACGGAGGCGCGGGAGGAGAAGGGGTGGTTCCTGTTCGCAGGTGAGCGTCTCCCCTTTCCCGTTTGCTTCCTCCTCTTGCGCTATCTCTGTCTCCGTGTTTGCTGTTCGCAGGTGAGCGTCCTCCCTTTCCCGTTTGTTCCTACCTCTCTGTCTCCGTGTTTGCTGAGGGGTTTGGTGGTCACCGCCGCCGCTGTTGTTTAGTGTGGCTTGGCTTATTGTTTTGCGTTTGTATTTAAGCTTTGCTCTGTAAAGCTACAAGAGGTGCTGGGTCATCTTACCGAAGGGTGTCACCTCTACTGATTTTGACCGCCTGCTTGCTTCAATTGCGACCTGTACGGTGCTCCCCTGGCTGTACCGATCCTGTTGTAGATAGGAGTACGTGATAAGCCACGTTTGCTTTCCCCCGGCTGTACCGATCCTATTATATATAGGAATATGCGATAAGCCAATTGGCCACTAGATTCCAAACTATACATGGCACGGGAGCACCATTCAGTGAAGTCTGTTACGATGTCTGCTTTTTGATCAACATCAACACTAAATATGCACTGCTTGATGAGTGTAGTGTTGCTTAATTGTCTGAGAGCATTGTATTTATCTTCTTCAAGCTTTGCAAATTTGAGCAGTGTGTTTATATTTTTTTTAGATAATGGAACAGAAATAAGGTCCCAGCCTCTACACCATCCAAGACAGCGTACACAGCGTATCGATACATCCAACAAGCGCTTAGGCTCACAAACAGACTCAAAAAACCAAGTTTACCCAAGACAGCTAGACGACTAAGCCGCAATTCTATTTGAGAACTTCCACCCAAACTTAGCGAACACCTCCATAACGACCGACTCCAATAAGCGACATGCCCTGTTCAGATCGGTCCTCGCGTCCTCGTCTCTAAGCAGCAGCGACCAAGAACGTGCCCAATATGTCGCCCTGAAAATAACCTGCATGAAAGTGTTAGCCTTGGCGCAATTGAACACCATATCATTTCTATTCAACCATATAGCCCAACAAATAGCAGAAAAACCTACACAAATCTGATTTCTAAATGCTGGCCGAAAACCAGCAAGCCAAGAACCAAACAAGTCGTGGGTGCTAGAGGGAGGTTGAATTCCAAAGGTGATATGTATTGTATTCCAAATAAAGCGGGCGAAGCGACATTGGATGAAAAGATGTTCAATAGTCTCTAGGGAACTACACGAACAACATTTTAGATTTCCTTTCCAATCCCGCTTTGCAAGGTTATCTTTAGTGAGAGTAACTCCATTTTTGATGTACCACAGGAAAATTTTAATTTTAAGTGGTATCTTAATCTTCCAGATTGGGGACTTAAGTGGAACAATACCATCACAAATCAATACCCTATAGAAAGAGCGTGTTGAGAATACCCCACTTTTGTGTAAATTCCAAATGAAAATGTCCCTATCACCTGTAAGGCTAGTGTTGAGGACACATGCCACCAATTTGTACCACGACTCCAAGTTAACGCCCGTTAATGCCCTTCGAAAGGTCACATTTAGCGGTGTGGTGCTTAGCACCTCGGCTACCGTTGCGGACTTTTTGCGCACAATCTGATAGAGGTTAGGATAGGCGATTTTAAGACACCTATCACCAACCCAGTTGTCCTCCCAGAATCTAGTTTCCTTTCCATTATGAACTTTGAAACGTCCGTAATGTAAGAATTGGTCTTTCACTTTCATGAGTCCAGACCAGAAATGGGAATCCCCGGGCTGTCTTTGAGCTTGGGCAAGGTTTTTATGTGACAAATATTTCCTTCTTAGAAGATTTTGCCAAATGCCTTCCTCATTAATTAACTTGAAAAGCCACTTACTCAAAAGACACTTGTTTTGGGTTTCCAAATTCTGGATGCCTAAACCCCCACAGTCTGTAGGCCTATACAAGATGCTCCACTTAGTGAGCCTGTATTTCTTCTTGTGTTCATCACACTGCCAATAGAAACGTGAGCGATAGTAGTTGAGTTTTTTAAGCACACCTTTCGGTATCTCAAAGAAAGACAACATATACATGGCAAGGCTAGTAAGCACAGAATTAATCAGAACTAGCCTACCCCCTACTGACAACAATTTTCCTTTCCAACTACTGAGTTTTTTCTGAATTTTTTCCCCAATTATCTTCCAGTCGTTGTTTGATAACTTCCTATGGTGCATGGGGATTCCAAGGTATTTAAAGGGAACACAACCAGTTTTGCACCCAAAAAGATTTGCATATTCATGCTCAAAATCTTTAGCCTCTTCATAGCAATATAGCTCGCTCTTATGGAAGTTTATTTTAAGACCCGATAGCTGCTCAAAAGTACTTAACACTAGTTTAAGATTTTTGGCCTTATCGAGGTCATGTTCCATAAATAGGATAGTATCATCAGCATATTGAAGTATAGAGAGTCCTCCATCCACTAAGTGTGGTACTAATCCTACTAAGTCAACAGTATTCTTTGCTCTCTCAATTAAAATGGCCAACATGTCCGCAACGATATTAAAGAGGATCGGAGACAGAGGATCACCTTGTCTAAGTCCTTTCTTTGTTTGAAAGTAGTGGCCAATGTCGTCATTGACTTTGATACCGACACTACCTCCCTTGACAATTTGGCTGATCCAATTGCACCACTGGGGGGAAAAGCCTTTCATGCGCAAAGCTTGTTGGAGAAAGGACCAATTGACCTTGTCGTAGGCCTTCTCAAAGTCGAGTTTTAGTACGACGCCATCAAGCTTCTTCCTGTGTAACTCGTGGATCGTCTCGTGTAAAATAACGACTCCCTCCATAATGTTTCTTCCTGACATGAAAGCAGTTTGAGAAGGCTTAATGACTTTCTGTGCTACTAGAGCCACACGGTTCGTCATTACCTTGGTAAAAATCTTAAAGCTCACATTAAGCAGGCATATAGGTCTAAATTGTTGAATTTGTTTGGCCTCTTTTAGCTTGGGGAGTAAAGTAATTATACCAAAGTTGAGACAGTATAGGGGCAGATTTCCCTTATGGAACTCAAGAAAGAGGCATAGTAAATCGTCTTTGATTACGTCCCAGAAGACTTGATAAAATTCAGCTGGGAAGCCATCAGGTCCTGGTGCCTTATTATGTTCCATCTGGAAGATTGCCTTCTTGACTTCATCCATCATAAATGGTGAAGTAAGAATTTCATTTTCCAGGTCCGTTACCTGTGGGATATCGTCTCTGACCGATTCAACCATGGAAAAATGGTTGGGTTCTGAATGTGTTTATATGATCATAATCCTATCATTTTGTCCTCCTCTTTAATCTACTCTCTCTACAGACTCATTTCGTAGAAGGGTCTTCTTCAACTACGAGAAGAGGATACGGCTTCTCAGTCCTCCTGAGAAGGTAATGCTTGAAGCGATGCATTAAGGGCAGTTCTGGGAAATTCTATTAAGTTTTTGGCATACCGAATTTCTAAATATATGGCTATATTTATGAATAGATTTTTGAGTACTTTGCGTCTGTGAGGAATCGAGAAGGGGAAGTTTACATGTTGCCTGCTGACTTGATGAGAGCAGTAGTCCCTGTTTTTCCTCCATCAGAGTCCACGGTAGTTCGTGAAGGAAGATTAAGGGGGGAGCGGAGCCCTGGAGAATTGCACTGTGCTCCATCAGAGTTCTTTATGCAGTTCGACACAAATAATGATGGCCTCATCTCCTTTGCTGAGTAAGTGGAAAGAAAAATGATGGCCCAATTCAGGATCTTGAACTAGGGATTCATACTCCTGCATAACTACTCATCATTTGCTGTAAGAATGCTATGAAATCTGTAGGTGTTTGTCTAGCACCTGTTCAGGATAACTGATGTAGCGTATATATTAATAAATCATGATGTTACACCATAGCTATGCTGCATATATTGAAAGTCATGGTGCGGTGCATTAGCCATTTGCCATCTGATGCATTGTTGCACAGGCTATATGATTGGTTTCTAAATTGTCGGTGTTGTACTGACAGGTACATTTTTTTTGTGACATTGCTCAGCATTCATGAGTCAAATTTCACTGTGGCCTTCAAAATGTTCGACATTGACCACAGTGGGTGAGTTCTTATCCTACCGTTGCTCTAAGTCTTCAGAATAGGTTCCCCGACCCTGCTGAAACACATCTGTTGACCAGAATTTTCTCAACCTGTACACTTCTATTTGGTTTTGATAAACGATTAAAATAAATTTGATGTTTTGAGAGGAAATTTAGTTCTTCAAGTCCTGTTTGCTTCAGTTTGAAATTTCTTTTCCTGTGTAAACATATGTTGTTTAGTAATGCTGATAAAGGTATGTCGTTCTGTACTCATGCATAAACAAGAGGACAGTTAATATGGTCTTGTTTGTGTTGTATTGTTGTTTACCTGTGATCATTGCATGCAGTTAATTTATCTCGCCAAGAAAAAAGACCTGCTCGTTATGAGCATGTTCAATCATCTGACTTGTTTGTTGATGGTAAAAGAAGGGTATGAACAAATTTTGTCCACCTTCTTCATTGTAAATTTGTTGTTCTCATCTAGGACATGCCGCTTTTCAGGGTGATAGACAGAGAAGAGTTTAAGAAAATAATGGCACTGATGCGGTCCTTTAACAGACAAGGGTCGACTCATAAGGATGGTTTACGTATTGGACTTAAAGTTGGCAAGCCTGTGGAAAATGGTGGGGTGGTCGAGTACTTCTTTGGGAGTGATGGGAATGAACCTCTACACTTTGACAAGTTTTCTAAAATTTTGAAGGAATTGCATGATGAGGTGGTTTGCTTCTTTCATACCTTGATCCAACATGATGAATTGTCCATAAAAGTTGACCCTGACTTAACATGGAAGAAAAATACATTTATGTATTATTTAAACAACTTTTTTCATAGCACATGTCTAGTGCAGTGGTGAGAAGCCTTCCCATTGAGGCAAAGGTCTAGGCTCGACGCAGTCTCTCTGAAAAAATAGAGGGGTAAGGTTTGCCTCGGTTATTCCTTACCTAGATCTCACTCATGTGGGAGCCACCAACACTCGGTCTGTCCTTTTTCATGGCATAGATATGCATATGCCTACCTACCAAATAGTGGACTTCCTTTTCTAATTGCCTCAATCACTGTTCTTAAGGCCTCGCCTAGGCGTCCAGGTGGGGGTCCAACGCCTAGGCGCCGCCTAGACGTCCATGCGGTGGTCCAACACCTTGTCTCGTCATACCGCTTTAGGCCTTGTTCGTCTATTTCAATTCCATATGGATTGGGTGGGATTGAGATGTATTTTTGCCTTGTTATGGATTTAAGACGACTCAATCCCACCCAATCCACATGATTTAGCATTAAAACGAACAAGCCCTTAAAAACCATGGCCTCAATGATTGCTATAGAATTACGTTGACTTTATTTCTTTAAGTAGGCTATTGAAAATTTTCCAAACTTAACTGAAGTTCTTAAATGGTACAACATGTACTAATAGAGCTTAGATGCACTGTGTTCTAAAACAGCTTCTCTTTTCATTCTACACAATTTATTTATCTGATACTCCCTCCGTCTCAAAATATAATTCATTTTAGACTAAACATATATTCATTAGTTAACCTATGAATATAGTTTGTATGTATATCTACATTCATTATCAATTATTCGAATGTGGACGGAGAACTATATTTTGGGACGGAGGGAGTACTACTTGGCTTTATCTGATACCATTTATTTATTTTGCTTTCTACACAATTTACTTATGAATATTTCATACAATTATTCAGATTATTCAACTGGAGTTCAGTCATTATGATGTCAAATCGTCTAAAACAATACCAGCAAAGGATTTTGCATTGTCCATGGTTGCTTCTGCTGACATGAACCATATCAACAAGCTGCTTGATAGAGTTGATAGTTTGGTCAAGGAGCCAGATCTGAAGGACATACGCATCACCTTTGAGGTATGACTTGCCTTCTTGATATCAAAAAAATTATTCTACTCAGTTTATCTTATTATTCTCATGGATGTTTATTTGCAACTTCAGGAGTTTAAGGCATTTGCTGATTTGCGACGAAGATTGGAGCCACTGTCGATGGCTATCTTTGCTTACGGTAAATTGAATGGGTTATTGACGAAGGAGGATCTAAAACGTGCAGCGCAACATGTAAGATTTTCTTACCAGGTTTGGCATGCTTATTTATGTTATTTTGCTTCTAACTGATGTCTAGCTATGTAATTTTTCATTTTGGTTTGTGTTGTAGGTTTGCGGGGTCGACTTAACAGATAGAGTAGTAGACATCATTTTCCATGTGTTCGACACAAATCAGGATGGGAACTTGAGCCCAGAAGAGTTCTTAAGAGCGTTACAAAGAAGAGAAACTGATATTCGTGAACCAACAATACCAGGTCCATTGGGGTTCTTGTCTTGCTGGTTCAGTGGTAGGAAGTGTTCTTCACTAAAACATGTGGTTATCTGATTGAGCCCCTATTTGATCCTCACGGTATCTGTCATTCGCCTTTGATTGTCATCTCCCGTTACGTACCCCTGTTATGATATCCTGTATTGACACTTCTCATCGATATTCAGGCGCAGAAGGTAATCACCAAGCAGTGCATTGCTGATCGTTACAACGGACTTCACTGTATGTCGTCTTGGTGGCCGAAGCTTGACTAGCAGTAACAGCTCTAATTGTAAATCGTGTCTTCTGTAGCCCTAGGACTGAGTGATATACATCGTTATTCTCACGTGTAAATTAAACCCCATATGGCCATATGGCTTCAATATATGAAACATTGTCATTTAGCTTTATTTTTAGTTGAAAACGTGACTCACTTTTGCCGGAACCGTAGCGTTAGAGTGCCAAACAGACCAACCAGGTAGCAGGCAACAATCAGCCACTAACGTCAAGACAAAAGATTTGTAGTTTTTCTTTCTTTTTTGCGAGCTGTGTGAATCTCTCTTATAAAACCAAATCTCACTATCTTTCAATTTCTACATGCAAGCTATCCGCGTATCATACTCCACTAAATAACATATCAAAGTGCTACAACATCTTTTACTAAAAATGATCAACATATTTACAAGAAAGATGTGTATCAGGAGTTATTTTTCATCAATAATATTCTAAATATGTTTTTTCATCGAACACGTATGAGACGATATAGGATGTGTTTGGTTGTCTGGCCCAGCCTGAGCCTGGCCCAGTAAGAGGACCAGGCTCAGAAGAGCCCGGATGTACCGAGCCAACAAAGACTGTTTGGTTGCCTGGTCCAAATAAACCAGGCTCATATTATACATTGTTTGGTTCCCTTTTTTTTAGCTTGGCTCAATTAGGTGGGTTGTCGACAGTTTTCTTCTGTACAATGAAGCTCCCGCCAAATTTTAAAATTTTAAACGCTACTACACAAATTACAATAGATTTGAACTAAAAATATAATCACAGATTACACACAGAAATTATCACAGATTGCACAGATTACAACAGAAATTATCACAGATTGCACAGATTACAACAGAAATTATCACAGATTGCACAGATTACAACAGAAATTATCACAGATTGCACAGATTACACAGATTTGAACTAAAATTACAACAGAAATTATCACAGATTGCACAGATTACACACAGAACACTTGGTCCTTCAAGATGAACAGAACACCTCCTGAAACTGGGAGAGCACAACTGAACCACCACACACTTTGCACAGAACAAACAGGAACACCACACACTTTGCACAGAATAAACTGGGAGAGCACAACTGAACAGTCAGAATCCACTTTGCACAACTGAACAGTAAGAACAAACAGGAACTGAACATAAGAACAGGAACCAACACACTTTGCACAGAAATAAGAACCAAGCTCAGGACTTTCAAGATGAACTGAACACTTGGTCCTTCAAGATGAACAGAAGAAGCACTTTGCACAGAAACTAGGTTCACTTTGCACAGAAGCACTTTGAACAGAAGAACCAAGCTCCATAAACATCACTATACCAGAAATTATACCAGAAACTGACTGTGTCCCCTTGATCAACAGTCAGTGTTCAATATAAACAGTCAGTGTAAACACCATAAACAGTCACTGGTTATCATCACTGGTTGGACATAAACAGGGAAGTCAACAACTCCATAAACAGTCAGTGTATAGTTTTCCGCAGAAATTATTATATAGATCACATAAATTGCCTCAGAAATTATTATCAATTACAATCACTTGATCAACCCATGAGAGTAAATACAATAAATTGCCTCAGATTTGTATGAATAAACACCTCATTTGACCATACATGGGAAAACATAGGGCAGATGGAGAAATCAGATTAAAGGATAGAGTATGTTTGGTTGCCTGACCCAAAATAAAACCAAGAGCAAGGAAAACAAAGCAGTAAGTCAAACTCCCATGAATGGTCATCAGTCAAACATATTTCATCATAGGCAAAATTCACAAAATGAGCAAGGAAAACAAAGCACCAAGTCATACTCCCTTGATTGATCATCATTATAAAACATATCATCATAGGCAAGTAAAGGCAACAGTTAAATATAAAATCATCACAGACCAAAGTCTCAGAATTATTAATTATCATCCACAGTTCCAGATTCAGTGTCATAGGCATAGAGCAAAGTATTAGGCGTATATCAAAGTACTACGCATCGAGCAAGGTGCTTGGACATAGGACTGGTCTGGCATCATAGACATAGGACTGGTCTGCTCAAATCTTTGCAAGGTGCTGCCTTAGCCAAAGCACACGGTGTTTAGGCTCCATCTTCACAAAGCCATCACCTTGCCTTTTGTTGTCCAGTAGGTAGGTAAGGCAAGTCATCAACTCCTCATCAGTGAAACCTGGAATACTCATGCAAATTTGATACAGATCAGGGTGGACATCTGTGGTCTGGACTACAACAGGTGCTTGGACAGCTTCAGCCAATTTGTTCACAGCTCCAGTAAGTCCTGCCATAATCCCAAGCTCTTCATCACTGAGTCTCCTTTTCTTTCCATTTGATCCATAGGAACTACCAGCACCAGCACCACTATGAGAAGGGCTGGCACCAGCAGAACCAGAGGCAGTAGCACCAGTACCAACAAGACATGGTTCTTCAGATGCACCAGCACCTTCAGTGATATCCGAGATGGTGCCAAGGGGCTCATTTGAGGCCATGGCATACTTGCCAGTAGCCTGCCCAGCTCCAAATATAATTTGCATCTGCACATAGTTTTCAATTGGCACATTGAGGAATTCAGCATCCTTTGGGTTGTCTTTTGTATGGCCCAGCAGGTGTTCATCATCAAGGATGATTGTGAATGTATTCTCATCCCAATGAGCACCGCTTAGGTCCTTGAGCCTACAAACCCTGATCCATTTTTGACGCCACTTCCTCAAATGATTGTAGACCTGGGTTCCTGTGACTTCTTGGCCACTGAATTCAGTCAATGCCTTGGCAACAGAGTTGACATGGACCTCCTTGAACCCTTTATCCGTTTTTACTCCTTGCCCGACCAAGTCTGCAAACTTCCTGAGGATAAAGCCTGACATCACAGGGGTCCAGCGCATGGCAGTCCTTGAGGTACTACCAGCAGCAACTTGCTCAACTTCCATAGTCTATATAAAATTGAAGTCAAGAGAAGAGGTAATGAAATGGCATCATAGCATAGGACCAGTTTTCTCAGCATATAAAAAAATAATTAAGCTTCAAAGCAGAAAGTAATTTCTCTCAGCATATAAAATTAATTAAGTTCCAGAAAAAACATCACTGCAGATCACAATTTCTCTCAGCATATAAAAATAATTAAGTTCCACAAAAAACATCACTGCAGATCACAATTTCTCTCAGCATATAAAAATAATTAAGTTCCACAAAAAAGATCACTGCAGATCACAATTTCTCTCAGATTGTAAGGCTGATAACAAAAACATCACTGCAGATTACAATGTTTCTTAGAAGAAAACCACAAAGAAATTACACACGGCTAGACCCCCTATGCTGCCACATTTGAGTTGATATAGCATCTCTTTGTTGGGTCCAAGTTTGGTTATCATGAACTGCATCAATGGCACCTTCCACATTGGCAATGTTTGGAGCCCAAGTGTTTTCCGAAGGAAAATGTGAATCCAGCCCATATCTAAGAATCCAGTTGTGAAGGATGGTGCATGCTAACACAAGCTTAACTTGTGTCGGATATGGATGAAAAGGCTTGTTGTATAGAATCTTGAATCTATTCTTCAAGGCACCGAAAGCTCTCTCAATTGTTACTCGGAGGGAAGAATGCCTTAGATTGAAGAGTTCTCTTGGATTGAGTGGATGATTTCCTCCACCAAATTCTCTTAGATGATATCTTGTGCTACGGTATGGAGGTAGAAATCCAGGTCTAACAGCATAACCAGCGTCAACTAAATAGAATTTTCCTAGTTCAAAGAATTCTAGTTAGTTTGATTGTGAAGTAATTTAAAAGCATATTCAAACATGTTATGGAATTACCTGGTGGCACAATGAGGCCATCAGATCTTTCCAATGCATCCGATAGAATCAAGGCATCATGAGCTGAACCTTCCCAGCCAGCAAGAACATAGGTAAATCTCAAATCAAAATCAACAGCTGCTAGAACATTTTGTGTCGTTGTGTGCTTTCTACCCATGAAGGCTGCTCTCATTGAACTAGGAACCCTAGCCAATACATGTGTGCCATCAATGGCACCAACGCAATCCTAAATGTTTAAGTTAAAATTATTAAAACAAAGACAATACTAACATATTTCAATTAAATGGTTATTGTGCAATCCTAAATGGAATGGAAAGTACCTTGAAGTACGGGTACCATCTTCTACTAACATGAATTTTGGGATGGACAGAGGTGGAAGGAGGGGTGATCATCTCAGTGCGTAGCTCACCAATTGCACTTAACACCTCGTGAAAATATCTACTAATAGTCTCAGTAGATCTTCGGAAGGTGAATTTGAGAACCCTAAACCTTTGATTATGACCAACAACATGTAGAAACATTGCAACTTGTTCTTCTACAGAACTGTGAATACTATCCCTTAGCAAGTGTCGAGACCGAAACAAACCACAAAGCTCAAAGAAAGGGACCTTAGACATTCTAAGCAGCTCCACACATTGGATATCATCAGATTCATAGATAAATCTAAGATTTGCCTGCCTCTCAATGTCCCTTTGAAACATTGGACCATATGTGACACGAGGATGAAAGAGTCTACGCGTAAGGCATGCAAACATCCAACAAGATATAGCAACGACTAATGCCGATGCTCTCAACTTCAGCAAATGACGATTTGGACCCAACATATCTGAATAAATAAGAGAAGGGAATTGTTGAATGAGAAAAAAATTGTACTCTGCTCAGATTGTAAAAAACAAGCCAGGGTTGCTACATCTAATGATGTTCCTCCAAACTGGCTTGGTAACATCACAGAAAAATTGTACTCTGCTCAGATTGAACCAAAAAACATCACTGAGAAATTGAGATCTGCTCAGATTGAACCAAAAAACATCACTGAAAAACTGTGGTCTGCTCAGATTGAAAAAAAACATCACTGAAAAATTGTGGTCTGCTCAAATTTACAGAAAACATCACTGAAAACTGGTCCTAAGCTCAGACTTTAAATAATTTCATCACTGAAAAATGATCAGAATAAAAGAAGAGAGATATGGAGGTAGCAGCATAATATAATGCATTAACTACCTGCATAGTATAAAAAGAATATAGTTATGGAGGTAGTTGCATAATATAATGCATTAATCCATTAAATTAAACAAGACAATAGGCTAAAGAGGGGGAGAAGAAAGGAGGAACAAAAGGTAAGATTGTTGTAAGGGAAGAGGGAAACAGGAATAGATGAAGGTAAGAGGGGGAGAAGAAAAGAGGAACAACTAGCTACTTAATATAATAGACAGATTATGCTAGTTGCATAATCCATTATATTAAACAAGCAGAAACATGGCAAAACATGTTAAAGTTCAGTTAAGCACACAACTAATATTGCATAATCCATTATATTAAACAAGCAGAAACATGGCAAAACATGTTAAAGTTCAGTTAAGCACACAACTAATATTGAAAGATGGCAAAATTCAGTTAAGCATTTACTTAACTAAACACAACAGAAGGATTCAAACAGCTAGAACACAGGAGGATTCAAACAGCTAAACATGTTAAAGCATTTTATTACAGCTAGAACAGTTAAACATCTGAACACAGGAGGATTCAAACAGCTCATGAATCAAGATAGAGCACACTGCAACATGTTAGTCTAAATGTCTACCATACAGAAGTAGGTGAAGAGCACATTGTAATTTCTAATATATTGAATCCGGCTACTGAGGTGCATCAAATGATCCATGTAAAACTAGATTAGTTCTACCATACAGAAGCATGTGAAGGCTACTGGCAAGTAAATCTAGTTTTGCGTGGCATCAGATCTGAGGTGTATGAGGTAAACACAAACAAGCAGGCCAACAAATCTGAGGTGTATGAGGTAACACAAGCTTTTTTTGCATGCTAACACAAGCTTGCAACTAAACACAACAGATCTGAGGTGTATTAGCGAATCAAGAAATAATCGAAGCAAAAAATCTGTCTGTGATGACCTTGCAACTAAAAACAACAGATCTGAGGTGTATGAGGTAAACAATCAGGCCAACAAGATCTGAGGTAAACAATCATTCTAAACAATCAGGCCAACAAATAGAGGAATTCGAGTTGGGCCAGGCAACAGATCTAGGTGCAGATCTAGGTAAACAATCATTCTAAACAATCATTCTACAAACAACAGGAAGATCAAGAAATAGAGGAGTGTGAGGTAAAGACTGGCCTGTGTATGAGGTACTAGCGAATCTAGGTCAGGCAGCAGATCTAGGTGCAGGGGGAGATGACCTTGCAACAAGACCGAAGGATTAGTATAATCGAAGCAAAAAATACAAGAAAATGTTTAAAGAACAACAGATCGATGGGGGACAAACCTGAGAAGATGAAGATGCGATTGTTGCTGCGGTGATCTGATCTAGGACAGGGGAATGTGTTCGCTCGCAGAAGAGAGTCGATCGAGGCCACAGGAAAAACAAATCAATCGTCCAAATCCTAGTGTCGGCGGAAGAGAGAGGGAGAGGCGAGAGAGAGCATGGCGGCAGAAGAGTCCAAACCCTAGCGTCGGCGGGTGCGTCTGAGAGAGGCGTCTGAGGAGTGACGGGAGTGACGGGAGAGACGGGAGAGACGGGAGAGGCGTCTCCAAACCCTAGCGTCGGCGGCTTCGTCTGAGAGGCGAGAGTGACGAGAGTGACGGGAGGAGAGAGTGGCGAGAGTGGCGAGAGTGACGAGAGGAGCGTCTGACGGGAGAGGCGTCTCCAAACCCTAGTGCCAAGTGAGCCAGGCCGCGGAGCGAAGCTCGAATGCTGCGTTCCTGCGGAGCCAGGCCCAAAATTAAATCTGGCTCGCCTCAGCCAGGAATTTGAGTTGGGCCAGGCAACCAAACACAGTTAACTTGTACGAAACGGGCCTGGTCGTGGGTTGGGCCAGGCAACCAAACATGCCCATAATGCACACAAAACACAACTACACAAGCACACCCAGTTACTGCTTAGATGCAATCACTCCAGTTACCCTACATATCCAAATGGGATAGCCCCCTGGTCGCCTTCAAATTCACCAGAGGTTAGAGGTTCTCCTGAGACAACCCCTGGACGGCGTCAAATACACCAGAGATTACAGGTTCTCCTTTCACTTCCACGCATGAAAGTCGAGCCCCCTGCAATGACCGTGACGGCGTGACCGCAGCAATTGGTACATCCACGAATTTACATGGAAACTAGCACCGATACCACGATGTTACCAAGCAGAGGTATTTAGCAATGCACCAATCTATTTATACAGCAGCACCCCACATGGAGAGGAAGCACGGCATATTTACAACTGCTCCTTACTACCACAGGGTCCGTGGGATACCATGCACACGTTGGCACGGACGTATTAGCCCGTTGCCATCAGGCACACTGACACGACACGACACGACGAACAATATGTACAGACACCTCGTTTTTGCAAAAGTATGTACAAGGCGGCCTGCTCTAGCCAGGCGCCACTTGCTCCACAGTTACAGGTCGCTGTGGGAGCGCTGGCGGTCGTATCACTCCGGCCGCACACTGATAAGGTTGGGGAGGGCGACCAGCCGGAGCTTATCCATCTCGCTTGCCGTCACCCTGCAGGACTCCAGGGATAGGGAGCGCAGGTTCTGCAGCGGTTTCAGGTGGTGGAGGCCCGAGTTGGAGACCCGGGAGTTGGACACGTTCAACGACACTAGCGCAGTCAGGCCTGTCAACAGATGCAGCTCTTGAGACGAGCACAGTCGTGTGCTGATAAATGCACTCGGAGAGAACAACGGAAATGTACCGGAGATCAGCTCCAGGGTTTTGTCCGTGAGCTTGCCGTTTTGAGATAGGTTGAGCAACGTCAGAGCTTTCAGGTCCTTGATGTTCTTCACGCCAGCATCCGTAATCAACCCACCGCAGACCTCCAGGGACTGAATATTCTTGAAAACTGAAAAAAAACATAGTGATATTCCTTATTTACAAACACTGATATAAACAAGTGCAATGCTCCTGCAAGATGATCACAAAGAGTTGAGACGCATTCCATCAAGGTAGTATGCGCCAAGAGAAGCTGATGCATTTTGTAGCGCTAACATGGTAGTCTTCTTGGATATGATAGTCTTTTGAGCATGCATACTTACATCTGAAGCAGCTCATGCCAGAATCAGTTATGCGAGCTCCAAATAGGTCGAGGTGTGTCAATCCAGTGAGACCTGCACTAACCAAGTGACCTTAACTAATGCCATGGTAAAGTTTACAGCACAAAACGATGCCTAATGACACCGGAAAACCCTGCTACGATACAATTTACACATGAAACAAACCACCACCACCAGAAGTGAAAATATGCTAATCAGAGAAATGAGAGCACTATAGTTATGAGTGATAAGATGCTTGTGTTTAAATTTAAACAAAAACAGTCACAATATATCCAACTAGTATGAGAAGCATACCTGTAAGAGACGCTAAACCAGTATCTGTGATTTGGCGATTGTCAAGATTAAGAGACTTCAGTGAACTCAAGCCAGAGATCTTCTTCAAACCAATGTCAGTAACCAATGTGAAAGAGAGATTGATGCTCTGCAAATTACGCAGACCTGCAGAAACAGACAACTTAAGAACTTTCACAAAATGTGGACCACGGTATATTTGTAACAAGTTAATATCATTCTAGTATAACAGGCCACCCTAGTACAATAACAATTTAAAATAGGGAATTCGAAATAACAGTGGCGTAGCTAGGATTTTAGTGATAAGTGGTCCAACTTCATTTTTAAAAAAAAAAAAATAAGTGCAACACATCGACACATCAGCATGTAAAAAATTAAATTTGCCAAATATAATATGGTCAAATAAAAAGATCGTACAATCATCTAAGATTTTAGAAATAAAAAGTATAAAAGTCATCTGACATCTTAAAAAATAAAAAAATAAAAGAAAATTAGCAAATACAATATCGTTGTACATACTGCGAGTACATACTACATACTATGCATGTACGCAAAATTTTATGAGAATTGATCGATCGGGTGTTGTCAATGAGATTCATGGTACCTGCACGGCGAGCGTGACCTTCTCCTACCTAAGCGACTTGACGAGGGTGGCAAGTGTGCAACTTGTAGTACTTAGCCTAGAACGCGTGTGTGGCGTAGTCGTGCCCGATCTCACCGCGCTCGCTTGTTCTAGAGCCAGATAGCCACCTGATACGACTGCAGGCCCAGACGCCCAACTTCACATGTTGTCGTGATGTGTTGTGTCGTCGCCATGGACACGCCAAATAAATAATTAGGAATAATATTTTTTATACCTAATACCTATAGCTTAATAAGTTTTGTGCTTGGGTGGTCCGTGGCCCACACAGACCACCCTATAGCTCTGCCACTAGGAATTAGGAAATAAGTGTATGGATAAGGAACATCTATTGAGAGTACGTGTTAATTCATCAAAGGCTGTAGCAACAATGTCAGGGAGGTGTTTTGTTTAAGGAACCATCATAGTCTATATGAGGTGGTGCACCATGAGTTCATCCCGTAAATTTTAGTGGAATCACCCATTCATCAATTCTTATACAAATTTTAGTTTGTGAGGGTGGTGGGGAATCAACACATTATATTCCAGAAACCAAACAAAAAAGTTTTCCAAAAAAAAACCAAACAAAAAAGTAAAGGAGAAAATGATGGACCAGTCCATTCCTCAAACCGAACACACAATAAATTAAAAAACGACTAGACGATTTGAATTGGTCTACCAGAATGGATTAACAAGAAAAAAACAATTGCCAATAATACTAGCATTTCTGCAGGCGTTTTAAATCAACCAGAAAGATGACGAAGTCCATTGCTTCCAACTTCAGTGTCTGAAAGCTCCAGGTTTTTTAGCTGTATGAGGCCTATAGCACATCAAGATGCAAAGATAGATTACAGGATGCTTTGCAACAACAGAAAAACACAGATTATAGTATCTATAACGAAAGAGAGAATATGTTTAGGATTTCAGCAGAGAAAAATGGTTAATAAGCACAAAAGAGAGTTAAAAGCCAGCAGTTTATTCAGTGTTTTTTATCTTAACAAAACACTAGGCAAACAAGGAGAAATGATAATTGCCACTGTAATAAAGAATTTACCAATGCACTAAACCCTGACCTTTTAGGTGAAATAGACCCTCATCACCAATCTTACATGAGTCCAAGTTCAAGCACTCCAAGTTGACCAAATCTGAAAGGAACATAGGGCATCAGAAAAGAATTAAAAACAATTTCCTTATTATGCATGAATCAATACTAAGAAACACCATAATTCTGATGCACTTCCAGAAAGATCAATACAATAAGTGTCGTTTTCCAGGTTCCAGTAAACGTTGTGCTTATAGGCAATAATGTTGCACACAATGTTAGGACAAAGTGTGCAATACCCTCCTTGAAGATGTCATTCCAGGCTGGCATCTGCTTTTCATCTTATCAGCATTACTTGCACATGAAAGAAACAGTACTCTTTTGTTAGAAGAAGACGTGGGCTGATCTGGCAGGGAGGCCCAAGCCCCCACCCCAACTGCTGGAGAACCATGGAGAGCAAGAAGAGGGGAAAGAGAAGAAGAGGGGCCAGGGTGCTGGAGGAAGGGGAAGATGAGACACTGGGAAAAGGTCTGATTATTTTTCTTAGACATAGTGATTAGGTTTCACGGAATGCTACATCAAAATGCTTTTCCACGAACTATGCAACATAGTTGTTTCTTAGATACAAATGCTATGGTGAACTAATATAAAGATAACAAGTGATAACGTTTACCTTTTAAATGAATTAAACATGCATCTGTAATTTGGTTGAACCCTAAACTTAGAGCCTTCAATTTTGTAAGACCTGCAAGGCAGTGCCAGTAAATGAGCTAAACAAAATTGATATGAATTTAGTGGTACAGACAGACAGCTTGCAGCAAAACTTATGTCTGACCATTAATCTAGACAAGAAAAAAGGAACCAATCTAGATTCAACAAGATCAGTAATTTGCATCATGTTTACCTTTCAAGTTCTCACAGCCTTCATCGCATATGCCACACCGACTCAGATTCAACAAGACCAACGAAGCAAGCTCTGCAATAGCACAAATCTGAGTCTTAGTAAAGTTTGGGGCGCCTAAGTGCTTAGCTTGAAGCTGTTTACAGAAACATTGATGAGAAATACAGTCGAGATGCCTACTCTGTGCACTAAGGCATCAAAGATTTTTTCGCACGAGAAAAATAAAAGAGAACTAAATAAATCCATAAATTAGTGAGTAGTTCTTCTAAGTTGTTGATGATGCATGTGGTCAGCTGTTTGTAGTTGTTAATGATTTGTCATAGGTGTGACCGCCCTCTTTTGTTAATGGTTTGTCGTAGTTGCTTTCGTGACCAGTTTTTTCTACTGTTTCAAACTGCGTAGTTGGCTTTCTTCGCAGTATGGGTTGCTCCTCTAGTAGCGGGTCTTGCTCGCTTTTTTAGCCTAGGGGTTGCTCGATTTCTGGGCCTGGTTCCACCATAAAAAATGGGTCAACTCTTTTCTTCTAATAATATGTGCAGTAATGCTCATGCCACTCTTTCGAAAAAAGTAAGTAGTAACAGCTACATGGCATGATTAGACTTCATACAGAAGTACACCTTTGTCAAAAACAAGTGTACTCCAGCCAACAAGTTTCTTTTGAAAGTAACAATAGAATTTCAGAATCAGATTGTGTTCGTCGTGTGTTGGGGTGCAAGGATTGAGAAGGGAGGCGGGGAGGGGGCTCCCCTAATCTTCTGTATTTGTTCCCTTCTTTCTTAATGAAATGACACATAGCTCTCCTGCGTTGTTCGAGAAAAAAAAAGATTGTGTTCACCACACCTCAACAACAAAAGAGTTATGTTCCTGTCCAGCTGTATATGTAGTAACCTACCCTGATAATAGTTGAAAGCCTGAAAAACACTCAAGGGTATCTAGTCTGACATTTGGGAACTTTTGTGTTGTCTATTCGTGCACTCTTAATTGGATCCTTAATCATCTACTAGCCAGTTGCCCGTGCTACGGTTGTTATATATTCAAATATAACTATTGTTTATTTCTAAACACAAGGTATTTGTGGTCTGGTGGTTAACCCAAATTTCTAAAGCAGGGGGGCATGGGTTCGAGTGCTCGCTCTGCACTATTTTTTGCGCGGTGTGGTCGAGGGTGAAGCCGCGGTATCACCAGGTGCCCACGTTAGGTTCTTAATAGATTAGTATAGATATAATGACAACTGTAAATGATTGGTGGCACTAGCTTCCACGGGCAGAAGGAACACATATAGGGACTTCTTCAGACTAAGGGGTGCTTGGTTTGAAGAATGAGTTAGTTCATCATCTAACCATTCCTCACTTTATTTGTTTGGTTTGTAAAATGGAACATGATGATGCATTATCACCTTATTCTTCATAATTCAAGTCATTCCACTAAATTTGGGCAACTCATGACGCACCACCTCATTTAGAATGCAGTGGTTCCTCAAACCAAACACCCTATATAAATGTAAGATATTTTTCACAAAAGTGACAACTGATGGCACGGTATGTGGCATATGTCCAGGAAAGATACAAACCAGATATAACCTCCAAACAAACTGCAGTAACTGCACAGCCCTCCAGGTTTAGATGACCTAGCTTGTGCAAACCTGAATTGAATGACCCAACAACTAAAAGCAATGAGTTACTGCTAACTTTAATAAAACTTCATGATTACTGAACAACTAAAGGCAATGGTAGTCAAAAATAAAAAAAAGCACCTACCTACACAAGAGCATGTACAAGAAATAAATACTATAGTGAAGAAAATAAAGAAATTTATTCATGTTTCTTGGTGTTACCTCTCAGATAAGAAACACCAAAAGCAGATATTTTGCAGGAAGAGAGCTGTAGCTCTCTCAAATTCGTGAGATCTACATAAGGAAAATGCTATATGTTAACCTTGAGATCATTGTAAGTTATGATATACTGATATGCATTTTACAACAGTCAGCTAAGGAGAAGTACTACCTGACAAATATTTCATGTCTGAATCTGTGATGCCATTACAGTATCTCAGATTCAGTTTTTCCAGTTTTTTCAAGCCTGCATCACAAAGTTTGTCATTGCATCTGGTGGAATTTAAGTTTGAAGCATTAATATAATGGAGAATGAGCTGAATTCACATCATAGGTGTGTACAAGTTTCTCCAGTCTAGTGACTTGGAACATGCAAAGATAATCATTATTCGCGTTCAAACAACATTGTCATGGTCAAACATTAACTGGTGCTACTAAGTCTTTTGAACTTTTGATAAGCATTATTCACGTTCAAACAGCATTGTCTTGGTAACAAACATTAACTGGTGCTACTAAGCCTGCCACAGCCTGCAGATAAGGTGATGGTTCGCATATAATTAATGACTGACGAGCTTAGAAAGAAAGGGATACCTTTTAAATGTATAAGCCCACCATTAATCTTTGGACAACGCTCGAGGTCTAAGTTTACCAAATTAACTAAGTTTGCAAAGGCTTTTGCTCCTTCAGCAGTAACAGCAGCACATTTCTTAATGCTCAGTGATGTCAAGTTTGAAAAGCCTACAAAGTTAGGAGATTATTGTGGCAGAGTAACAAAAATAAGATCTCTAATACTACACTAAGTTGACACAACAATATCATACAGCTGACAGCAAACTCAGCTGTTGTGCTATCAGCGTAACACTGACCTGATAATGTCTTAAGTCCATGTTCTGAGATTTGATCACAATAATCACATGCCAAACTTTGCATGCTTGAGCAATCTTTAAGAAGATTGAATCCACTATCAGTGACATCCGAGCAAGAGAGGTCAACAGATAGCAAGGACTGCCCTTGAGAAGCCACTACTTCCATCCAAGCATCAGTAACTCCAGGGTAGTCTCCCAGACAAATATCCTGTGAAGAGATGTCCCATGTTAGGTCCTGCTCAGCGTAGTGCAATAGTGCATGACAGTAATCTTAAGACTAGGCTATTCAAGCCCCTACATAACAGTAGATATCAAGGCTTGCTAAGATGCCTTTGTCGTTCCTTAATACTCCCACCATTCCAGATAATAGATTGTTTCGTCTTTTTAGTTTTTAATACGCTACACATCGCATTGCTATGTACCTAGAAAAGCTAAAATGTCGTGTAATTTGGGTCAGTGGGAGTAGTAGATATCATGGTCTGATCGATTTGACGACTATACATCATTGTTCATATTCCACAGGAAACGCAAAGTTATGTTATAACATTCCTTAAATTTTCACACAATAGTGGAAAACTCCATGTGTTTAAGTTCACCTAGAATGGTGTGCCAAACAAGAACAGAATCATCACCTGCAAATCGCAATCACGGAAAGCCCCAAGCGATGCCTCCGTGAGGCATCCACATTCCACCAGCTCATTGAATATCTGCTGACTAAGATCTCTGGGCAGCAGGGATAAATCAGAATACATATTTATGTCCTGCAATCATCCCATCAATTCAGCCAAGAACAAGTTCACTCTTCAGAAACTGAAAAACAAAAAAGGCAATAAAACACCTTGCAGACTTTGGCCACGCACAGCTCCACAAGCGACGGGCACCGGTTTGGAGCTGGGCCCTGTGCTCTCCGCTGCACATCAGCAAAGTTGCTGCGGGGCAGCGTATGCAGCAGCCACTTGAAGCTGCCGCTCTTGGAGAACCTCGCACTGTAGAGATCATCCTCTTGGACCAGCTGGCCCCTCTTCCTCGAACAGGCACTACCCATGAATGTCACAGACTCTGGGTGCGCTGAGCTTAAACCAATCAATCACTCCTGGCCTCGGTGGCTCAGGGGTTAAAAAGACACAACAGTATGAGTTGTGACCGATGATTGTCTGATTTTTATGATCTTATCATCCACTCCCCGCGTGATTATGACCAGGGACAGACTCCACTTTCTTCGTCTCCATCCTGCAGGCACAATCAAAACATCACACTGTTTGTCAGATTTTATTTTTACCCACGACAGTAAACAAGCCCACATGGCATGGCCAGTGGCCACTGGCCAGAGACAAGATTTACAGTTCCACGCAATCGAGCTTCTTATTACAAAGTTACAACGACACACTGCCAGTCCTAAGTGCAATCAACCCCACTAGGATAAATTGATCCTACCCCTACCACAACAAACGCAGCCATCGCCTACGGGGAGAGCAAAGCATAAATCCTGCGACCGTACGATTGTCCATTGATTGAAACACAAATATCCCCAAGGTAACTAACTGCATCAAATGTTATTCACAAATTACCACGAGAGAGTGAGAAAAGCACAAGAATGCCCGAAATCCCAACCCGCAACCGCAATCACCAAAGCGAGAGGGAAAATCGCAAGCGCTGCGACGGCACGCTGAAAAGATCAACAACCACCGAAAAAATCGCGCCAAATTAACAGGGAGGAGGATAGAACCACCTGATTGGAGATGCGATTCTCACCGGGAGGCCGCCGAACCAACGAGCCAGGGTTTAGTCTGGGATTACAGCTAAAATAAGCTAACGCCTCGAATCATCATCCCATCCAATCTAGATTAGACGAAAACCAGAACGGGGAGAGAGCGACAGGGAAGGAGGGAGAGGCGGAGAAGAAAGGTTAAGCTGAGAGTCGAAGCGGGGCGTGAGTTCCACGTGTCGTGAGTAGACACTCAGCTAGAACAGCAGATTTTCACCACTGACATGTGGGGAATGGGTTTCGTCGGTCCTGGTGTCAGTGACTATGTTTGCTGGTAGGTTGGTGGCTGATAGGGATGGTGGAGCCCACAGCACAGGGAAGCGAAGAGGATAAGGCAAAGGAAGAGAGAGAAAGCACCGGGGCGCGCTGCCGGTTTTGTGGGCCTGTGGCCGCTGGTCCGTCCTATGGCCTACACATGGGCCCCGCGGTTTTACTGGCTGTGGGCTGCGCTTGCTCCTCCGGTCCAGCGATCTACTTGTACGGTTGTGGCGTACGTGTACCTTTGTGCCGTCCTGCGCGGCTGCGCTTGCTCCTCCGGTCCTCCCGCGATCTACTTGTAGGGTTAGGTCGAGGTCGAGGATGTACATGGCATGCAAAACATTTTTTAAGGATATCGTTTGATTAGATGAAGCCGGTTATTTAAACTGTTGTAATTATAATTTATAGACAAAAACAGTATAAGCTGATATGGATTAAAACTAAACAAACATATTATGTTTAGATGTACAGCCTTCGATGGCCCTGGCTGACTGCATACGACAGTTTTCTGGCTTCTCGTGTATGAGCTAATGCAATTAAATGGTTACAAAATGACTTGTTTTGCATCCGCTGATGAGGTTTGCGCCTGCTGTATACAGGTAACTAAACAAAAGCTTAAACAAAGTCAACATATGCAGTAGTCTAAGATGAGACGATGCGGGTAACCAAACTGACAGATAGTGTTTTAGAGGGTAGAGTTTGAAAAATGAGATAAAAGGTGGGATAAGAGGCCTCGGCGACTGTATTTTCTTATTTTCTCCACGAGTTTTCACCGTCTAATATGAGGTACATATATCTATTTTTAATCTGCCCATATCCACTTTTATCTCTATTCACTTCCATCTTCTTCTCCTTAATGACAGAGTTGTTCATGCGTTCATGTGAGCGGTAGTGGCGACCGTCTTTTTTTTGCATTTTAGCCCTTTTTAGGTTTTATTTTCACAAATACGTCCTTTTCAGTTTCATTTCAAAAAATGAACCCTCAGCTCGGCGTCATCACTATTGGCGCCGAGCTACAACGTATCGGTGTCAATTAGTTTGGCGTGTACATGTAAGAGTCGATGTCTACGTGGATCTGACGTGGCAGTACCTCGGCGTCGTGGATCTTGGCGCCGAGGTCGGCGCCGACCTCCGTGTATATAAATATCCCACTCCGGCCGTCGGTTTTTTTATTTTTGGATGATAGTAGTCATTTTATCAATTATTCTTTTTCATACTTAGTTTATTTGGTTTATGAATTTGTGTTCTGTTGTTGGTGACCTAAATTGTAACTTGGATAGTTAATGATCTTATACCTGTTAAAATTTACAACTTAGCATTTGATAGGTCAGCCACGGAGACATCTCCTGCAAAGTGGTTGGAGTGTTTTTGTGATCGCCAAGCGTCTTGTCGCGGGGGATGCCTTCATATATTCTCAGGTGCTATGATGAGCAGTTAATGTTGGTTGCTCTTAACTCTCCTTTTTGACCGTTGACTACCATACCAATACCTGGTTCCTTAATTTTTACATGATGGAGGTGAGAATGGGGAGCTACGTGTTGGAGTTCGACGTGCACTGAGGCACCAAACCACTATCACATCTTCAGTCATATCAAGCCACAATATGCATCTTGGTGTTCTTGCAACAACAAGGCATGCAGTGAACACTGGTAGTATGTTCACTGTCTATTACAAGCCAAGGTTTGCAAGGAATTATGAGCTTAGTTAAACTATTTCTGTTTCTGTGTTAACTTTTAGTTGCAGGGCTATTGCAATCTGTTACTGAAAGTCGCCTAGAGGGAGGGTGAATAGGGCGAAACTGAAATTTACAAAGTTAATCACAACTACAAGCCGGGTTAGCGTTAGAAATATAAAACGAGTCCGAGAGAGGGCGCAAAACAAATCGTGAGCGAATGGGAAGTGTGACACAAGGCGTATGTTTAGGAATGCGAGGATAGCGTAGGGGGATCTTACTAAAATTCTTGCGCTCATGGCGCTTAGAAGTAATGGACGGCGCGTCGGAGCCGGAGGTGGAAGGTGATGAAGTATCGGTCTCGTAGTAGACCACCTTCCTCATCTTCTTTTTCTTGTCGCCACTCCGATGCGACTTGTGGGAAGAGGCTTTCTTCTCCTTCCCCTTCCCTTTGTTGCGGGACTCTTCCGATGTAGCCTTCCCGTGGCTTGTAGTGGGCTTGTCGCCGGTCTCCATCTCCTTCTTGGCGTGATCTCCCGACATCACTTCGAGCGGTTAGGCTCTAATGAAGAACCTGGCTCTGATACCAATTGAAATTTGCCTAGAGGGGGGGGGGGTGAATAGGGCGAAACTGAAATTTACAATGCTAATCACAACTACAAGTCGGGTTAGCGTTAGAAATATAAAACGAGTCTGAGAGAGGGCGCAAAACAAATCGCGAGCGAATGGGAAGTGTGACACAAGGATTTGTTTTACTGAGGTTCGGTTCTCTCAAACCTACTCCCCGTTGAGGTGGTCACAAAGACCGGGTCTCTTTCAACCCTTTTCCTCTCTCAAACGGTCCCTTGGACCGAGTTGGTGTCTCTTGCCTTGCTTACAAATGAGATGATCGCAAGAAAGAATGAAAGAAGGAAGCAATCCAAGCGCAAGAGCTCAAAAAAACACAACAAATCTCTCTCACTAATCACTAAAGCCTTGTGTGGAATTGTGAGAGGATTTGATCACTTGGGTGTGTCTTGTATTGAATGCTTAGCTCTTATAAGTAGTTAGAAGGTGGAAAACTTGGATAACTTGAATGTGGGGTGGTTGGGGTATTTATAGCCCCAACCACCAAACTAGCCGTTTGGTGGAGGCTGCTGTCGCATGGCGCACCGGACAGTCCGGTGCGCCAGCCACGTCACCAGGCCGTTGGGTTCCGACCGTTGGAGCTCTGACTTGTGGGCCCGCCTGGCTGTCCGGTGGTGCACCGGACAAGCCCTGTAGGCTGTCCGGTGTGCCACCCGCGCGTGCTCTGCTCCTCTGCACGCGCTGGCGCGCATTTAATGCTGTAGCAGGTGACCGTTGGCGCGGAATAGCCGTTGCTCCGCTGGCTCACCGGACAGTCCGGTGTGCACCGGACATGTCCGGTGAATTATAGCGGAGCGGATTCCCGAAGCTGGCGAGTTCAGAGTCGCACTCCTCTGGGGCACCGGACAGTCCGGTGAATTATAGCGGAGCGCCTCTGCGTTTTCCCGAAGGTGCGAAGTTTAGCTTGGAGTTCCCTGGTGCACCAGACACTGTCCGGTGGCACACCGGCAGTCCGGTGCGCCAGACCAGGGTAGCCTTCGGTTATCCCTTGCTCTCTTTGTTGAACCCTTTTCTTGGTCTTTTTATTGGCTTAGTGTGAACCTTTGGCACCTGTATAACTTATAGACTAGAGCAAACTAGTTAGTCCAATTATTTGTGTTGGGCAATTCAATCACCAAAATCAATTAGGAAATAGGTGAAAGCCTAATTCCCTTTCAATCTCCCCCTTTTTGGTGATTGATGCCAACACAAACCAAAGCAAGTATAGAAGTGCATAATTGAACTAGTTTGCATAATTATAAGTGCAAAGGTTACTTGGAATTGAGCCAATATAACTACTCATAAGATATGCATGGATTATTTCCTTATTTTTAACATTTTGGACCACGCTTGCACCACATGTTTTGTTTTTGCAAATTCTTTTGTAAATCCTTTTCAAAGTTCTTTTGCAAATAGTCAGAGGTAAATGAATAAGATTTTGCGAAGCATTTTCAAGATTTGAAATTTTCTCCCCCTGTTTCAAATGTTTTTCCTTTGACTAAACAAAAACTCCCCCTTAATGAAATTCCTCCTCTTAGTGTTCAAGAGGGTTTTTAAGATATTGATTTTGAAAATACTACTCTCTCCCCCTTTTGAACACAATGAGATACCAATTTGAAAATCATACCAATTGAAAAACTCTTTTTAAAATTAGTGGTAGTGGTGGTGCGATCCTTTTGCTTTGGGCTAATACTTTATCCCCCTTTGGCATGAATCGCCAAAAACGGATACTTGAGTGAGATATATGCCCTTCCCGTAATTACTTTCTCCCCTTTGGCAAATAAAACATATGAGTGAAGATTATACCAAAGACGGAGAGTTGCTCGGAGCGACGGCGAAAGATGAGTGACGTAGTGGAAGCCTTTGTCTTCGCCGAAGACTCCAATTCTCTTTCAATATACCTATGACTTGGTTTGAAATTTACTTGAAGACACATTAGTCATAGCACATGAAAGAGACATGATCAAATGTATATGAATGAGCTATATGTGCATGTCAACAAAAGAAGTTCCTAGAATCAAGAATATTTAGCTCATGCCTAAGTTTGTTAAAAGTTTGTTCATCAAGTGGCTTGGTAAAGATATCTGCTAATTGATCCTTAGTGTTAATATATGCAATCTCTATATCTCCCTTTTCTTGGTGATCTCTTAGAAAATGATACCGAATGGCTATGTGTTTAGTGCGGCTATGCTCAACAGGATTATCCGCCTTGCGGATTGCACTCTCATTATCACATAGAAGAGGAACTTTGGTTAATTTTGTAACCATAGTCCCTAAGGGTTTGCCTCATCCAAAGTAGTTGTGCGCAACAATGGCCTGCGGCAATGTACTCGGCTTCGGCGGTAGAAAGAGCTACGGAATTTTGCTTCTTTGAAGCCCAAGACACCAAGGATCTTCCCAAGAACTGGCAAGTCCCCGATGTGCTCTTTCTATTAATTTTGCACCCCGCCCAATCGACATCTGAATAACCAATCAAATCAAATGTGGATCCCCTAGGATACCAAAGCCCAAACTTAGGAGTATAAACTAAATATCTCAAGATTCGTTTTACGGCCGTAAGGTGAGCTTCCTTAGGGTCGGCTTGGAATCTTGCACACATGCATACGGAAAGCATAATATCCGGTCGAGATGCACATAAATAGAGTAAAGAGCCTATCATCGACCGGTATACCTTTTGATCGACGGATTTACCTTCTGTGTCGAGGTCGAGATGCCCATTGGTTCCCATGGGTGTCTTGATGGGTTTGTCATCCTTCATCCCAAACTTGCTTAGAATATCTTGAGTATACTTTGTTTGGCTTAGGAAGTTGCTTTACTTGAAATCCTAAGAAGTACTTCAACTCCCTCATTATCGACATATCGAATTTCTGTGTCATGATCCTACTAAATTCCTCATATGTAGATTCGTTAGTAGACCCAAATATAATATCATCAACATAAATTTGGCATACGAACAAATCATTGTCAAGAGTTTTAGTAAATAGAGTAGGATCGACCTTTCCGACTTTGAAGCCATTAGTGATAAGAAAATCTCTTAGGCATTCATACCATGCTCTTGGGGCTTGCTTGAGCCCATAAAGCGCCTTAGAGAGTTTATAAACATGGTTAGGATACTCACTATCTTCAAAGCCGGGAGGTTGCTCAACATACACCTCTTCTTTGATTGGTCCATTGAGAAAGGCACTTTTCACGTCCATTTGATAAAGCTTGAAGCCATGGTAAGTAGCATAGGCTAATAATATACGAATTGACTCAAGCCTAGCTACGGGTGCATAAGTTTCACCGAAATCCAAACCTTCGACTTAAGAGTATCCCTTGGCCACAAGTCGAGCTTTGTTCCATGTCACCACACCATGCTCATCTTGCTTGTTGCGGAACACCCACTTGGTTCCTACAACATTTTGATTAGGACGTGGAACCAAATGCCATACCTCGTTCCTAGTGAAGTTGTTGAGCTCCTCTTGCATCGCCACCACCCAATCCGAATCTTGTAGTGCTTCCTCTACCCTGTGTGGCTCAATAGAGGAAACAAAAGAGTAATGCTCACAAAAATGTGAAACACGAGATCTAGTGGTTACCCCCTTATGAATGTCGCCGAGGATGGTGTCGACGGGGTGTTTTCGTTGGATTGCTTGGTGGACTCTTGGGTGTGGCGGTCTTGGTTCTTCATCCTCCTTGTCTTGATCATTTCCATCTCCCCCTTGATCATTATCGTCATCTTGAGGTGGCTCATCTTGTTGATCTTCTCCTTCATCAACTTGAGCCTCATCCTCTTTTTGAGTTGGTGGAGATGCTTGCGTGGAGGAGGATGGTTGATCTTGTGCATTTGGAGGCTCTTCGGATTCCTTAGGACACACATCCCCAATGGACATGTTCCTTAGCGCGATGCACAGAGCCTCTTCATCACCTATCTCATCCAGATCAACTTGCTCTACTTGAGAGCCGTTAGTCTCATCAAACACAACGTCACAAGAAACTTCAACTTGTCCAGTGGACTTGTTAAAGACTCTATATGCCCTTGTGTTTGAATCATATCCTAGTAAAAAGCCTTCTACAGTCTTAGGAGCAAATTTAGATTTTCTACCTCTTTTAACAAGAATAAAGCATTTGCTACCAAAGACTCTAAAATATGAAATATTGGGCTTTTTACCGGTTAGGAGTTCATAGGATGTCTTCTTGAGGATTCGGTGTAGACATAACCGGTTGATGGCGTAGAAGGCGGTGTTGATCGCCTCGGCCCAAAACCGATCCGAAGTCTTGTACTCATCAAGCATGGTTCTTGCCATGTCCAATAGAGTTCTATTCTTCCTCTCCACTACACCATTTTGTTGTGGGGTGTAGGGAGAAGAGAACTCATGCTTGATGCCTTCCTCCTCAAGAAAGCCTTCAATTTGAGAGTTATTGAACTCCGTCCCGTTGTCGCTTCTAATTTTCTTGATCCTTAAGTCGAACTCATTTTGAGCCCGTCTCAAGAATCCCTTTAAGGTCTCTTGGTATGAGATTTTTCCTGCAAAAAAACACCCAAGTGAAGCGAGAATAATCATCCACAATAACTAGACAGTACTTACTCCCGCTGATGCTTATGTAAGCTATCGGGCCGAATAGGTCCATGTGTAGGAGCTCCAGTGGCTTGTCAGTCGTCATGATGTTCTTATGTGGATGATGAACACCAACTTGCTTCCCTGCTTGGCATGCGCTACAAATCATGTCTTTCTCAAAATGAACATTTATTAATCCTAAAATGTGCTCTCCCTTTAGAAGCTTATGAAGAATCTTCATCCCAACATGGGCTAGTCGGCGGTGCCAGAGCCAACCCATGTTAGTCTTAGCAATTAAGCACGTGTCGAGTTCAGCTCTATCAAAATCTACCAAGTATAGCTGACCCTCTAACACTCCCTTAAATGCTACTAAATCATCACTTCTTCTAAAGACAGTGACACATATATCAGTAAATAAACAGTTGTAGCCCATTTGACATAATTGAGAAACAGAAAGCAAATTGTAATCTAAAGAATCTACAAGAAAAACATTGGAAATGGAATGGTCAGGTGATATAGCAAGTTTACCCAATCCTTTGACCAAACCTTGGTTTCCATCCCCGAATGTGATAGCTCGTTGGGGATCTTGGTTTTTCTCGTAGGAGGAGAACATCTTTTTCTCCCCTGTCATGTGGTTTGTGCACCCGCTATCGATGATCCAACTTGAGCCCCCGGATGCATAAACCTACAAAACAAGTTTAGTTTTTGACTTTAGGTACCCAAATGGTTTTGGGTCCTTTGGCATTAGACACAAGAACTTTGGGTACCCAAACACAAGTCTTTGACCCCTTGTGCTTGCCCCCAACATATTTGGCAACTTCCTTGCCGGATTTGTTAGTTAACACATAAGATGCATCAAAAGTTTTAAATGAAATGCTATGTTCATTTGATGCACTAGGAGTTTTCTTCTTAGGCAACTTAGCATGGGTTGGTTGCCTAGAACTAGATGTCTCACTCTTATATATAAAAGCATGGTTAGGGCTAGAGTGAGACTTCCTAGAATGAATTCTCCTAATTTTGCTCTCGGGATAACCGGCAGGGTATAAAATGTAACCCTTGTTATCCTGAGGTATGGGAGCCTTGCCCTTAACAAAGTTGGACAATTTCTTAGGAGAGGCATTAAATTTGACATTGTCCCCCTTTTGGAAGCCAATGCCATCCTTAATGCCAGGGCGTCTCCCACTATAGAGCATGCTTCTAGCAAATTTAAACTTTTCATTTTCTAAGTCATGCTCGACAATTTTAGCATCTAATTTTGCTATATGATCATTTTGTTGCTTAATTAATACCATATGATCATGAATAGCATCAATATCAACATCTCTACATCTAGTGTAAATAGAAGTATGTTCAACGGTAAATGTAGAGGGTTTGCTAGATTTTAATTCTACAACCTTAGCATGTAATATATCATTTTTACTTCTAAGGTCGGAAATGGAAGCATTGCAAACATCAAGTTCTTTAGCCTTAGCAAGTAATTTTTCATTCTCAATCCTAAGGCTAGCAAGAGAAATGTTTAATTCTTCAATCTTAGCAAGCAAATCATCATTATCATTTCTAAGATTGGGAATTGAAACATCACAAACATTTGAATCAACCTTAGCTAACAAATTAGCATTCTCATTCACTCCCATAAAACTATATCTATCTTCATCTACATACCCGTATCTATTATGGGTATAAGATTCATCATACCTCCATCCTCATTCAGATATCGGATCCCTAATGAGTTCACATCCCCAATAAAAAAGCATGATCACATTATATATAATATAGCATTAACAGACACATGACACCAAACAAATACATCATAAATAAATCTGACAGGTAACGAGAAAATATTGTTTAGCCTTGCAAAACAATAAAAACAAAGTGACACATAGATTGATGGGCGGGACAGCCGGTGTTTGGCCGCCTGAGTTGGATAGATGAGTGCTTAAAAAGGGTTGAGAGATGTATGATTAGTTGTTGGACTTATTGCCTATTGGGATGCACAACTAAATTCACTGGATGAACATTATCCATAGGTAATTGGGTTCGGATTCTGCTTTCTCGTACTTACACCCACCCACTGAGGAGAAATTTTATCCTAAATATGTACCCATGGAGATTAAAATCTTCTTATACCTTAACCCTAAGGCCCCTTTATTTCCTTTAATTTTGTGGAATTGGAATCTAACTAATTGAGTAGACTATTTTTTCTAGAACATGACATTCCACAGATTTCCAAAATTTATATATAAACCTATCTCAAATCCATTGATTCTATAGATTTACATGTTACTTTTCTAATGTATAATTTATAGCACACTTTTGTACTTGCTTAATGTAGTGTATAAATATCTCTTTAATATGATTTAGAATAATATACAAATATATTAACTTAACTAGTTTTGTTTAAATTATAATTATCAGAATGAAATTCAATTTCAACGAAACAAACATGACCTAATAGAATAATTTCCATAATTTCCATGGGTTATCAGTATTGGATTCCGTTGACATCTCTACTCGAGACCACCATCAGTCATCCCATCTTCCTCCTCCAGCAGCGCCCTTTCCCTTTCACTGTCGAGTGGCGAAGGTCGGTCGTTGTGTATCAGCCCGCCGCCTCCTCTGTCATATGTAGGGAGTCCCACGCTAGCGATGACTAGGAGAAGAGGAGGTCGTCGTCGCGCCTGACATCCACCAACAGGCCACGGAGGTGGATGGTGTTGTGTCCAGGATCACGCCCACCAATGATGAAGTCTGACTGCCTGGTCACCACCAACAGTAAGTTATATATACCTATTTAACAAAGTTGTAATTGTTCATTTCTTATTATCTCGCCTTCCACCCTTCAAATACCTGCCGCAACTCGACCCCCATCCCACGCCGCCTCCGACTCCGGCGAGATGTCACACTTCGGTCGATTCGGACCACCGCCGATCCACGACACATACTCACTCCTCGTCCTCAACATCACCTTCCATGAGTCCCCCTCTTCCCCGCTTTCGTTCTCGTCTCCAGCTACCCTATGGGCTTTGAATTGGTGCCTCTGCCTCATTTGGGTGGCTCATAGGCACGATAGCTGATGACCTCTTCCCTCTCTCCGACAAGTACAACGAGATTGTCGACATCTACATCCCAAGGGACCACCGACCACAGGCGAGCGCGAGTGGAACAGGCTAAGGATGTTTCTATCTATGAATCATTGTGTGCGATGGCTGAGTACCTGGTGTAGAATATGGAATTATAGGGAGTGACGCTCGTGTGCACGTTCTGGGAGGTGTGTTTGTGTGGGATAACACCGATTTGCCTGTGCTCATCTAGGGGTATATATGGCTGTAGGACTGGTAACTCGTGAGGATTCGAGTTTGTGAGGTACAAGGACGAGGACGAGGCACATAAGGCAGTTGACGGGCTCGATGGTGAGTTTAGTTTGAGGTTCTCGTTGACTATGTAGAAATCAGCGTGCTCCATGTGCGGTTTTAGACTGCATGTTGTTCACCTGTATCGTTCTTTGTTTGTAAGGAGATTGGTAGACGGGATGGAGATCATGGTGTAGTTTGACATGTATGTACCAATTGTTGAACGTATGTAAGACATCAGTTTTGGTCCCTGCTCCCGTGGTTGTTCATGAGACCTTCAGTGGTTAACTTAGTTTTAAATTTCCATTTTAAATCCTAAATGTAGTCTTTATGGTTTATTTGTTGGATAGATAAGCATGTAAAACCTATAGACCTTAGAGCATCTCCAAGATACTAGCTAAATGACTCGCCAGGTTAAATTTTGGCTATTCAACGGTAAAATAACTTTCCAACAGATTAGCTATTTGACTCGACAAGCTATCTGACTCTCTAAATTAGCTCTCTCACTAGCTAAATTTGGCTAGTCATCTGACTAGCAAAACTAAATAGATAGTCTGTTGGAGTGAAATGCTACATATAGAGTATAACCATTATAAAAAATTAAATAGAGAGTTAAATATAGAGTCAAAAATAAAGTGTCTCTTGGAGATGCTCTTAGAGCATCTCCAAGAGATTAGCCAAATGATTTGTCGAGTTAAATTTTAAATACTTAACAACAAAATAACTCTCCAACAGACTAGCTATCTAACTCATCAAGTTAACTGTCGGGGACCATAATTAGGGGTACCCCCAAGACTCCTAAACTCGGCTGGTAACCACCATCAGCACAAAGCTGCAAAGGCCTGATGGGCGCAATACAGGTCAAAGCTCCGCCCACTCAAGGGACACGATCTCGTCTCGCCCGAGCCCAGCCTCGGGCAAGAACAACAGACCCAGGTGGATTCACGCCTCGCCTGAGGGTCTCCTCAAGCAACGGGCGCACTTTCGACTCGCCCGAGGCCCAGCTCGGGCAGGCTTCGCGGAGAAGCAACCTTGGTCAGATCGCCTCGCCAACCGACCGTATCGCAGGAGCATTCAATGCAAGGATCGTCTGACACCTTATCCTGACGCACGTTCCTCAGTCGAC
The DNA here is from genome assembly GCF_902167145.1 of Zea mays. NCBI lineage: Eukaryota > Viridiplantae > Streptophyta > Magnoliopsida > Poales > Poaceae > Zea > Zea mays. The sequence continues at coordinate 32,703,029 of NC_050097.1, read as the reverse complement.
AAGGCCAAAGTGACCGCAGCCACTTCGCCCCTCCACTGACTGACCTGACAGGAAAACAGCGTCGCCTGCACTGCTCCGACTGTTGTGCTACCCGCCAGGGTGAGGCTGACAGCAGCCAAGTCCAGCCTCGAGCGCCATAGGAAGCTCCGCCTCGCCCGACCCTAGGGCTCGGCCCCCGCCTCGACCTCGGAAGACGGTCTCCGCCTCGCCCGACCCTAGGGCTCGGCCCCCGCCTCGACCTCGGAAGATGGTCTCCGCCTCGCCCGACCCCAGGGCTCAGACTCCACCTCGACCTCGGACGACGGTCTCCGCCTCGCCCGACCCCAGGGCTCAGACTCCACCTCGACCTCGGACGACGGTCTCCGCCTCGCCCGACCCCAGGGCTCGGACTCCACCTCGACCTCGGACGACGGTCTCCGCCTCGCCCGACCCCAGGGCTCGGACTCCACCTCGACCTCGGACGACGGTCTCCGCCTCGCCCGACCCCAGGGCTCGGACTTCACCTCGACCTCGAACGACTGTCTCCGCCTCGCCCGACCCCAGGGCTCGGACTCAGCCTCGACCTCGGAGGAGTCACCGCCTCGCCCGACCTTGGGCTCGAACCGACCACGTCACAGGGGGCCGCATCATTACCCTACCCCTAGCTAGCTCAGGCCACGGGGAACAAGACCGGCGTCCCATCTGGCTCGCCCCGGTAAAACAAGTAATGATGGCACCCCGCGTGCTCCATGACGACGGCGGTTCTCAGCCCCCTACGGAAGCAAGGAGACGTCAGCAAGGATCCGACAGCCCCGACAACTGTACTTCTACAGGGTTTGAGCGCTCCTCCGACGGCCACGACATCACATGAACAGGGCACCAACACCTCTCCAACAGCCACGTCGGCATGTACATAAGGCTCTGGCTCCTCTCTGCTAGACACGTTAGCACATTGCTACACTCCCCATTGTACACCTGGGCCTTCTCCTTACGTCTATAAAAGGAAGGTCCAGGGCCCTCGTACGAAAAGGTGGTCGCGCGAGAGAACGGGCTGACGGGCAGGCTCTCACTCTCTCCCTCGCGAACGCTTGTAACCCCATACTGCAAGCGCATCCGCCCTGGGCGCAGGACAACACGAGCTGCGGTTCCCCTTATTGTTCCCCCTTGTGTTTCGTCTCGCGCCGACCCATCTGGGCTGGGACACGCAACGACAATTTACTCGTCGTTCCAGGGACCCCCCGGGGTCGAAACGCCGACAGTTGGCGCGCCAGGTAGGGGCCTGCTGCGTGTTGACGAACAGCTTCCCGTCAAGCTTCAGATGGGTAGTCTCCAGCAACCTCTCTAGCCCGGGACGCTGCTCCGTTTCGGGAGTCTCGAGTTCATGTCCCTCGACGGCAGCTACGACATGATACTCCTTCCTCCGCCGCGCGAAAACGACAATGGCGACCGTCAGCCCGCCCGCCGGTGGCGGAATCGACGACGTCTTCCCCCCATGGCGGAAGAGCAGCATCCGGGTCTGTCCCGTCACCTTCCCCGCCGACGGAGGAGGAGGCGGGGCAACCGTGGCCAAGCAGGAGGCGGCACCTCGTCGGCTATCGAGCGAGTCGACGACGCCGGCACCCCAGCGGGGGACACGACAGACGTTGACCACGCGTCTGAGACGAAGACGAGCGTCGTTTCCCCGCAACACGCCAACCCCAAGCAGACAGACGACGCCAGCACGCTCGCGAAGGACTTGCTGGGCGTTAGACTCGTACCTGAGATAACGGTGCAGTCCGTCCCCGACGCGACTTCGTCACCATCTGTCGATCAAGAGGTACCGTCTGTTTTCCATCCTATGCCTTTTAGATTCGGCTTCGACCCACCAAGTGATCCCGCTTCGGTGGACGCTTTCATAAAGGCATATCCTAACCTTCTGGGGTACCATATGTGGTCAACCTGGGACCGACTGACGGCCGTCTCGACCTACGGGCCCCCGGGTTCCGAGGAAGATGACGAGCCCGACTCTGGTTGGGATTTCTCCGGGCTCGGTAACCCCAGTGCCATGCGAGACTTCATGGCCACATGTGACTACTGCCTCTCCGATTACTCCGATGATGGCCACAGCCTTGACGACGAGGACTGTGGCCCAAGTCGCGAATGTTTCCACGTCGATCTAGGGGGTCTCGATGAAGGCAACCATCTTGGTATGCCGGAGGACGGCGATCCCCCTAGGCCTACGCCTCGCGTTGACATCCTTCAGGAGCTAGCTGTGGTCCCAGTCCCTGCGGGGGGTCAGGACGCACAGCTCGAGCAAATCCGCGAGATGCAGGCCAGGCTCGACGAGGAAGCAGGACAACTTGTGCAGCTTTGGCAGAACATCGGGCAGGAGCGGGCAGGCCGAGCTCCAGCCGGAGAAGCGCGTCATCTGGCACAGAACGTCCAGCACCGCATCGCCGACGATACCAGGGCAAGGCTGCCCCCGGCCTCCAGTGGGGTCGGCCAGAACCTGGCTGCAGCAGCAGTACTACTCCGAGCGCTGCCGGAGCCATCCACCACCGAGGGGCGGTGTATCCAGGGAGAGCTCAAGAATCTCCTGGAGGATGCCGCGGTTCAACGGGCCGAAAGCTCTGCCTCCCGAAGGCAGGGGTACCCCCGGAGCATCGCGCCGCGACTTCCCGATTCATGCGGGAAGCCTCGGTCCACACCGGGCGCACGCGGGACACAGCGCCTGCGGCCCCGGGTCGCCTCGGCAACGAGCACCACCGCCGAGACAGTCGAGCCCACCTCGACGAGAAGGTGTGCCGAGGCTACCACCCCAGGCGTGAGGGACGCTACGACAGTGGGGAGGATCGTAGCCCTTTGCCCGAACCACCCGGTCCACAGGCTTTCAGCCGGGCCATACGACGGGCGCCGTTCCCGACCCGGTTCCGAACCCCGACTACCATCACCAAGTACTCGGGGGAGACAAGGCTGGAATTATGGCTCGCGGACACCGGCTGGCCTGCCAGCTGGGTGGAACGGACAATTACAACCTCATCATCCGCAACCTACCCCTGTTCCTCTCCGATGCCGCCCGAGTCTGGCTAGAGCATCTGCCCCCTGCGCAGATCTCCAACTGGGACGACCTGGTCAAAGCCTTCGCCGGTAACTTCTAGGGCACATACGTGTGCCCTGGGAACTCCTGGGATCTCCGAAGCTGTCGCCAGTAGCCGGGAGAATCCCTGCGGGACTACATCCGGCGATTTTCGAAGCAGCACACCGAGCTGCCCAACATCACTGACTCAGATGTCATCGGCACGTTCCTCGCCGGCACCACTTGCCGCGACCTGGTGAGCAAGCTGGGTCGCAAGACTCCCACCAGGGCGAGCGAGCTGATGGACGTTGCCACCAAGTTCGCCTCTGGTCAGGAGGCGGTCGAGGCCATCTTCCAGAAGGACAAGCAGCCTCAGGGGCGCCAGCCGGAAGACGTCCCCGAGGCGTCCGCTCAGCGCGACACCAAGAAGAAGGGCAAGAAGAAGTCGCAAGCGAAACGCGCCGCCGCTGATGCAGACCTTGTCGCCGCCGCCGAGCACAGGAACCCTCGAAAGCCTCCCAGAGGCGCCAACCTGTTCGACAAGATGCTCAAGGAGTCGTGCCCCTATCATCAGGGTCCCGTCAAGCACACCCTTGAGGAGTGCGTCATGCTTTGGCGCTACTTCCACAAGGCCGGCCCCCCGGCGGAAGGTGGCAGAGCCCGCGACAATGACAAGAAGGAGGGCCACAAGGCAGAGGAGTTCCCCGAGGTCCACGACTGCTTCATGATCTACGGTGGGCAAGTGGCGAACGCCTCAGCACCGCAAGCAAGAGCGCCGAGAGGTCTGCTCGGTGAAGGTGGCGGCGCCAATCTACCTAGACTGGTCCAACAAGCCCATCACCTTCGACCAAGGCGACTACCCCGACCACGTGCCGAGCCCGGGGAAGTACCCGCTCGTTGTCGATCCCGTCATCGGCAACGTCAGGCTTACCAAGGTCCTCATGGACGGAGGCAGCAGCCTCAACATCATCTACGCCGAGACTCTCGGGCTCTTGCAGATCGATTTGTCCATGATCCGGGCTGGCGCGGCGCCCTTTCACGGGATCATCCCTGGGAAGCGCGTCCAACCCCTTGGGCAACTCGATCTGCCCGTCTGCTTCGAGATTCCCTCCAACTTTCGAAAGGAAACCCTCACGTTCGAGGTGGTCGGGTTCCGAGGAACCTACCACGCAGTGCTGGGGAGACCATGCTACGCCAAGTTCATGGTTGTCCCCAACTACACCTACCTCAAGCTCAAGATGTCGGGCCCCAACGGGGTCATCACCGTCGGATCCACGTACCGACACGCGTACGAATGCGACGTGGAGTGCGTGGAGTACGCTGAGGCCCTCGCCGATTCCGAGGCCCTCATCGCCGACCTGGAGGGCCTCTCCAAGGAGGTACCAGATGCGAAGCGCCACGTCGGCAACTTCGAGCCAGCAGAGGCGGTTAAGTCCATCCCTCTCGACCCCAGCAACGACGCCTCCAAGCAGGTCCAGATCGGCTCCGAGCTCGACCCCAAATAGGAAGCCGTGCTCGTCGACTTTCTCCGGCGAACGCCGAGGTTTTTGCGTGGAGTCCCTCGGACATGCCTGGCATACCGAGGGATGTCGCAGAGCACTCGCTGGATATCCGAGCTGGAGCCTGACCCGTGAAGCAGCCTCTGCGCCGATTCGATGAAGAAAAGCGCAGAGCCATAGGCGAGGAGATCCACAAGCTGATGGCTGCAGGGTTCATCAAAGAGGTATTCCATCCCGAATGGCTAGCCAACCCTGTGCTTGTGAAAAAGAAAGGTGGGAAGTGGAGGATGTGTGTAGACTACACTGGTCTAAATAAAGCATGTCCGAAAGTTCCCTACCCTCTACCTTGCATCGATCAAATCGTGGATTCCACTGCTGGGTGCGAAACCCTGTTGTTCCTCGATGCCTACTCAGGGTATCACCAAATCAGGATGAAAGAGTCCGACCAGCTCGCGACTTCTTTCATCACACCTTTTGGCATGTACTGCTACATCACTATTCCATTTGGTTTGAGGAATGCAGGCGCGACATACCAAAGGTGCATGAACCACGTGTTCAGAGAGCACATTGGCCGAACGGTCGAGGCTTACGTCGATGACATCGTAGTGAAGACGAGGAAAGCCTCCGACCTCCTCTCTGATCTTGAAACGACATTCAAGTGTCTCAAGGCGAGAGGCGTAAAACTCAATCCCGAGAAGTGTGTCTTCGGAGTCCCCCGAGGCATGCTCCTGGGGTTCATCGTCTCCGAGCGGGGCATCTAGGCCAACCCGGAGAAAATCGCGGCCATCACCAACATGGGGCCCATCAAGGACTTGAAGGGAGTACAGAGGGTCATGGGATGCCTTGCGGCTCTGAGCCGCTTCATCTCGCGCCTCGGCAAAAGGGGCCTGCCTCTGTACCGCCTCTTAAGGAAGGCCGAGCGCTTCACTTGGACCCCCGAGGCCGAGGAAGCCCTTGGGAACTTAAAGGCGCTCCTTACAAGCGCGTAGGGATGAAAGTGGTAATCCGAACTGTTACAACAAATTTAATATTTTAAAATAAATATATATAAAATTTGATGTTGATCTTTTCTTATGGTATCAAGCACATTAGTACAAATATGAATCAAATATTATATAAGTTGTTTTATGTATTATTTGCTCTCTACAACACAAAAAGTTGGAAAAATTACCGAATTTATTTCCGAATCCATACCGAAGTTTTTATCTATTATTTGAGAAACTGTAGGATGAATTTGAAGTTTACCTTTTATGAATCTTAACAAGCTGGATGTTAAAAACAAGAATACAAATTTGTATTGTATATTCTATATTCTATTTATTCACAATCAAAGAAAAAACTGATTACCGAGTAAATACCGTTTCCGACCGTTTTCATCCCTAGAGCGCGCCCATCTTGGTGCCCCCCCACTGCCGGAGAAGCCCTCTTGATCTACGTAGCCGCAACCACTCAGGTGGTCCACGCCGCGATCGTAGTCGAGAGACGAGAAGAGGGGCATGCATTGCCCGTCCAGAGGCCGGTCTACTTCATCAGTGAGGTACTGTCCGAGACCAAAATCCGCTATCCACAAATTCAGAAGCTACTGTACGCGGTAATTCTGACGCGGCGAAAGTTGCGACACTACTTCGAGTCTCATCCGGTGACTGTGGTGTCATCCTTCCCCCTGGGGGAGATCATCCAGTGCCGAGAGGCCTCGGGTAGGATTGCAAAGTGGGCGGTGGAGATCATGGGCGAGACAATCTCGTTCGCTCCTCGGAAGGCCATCAAGTCCCAAGTCTTGGCAGACTTTGTGGCTGAGTGGGTCGACACCCAGCTTCCAGCAGCTCCGATCCAACCGGAACTCTGGACCATGTTTTTCGACGGGTCGCTGATGAAAACAGGAGTGGGCGCGGGCCTGCTCTTCATCTCACCCCTCGGGAAGCACCTTTGCTACGTGTTGCGCCTCCATTTCCCGGTGTCCAACAACGTGGCCGAGTACGAGGCTCTCGTTAACGGGTTGCGCATCGCCATCGAGCTAGGGGTTCGGCGCCTCGACGCTCGTGGCGACTCGCAGCTTGTCATCGACCAAGTCATGAAGAACTCCCATTGCCGCGACCCGAAGATGGAAGCCTACTGCGACGAGGTTCGGCGCCTGGAAGACAAGTTCTACGGGCTCGAGCTCAACCATGTCGCCCGACAATACAACGAGACTGCGGACGAGCTGGCTAAAATAGCCTCGAGGCGGACAACGGTTCCCCCGGACGTCTTCTCCCGAGACCTACATCAACTCTCCGTCAAGACCGACGACACGCCCGAGCCCGAGGAGGCCTCGGCCCAGCCTGAGGCACCCTCGGCCCCCGAGGGTGAGGCACTGCGCGTCGAGGGAGAGCGGAATGGGGTCACACCTAATCGAAACTGGTAGACCCCGTACCTGCAATATCTCCACCGAGGAGAGCTACAACTTGACAGAGCCGAGGCTCGGCGACTGGCGCTGCGCACCAAGACGTTCGTCTTGCTGGGTGACGAAAAGAGCTCTACCACCGCAGCCCCTCAGGCATCCTCCAGCGATGCATATCCATCGCCGAAGGTCAGGAGCTATTGCAAGAAATACACTCGGGGGCTTGCGGTCATCACGCAACACCTCGAGCCCTCGTTGGGAACGCCTTCCGACAAGGTTTCTACTGGCCAACCGCGGTGGCCGACGCCACTAGAATTGTACGCACCTGCCAAGGGTGTCAATTCTACGCAAGGCAGACGCACCTGCCCGCTCAGGCCCTGCAGACAATACCCATCACCTGGCCGTTTGCTGTGTGGGGTCTGGACCACGTCGGTCCCTTGCAGAAGGCACCCGGGGGCTTCACGCACCTGCTGGTCGCTATCGACAAATTCTCCAAGTGGATTGAGGTCCAACCCCTAAGCAGCATCAGGTCCGAACAGGCGGTGGCGTTCTTCACCAACATCATCCATCGCTTTGGAGTCTCAAACTCCATCATCACCGACAATGGCACCCAGTTCACCGGCAGGAAGTTCCTGGACTTCTGCGAGGACCACCACATCCGGGTGGACTGGGCCGCCGTAGCTCACCCCATGACGAATGGGCAGGTAGAGCGTGCCAACGACATGATTCTACAAGGACTCAAGCCGAGGATCTACAATGACCTCAACAAGTTCGACAAGCGATGGATGAAGGAACTCCCCTTGGTGGTCTGGAGTTTGAGGACGACGCCAAGCCGAGCCACGGGCTTCACGCCGTTCTTTCTAGTCTATGGGGCCGAGGCTATCTTGCCCACAGACTTAGAATACAGTTCCTCGAGGACAAGGGCGTACGACGACCGAAGCAACTAGACCAGCCGAGAAGACTCACTGGACCAGCTGGAAGAGGCTCGGGACATGGCCTTACTACACTCGGCGCGATATCAGCAGTCCCTGCGACGCTACCACGCCCGAGGGGTTCGGTCTCGAGACCTCCGGGTAGGCGACTTGGTGCTTCGGCTACGACAGGACGCCCGAGGGTGCCACAAGCTCACTCCTCCCTAGGAAGGGCCATTCATCATCGCCAAGATTTTGAAGCCCTGAACATACAAGCTGGCCAACAGTCAAGGCGAGGTCTACAACAACGCTTGGAACATCCGACAGCTACGTCGCTTCTACCCTTAAGATGTTTTCAAGTCGTTCATATACCTCGTTCTCTTTACACACACAAATAAAGTCTAACCATCAAGGAAGGGTCAGCCTTGCCTCGGCAAAGCCCGACCCTCCCTCGGGGGCTAGAAGGGGGGAACCCCCTCTGCGTCAAAATTTTTCCTTGGAAAAAGTCTTTATGTCAGAACGTCTTTCGTGCTTTTCGACTACTTCGATAGTGGGATCCTGAAAACGACGGAGTACACGTAAGCGGCAAGGCCGACCGAGCCAAGGGACTCCTACGCCTCCGGGATACAGATACCTCACTCATCGCCTTCTGCGATAAGTAACTCACGCTCGGATAAGCGATTCCGCTGACCGAACAAGTCTTAACGCTCGAAAACTTTTCTACCGAAACGATTTTTCGTGCCTTCTCGACTATATCGATAACAGAATCCTGCAGACGAGTAAGAGCACACGTAAGTGGCAAGGCCGACCGAGCCGAGGAACTTCTACGCCTCCGGGATACGGATACCTCTCTCATCGCCTTCGGTAAAAAGTAACTCTCGCCCGGATAAACGATTCTGCTACCGACGAACAAGTCCTGATACTCGAAACAAGGGGAAAAGAAACGCAGCTCTATAACACGACGATGATATGTTTGGGCCTCGGCGGCCGCAAAAAACATACGCACACTACAGATAAACTGTTCCTGCAGGTTCAGACATCAGTAGGGGGAGCAGCAGCACCCTCAGCATCGACTCCACCTTCGGCGGAATCCGACCCGACCTTGGACAGCAACACGGTCGGAGGATCTCCACCTCGAAGGAAGATGTCAACACTGCGCCTGAGCCATCGCCGCTGGGATCTCCTCCAGGAACCTGGCCCGAGTAGAAGGCTGGACCGGCCGCTCCGTAGCCTCAGCCAGCTGTCCCCCGAGGACGCCAGCCCGGCTCATGGCCTCGACAGCCTGACTCCAGGGTTGGTTCCGCCAGTGGACGACCCGGCCAGGCTCCGGCCGACGAAGCTTCTTTTCGAGCCAACTCCGCCTCTGTCCACGCTCACACCGCTGCCTCCGGCTCCGGCTCATCGCAGAGCGGCCGAGGGTTCTCTTTAACTGAGCAAGAGAAGCCTGGGGTGGCAAGGCCGACCGAGCCGAGGGACTCCTACGCCTCCGGGATACGGATACCTCACTCGTCACCTTCCGCACAAAGCAACTCACACTTGGTTAAGCGGTCCAGCTAGCCAACAGGCGAGTCCTGGTGCCCGAAATGAGGAAGAAACACGGTATTGCACCAAAAATACCCAGATGTTCAGGCCCCGACAGCCACAATGAACAGACACCGGCACTCAAGGTGCCATTACAAACGGAACTCCAGTTCCACTCCCGTAGGTACGAACAACCCCCCACATTGGAGGGCCTGTGGGACGACAAACTCCGGGTGACTCGCCGGCGACCTCTACAGCAGCAGCGATGGTACCAGGGCGGACGCTACCACCGGAAGGCTCTCGTTCGTGTCCCCACTCGAGGGACGAGAACCAGACATTAAAGCCAAAGAGCCGGAGGTCGGTCCGCGGGTGGCGCTGACGGTCTCGTCGGCGGAGAAGCTTTCTCCAGCTGCCACCACCTCAGCACCGGCGGCGGCGTCCACCTGCCCACCAACACCGCACCAGCGGGCGCCGGCCGCCCCAAAGCACATCGGCAGTTCCTCACTCCTGTCCTCGCCACGAAAATGAGAATGGGACTGTCCCAGAACACGAGTACCGCCCTCGCAGCGTACGACGTGTTGTGAGACCCCCTGGTGCGGCTGGCCACCGTCGCCCGGACAGAGGACGGAATGCTGCACCCTGGCTGGGCAGCAGCGGTTCGCCTTCCCTGGCATGGCTGGAGGGCGCCTCCTCCGCAGAGCTGGAGGATGGTTTCCACCCCAGAAGCCGAAGGAAGAAGCGGGACGCCAGCCCACGCGAAGGCAGGCCCTGGCTCGCCTCGCCCTCCTCCCCAGCAAGGATGATGAAGATCCTTGAAGCTGAGGGCGGGGCAGAGGCTGCATCCTGGCTTGCTTCTCCCCACCATCAAACTAGTGGTCACCGTCTTGGGTGACCATTGGTAAGGGGATGCAGCCGGGCTGCCTGATGAAAATCCTTGAAGCCGAGCGATGGCTGAAAGGTACCAACTTCCGCGAAGTTGCGCTCCTCCAACAACAGCAAGACGAAAGCAACGCGGGCGCTCCCCATCCTAGGGCTCGGAAGGTGGAAGGGCGCGGTGCATGAGGAGAGTGCGAAGGCATGGCTGCCATCCAAGGGGGTCGCCCCCTTTTTAAAGGCGACTCTCCCCACTTGCGTCCTCAGGCGTCGTGGACTGTCTTCACCAACACGCTCCAAGGTCCTCCCCCTACGACACGGGGGCTGGGTCCCACGCGTCATGCGAGCTAGCCCAGGACAGAAGAAGCCAAACCGCCGCGCGCGGAGCGTGCAACCGCCCAGCGGTTACGAGCACTCCTCCATCTTCACCTAAACCAACGGGTGAAAGGGTGGACCGCCATGCAGGCGGCATGCAACTGCACCATAGGGGCGCACCCTTTCGACTTCGACGCGTCCAGCATGAAGGCCCAGGCCCACACGTCATGTAACCGGCGCGCCGGTTACTACGTGCGAAAAACTGCACCGCCCCTTGCGCCAATACTGCGCCTCTCGACTGCGGAACCGGTGCCGCGACTCAAGGAGACCCTGCGGATAGCCCAACAGTGCCAACCAGGCGCATCGGTCACGGATCAGTCAGCCACGGGAGAAGGCGTGACGACCGATATGGCCAAAAGTGGGCCGGCAGTAATGGCGGCGGTAGGCGGGCGGAAGCAGTAGTCAAATCGTCTGCAGGCTCACGTCCCCTCCCGGGACAGCGAGAGAGCCCTCTCCCACGGCGTGAAGACGACGCGCCCGTGTTCCGTTCCTCGAATGGCTCGCGCAACGGCTGCCCCGCGAACCACTCGTCCCGTCGCATTAACTCCGCGGCAGGGCAGGCGACACCTTTGGCTGGCGAAGCGGGCGACACTTCACCTCCGCCATGATGATCGCGTCAAAAAAGGTGCGCCACGTCGTTCAATTTCGTATCCTTTTCCTCTTCCCCTTTCTCTCTCTTGCTACAGGGACCGGGAAAGGGGATACTCCGAAAGCGATCCTTCTCCACGAAGGAAGCGGGCCCCGAGCCCTCCTACTGATCAGAGGTTCGAAGGCTGGCCCCTCGGAAGGGTTCGACAGCCGCCTCAGAGCACTCGGGCTCCGAGCCCTCCTACTGATCAGAGGTTCGAAGGCTGGCCCCTCGGAAGGGTTTGACAGCCGCCTCAGGCCACTCAGGCTCCGCGCCCACTACTGATCAGGGGTTCGAAGGCTGGCCCCCCGAAGGGTTCGACAGCCGCCTCAGAACATGCAGAGCGAGGGATGACTCTAGGTACATCCGATACATGGCCGAGGCTCGGGCTACGCTCCCGAGGTACCCTAGGACATTTCCGAGACTAGCAGGAGCGATTATGTAACGGAATCCCATCAGAGGGAGGCATCGAGCCCTCGGACCCTATCAAACGGGACCGGGTCCGGCAAATCACCTGCAGGTACTTTTGGAGTGCGCCTCTCGGCCACTAGCCGGCCTTTATCGAACGGGGCATGGGCATCCACTCGGATCACCCATTAGCAACTCACTGGAGACATCATGTTCGGCGCCCTCCGAGGGCAACATGGCGCTTTCCCCCCTCCTCCTTGCGGAAAGGCGACAAAGGGGCATATGATAAAAGCCGAGTCGGTCCTTGACCGTCCTCTCGCTCTGTGCGGGGGTTCGGGGGCTGCTCTCGCAAACCCGGCTCCGGCCAAACCATTGACAGCGTCAACATACTAGCCCGAGAACTCGGAACCTGACTATGCACCCGGGCTACGACTAGTTCGCATGAGGGAACAATCAGAACGGCCGAGGCGTCACGAAAGGCACTAAGACCTCGGAGGAGTCAAACCACTCCTCCGAGGCCTCGGGGGCTACACCTGGCGGGTGCGCTTGCGCGCACCCACTGGAACAAAGTGTAACCGAGAAAGGCCGGTCCCCTTGCAAAAAAGTGCAACAAAGCCTCCAAGCGAGTATCAACACTCCCTTTGAGGCTCGGGGGCTACTGTCGGGGACCATAATTAGGGGTACCCCCAAGACTCCTAAACTCGGCTGGTAACCACCATCAGCACAAAGCTGCAAAGGCCAGATGGGTGCAATACAGGTCAAAGCTCCGCCCACTCAAGGGACACGATCTCGCCTCGCCCGAGCCCAGCCTTGGGCAAGAACAGTAGACCTAGGTGGATTCACGCCTCGCCCGAGGGTCTCCTCAAGCAACAGGCGCACTTTCGACTCGCCCGAGGCCCAGCTTGGGCAGGCTTCGCGGAGAAGCAACCTTGGCCAGATCGCCTCGCCAACCGACCGTATCGCAGGAGCATTCAATGCAAGGATCATCTGACACCTTATCCTGACGCACGTTCCTCAGTCGACAAGGCCAAAGTGACCGCAGTCACTTCGCAGTCGACCTCGGACGACGGTCTCCGCCTCGCCCGACCCCAGGGCTCGGACTTCACCTCGACCTCGGACGACGGTCTCCGCCTCGCCCGACCCCAGGGCTCGGACTCAGCCTTGATCTCGGAGGAGTCTCCGCCTCGCCCGACCCCAGGGCTCGGACTCAGCCTCGACCTCGGAGGAGTCACCGCCTCGCCCGACCTTGGGCTCGGACCGACCACGTCACAGGGGGCCGCATCATTACCCTACCCCTAGCTAGCTCAGGCTACGGGGAACAAGACCGGCGTCCCATCTGGCTCGCCCCGGTAAAACAAGTAATGATGGCACCCCGCGTGCTCCATGACGATGGCGGTTCTCAGCCCCCTACGGAAGCAAGGAGACGTCAGCAAGGATCCGACAGCCCCGACAGCTGTACTTCTAGAGGGTTTGAGCGCTCCTCCGACGGCCACAACATCACATGAACAGGGCACCAACACCTCTCCAACAACCACGTCGGCATGTACATAAGGCTCTGGCTCCTCTCTGCTAGACACGTTAGCACATTGCTACACTCCCCATTGTACACCTGGGCCTTCTCCTTACGTATATAAAAGGAAGGTCTAGGGCCCTCGTACGAAAAGGTGGCCGCGCGGGAGAACGGGCTGACGGACAGGCTCTCACTCTCTCCCTCGCGAACGCTTGTAACGCCCTACTGCAAGCGCATCCGCCCTGGGCGCAGGACAACACGAGCCGCGGTTCCCCTTATTGTTCCCCCTTGTGTTACGTCTCGCGCTGACCCATCTGGGCTGGGACACGCAGCGACAATTTACTCGTCGATCCAGGGACCCCCCGGGGTTGAAACGCCGACATTAACTGACTCTCAAAATTGGCTCCTTCACTAGCCAAACATGGCTAGCCACCAAAGACAAAGCTTGTATCTGAGGACAAAGGGGGCAGGCTTGCCCCCAAACGACCAAAACAAGGCAACCAGCAAAGATACAATATAAAAATGGCAAGAGAACTAATCACAATGCATATATATAATCTCTATTACATAAATATATATGTCAAGCAAAAGAAAATCACATCTCATATAATTTGAATTTAGCTCTACATGTATTAGCTAGATCATAGGTCTTGATAATATCATCAGAACTAATCGTTGCTGCTAAGTCCCTTTCAATATAAACGACCAAATAATCTCGTAAATAGACATCTCCCATTTGCTTCGAAGACATGTCTTCACAAATTTCATAGCTGAAAAGGCCCTCTCGGTGGTCGTAGTTGACACACGGAGAGTTAAGAGTGAGAGCACCTAGAGGGGACAAATAGGTGATCCTTTAAAAATCAAGTCTAAACAACACAAACTTGATTTATAATAAATGTTAGTGAGATTAAAACCAAGGTGATATGAATAGAGAGAAGAGAACTCTTCGCTTGATTGTTCCTTTAGAATATGTATTGAACTTAGGAACAATAGTGCAAGTGAATAAATGAAAACTCTATGAAATAAAATAATCACGATAGAAAGATGCATAAGTGACACAGTGGTTTTATCTCGTGCTTCGGCCAATGCCTACTCCACGTTGTAGTGACCTCCTTCGGTCAAGGATTGCACTCAATCCCTCTCAAGTGATCCAAAAATCAAACTTAAGTATCACAATTTTCTTCCTTATCTCAAGTTTTCCCTTTGTGAGGAATCTCCACAATTTGGAGTCTCTCACCCTTACACAATTGATCACAAGTAAATCACAAGAGTAAGGGAGGGAATAGAACCACACACACGAGACAAACTTGCAGCAACTCACGCTCACAAAACGAGAGAGAAGAGCACAAAGGTAGCACATCGGAGTTACAGCTGAAAACAAGTGCCCAAATCTCAATCTACTAAAGCAAAGGCGTGAATTCGATGTCTCGCCGTTGTTGGATGTTCAATGACTGTTTGGTGTATCGTTCCATGTGCCTAGGGGTCCCTTGTATAGCCCCAAGGCAGCTAGGAGCCGTTGTAGTTCTATTTGGAAGGCTCTGGTTGCCTTCTATCTGTGGGCGCACCGGACAGTCCGGTGCACCACCGGACAATGAACAGTGCACGATTCTCTTCCTTATTTGGCGAAGACGACCATTGCCGATCCGTCAAAATTGACCCTATTTCATAATTAATTTACTTATGGGTGACTACAATATGATGTTGATGGATATTTAGAATTCAAATTTTAAATACAATATTTTTCAAAACAATATTGTATTTATGGAAAGATACAGTTACGAAGCTTCGATTATGAGATTTTTTGTTACTGTTTCAGCCCTAGTAGTCACTATAATGACTAGTTTGGATCTTTGATTCCCATGGGTATTGGTGGGAAATGATGGAGAAATTAGTTCATTTCTACCTCAATCTCATCCAATCCCCATAGGAAATTACAAGTTAGTATATCCAATCTACCTAAATGACTATTTTTTGAGGAAATCAAGTGCTTGCCTCAAAAAGTATATTAAATAAAAAACGAAAAAGAAAGAGCATGTTGTCAAGCCCATTGATAGGACCCTTGGAGCCCATAACATGCTACCATCGTCTCTCGTCACGCCTCCACCATCGCTGCTCGCTGCACCTCCAATGCCACTAACTGAATCATGTCGCTCCTCAGCCAGATCGGGCTAGCCTCCTCGTCAGATCGGAGCATCGGACCACTCCTCGGTCGTCATGGTCATGTTGTCGCTGCTATGAGCACCAGCCGCTACCGCAAGATCTAGTCGCCATCACGGGCGCCCACTGCCACCCCTAGACCCAATCATTGCGAGCACCCATGGTGGCTGTCACGAGCACTCACCGCTTACACAAGCTCATACACCACATTCTATGAAATAGTTAACGTGAGAGGGCAATGACTGGTATGCAAGTTGTCCTTAGATGCAAGGGTACAAGCAAATCTCTTGATCCATTAGATCATCATCCAAACGCATGTCATATTTAACACTTAAATCCTTACAACACCAGCTCGCATAGTTTAATAAAAAAACTAACAAACCATGGTTGCATCTATAGTTGGATCATAATCTAATGGATCAGAAGGTTTGCTTGCACGCTTTCACCTAAGGACTGCTTGCATAGTAGTCATTTACGAGAGAACAGAGCGGTTTGTGAAATATCTAGTGTGAGAGTTTTTTACTACTAATGGGGGATATGATCCTCTAACTAGTTTGCATCGCATTGAGGCCCGAAAGACAGTCCGCGTCGACCCAACAAGGTTACAAACAGGGATACATTATTTTGAGAAAGGAGAAGAAAAGGAACTATGAAGCATTAGCTCAAGGCTTCGTGAGGCGAGATTAGAGATGTAAACTAAGAATAGAGCACCAGCTCTCGACGATAACCCGACCGTCTTGCCGCATTCGATGTACCCAAAGTCGTCCATCTTACATTCGTTCAACGTGTGTTGAAGCGTAGTCAATTCTCCCCTAAAGATTTTAGTGTTTCTCCGTTTTCACAAGTGCAGGTAGCAAAGCTGGACAAAGGTGTTGAAAGTTTCTTCATGTAGGGTCGGTGGATGGAGCAACTTACAATCCGTGTCATCTAGTGTGAGAGTAGTGGCTATGGATTCAAAATCATAAGTGTTCACACTAATGAGCCATGTGAACTTCGTGTCCATTAGGAAATACGGGTCCCATAAAAGTTTCACCTCTGAATAGGGATCATTTTCGAAGGTAGACATTTGGCATCTTCTAAAAAAATTGCTTGTCTTTGTAGATCGTTGCACATTTTAGAAGACACGTCGAATTTGCGTCTACGTCTGATATTTAGAAGGTCTATCCTCTAGAATCGTTTTTGTAGTAGTGATTTGTCAAATGTTTGATACCTCCAAAAAGTGAGAATGACGATTAAGAGCGTGTTTAGGACTGCTCTACTCCATTATTTTTGCTCCACCAACTCCATAGTCAGGAGCATGAGAGATGGAGAAGGAGGAGACGGTCCACGAGCAAGAACATGATGAGAAGTGGCAGGGGCATGGTGGAGGCCAATATGCCGTCGACCCTAGCCTCTGCGGCGTGGCCGCACATTGCCAGCTTCTGCGCGCTGCAATGATACCTTCCAGGCATCGACGTCTATGAGATCGCGCGGGAGGAAATGGCCAAGTTGCTGGCGCTCTGCCACGTTTGCGCGCCTATGGAAGTAAAAAAAGAGAAAGAGACGAAACACTATTTTCTTCATAACGAGTAGCATTGGTGGTTCATTAACCTCGAACTATATGTTTACATCTAAAAACAAGTTTTGTGGAGTACTTCTTTTGTTGCTCCACCAAAATAGTGGAGTTCACCTCAACTCCAGGTTTTTCGGGGGGGGGGGGGGGGAGGGGGCAGAGTTTCTGAAGGTTAGATCTTTTGGCAACCAAAGCTGCAAAACATGGAGTGGAATCCTACACACCCTTAAAAAAGAGACGGATGGAGTAGCTCTATTCTTTGCTAGCAGTTAAGCAGGAGTATATGACTTTGTCCAACATAGCCACGTTAGATCTTATATATTCTTTGAATCTGCATGCTGCATGTCTATTCTATGCTAGTGAGAATTGTGATAAACCATCATGTCTTTTCCATTTCAAAATTTTTATGTTGGTAAAATTAAGAGAGAAACTAGTCATCAAACGGTTCATCGTTGTCGTAAAAGGCTGCAAATCGGGTTGTTCTTAAGAGCATCTCCAAGAGCCTTTCTAAAATATATTCTCTAAATTACCATTTAGAGATCCGGTTTAGTAAAGATCTCTTTCTATATCTTTAACTCTTCCAACGGTTTTTCTACATGTTGTGCACAGTCTAGAGAGCTATCATCGTTCTTCATATTTGGCTAGCAAGAAATCCATAATAGAATGTGTCTATATTTGCATATCCAATTAAAGAGATTGTTGGATGGTATTTTTTTCACCAGGGCATGTATAATGGGTGTCTTGAGTTGTGTATTCGAGTGTGTCTAAGGGGGTAAATATAAAAAAACTTAAGACACGTATTTTAATGAAGACAATGTGTCTTGGCTCAATGCTCAAGACATAGGACTAGTTGAATGGTCAATTTAATTTATTGAATGTTTTGATTAGTGCAATGAATAAAGCAAGATATATGTTTTAGACATGTTTATTGTATTGTATTGTGTTTTAATCTCTACTACTCTATAAGGCTTCAATGTAGGCGTTCACAATCGTGCGCCATGTTCTGTCGCACAATCCTCTCCCTCCGCTCCTCATCGCACGGATGCGCTCCCACCACGCCACAGCCGCTCTCAATTGCTCCCCGACCATGCCAGAGTCGCAATCCGCGCCTCCCCACCGCACCTTTCCATCCATGGCGGTCGCCGCAATCCAAGCCTCCCCCACCGTGCCAGATCCCTCGGCCTGGCCCCGCCTGCTCCTCACCACACCGTCGTCGTCTTCCTTCCCATGCCACCGCCTTTTTCCTTTCCATGCTGCTGCCGCCGCTGCACACCTATTAGGCGTGTTCTGCCTCTCCTCTCTATAGCTGGGCAGCTGAGCTTCTCTCCCCCTGGCTTCACATCCGCGAACGAGCCGTGCCTCCGCCGCCGCCTGCTCGGACCGGTAGGATCCAGCTCCCCAACGCGGTCTCATCCCATCCATCAGCCCAGATCTCGTGTCCCGCTCCCTCTGAGGACCCTATCGTCCTCCTCCTTCGTTGCCGCTGGGACCTCCTTCGAGAAGCTGGAGCTTGCTACTGCCGGCGCCGCGGACGGCAAGAGGAGCATCAACCTCATGGACCACGGTCGGTATGGGGCTGCGCATCCACGAGCGGCTGTCTCACTGAGATGGAGGATGCCTCTGCCGTGGTCCCATGGTTCATCGACGCTCCGGTGCGCTTGCACACCAGCCGTCGTGACCTTGACGACTTGGGCCTCAACGCCGACTACTATCGGGAGAGGTTACAGGTACTCTTGAGGCAAGAGTTGAGGCTACTCAGCAAGGATTTGACATGAAGAGGCACTGGGGCGAGCTGTTCACTAGGTGTTTCTAGAGGCTGGATGATGAGGTGTCAGGACAAGCAAGCATATCCGTGGCGGCCATGAGCTGTGGTCGGTGGCCGCCGAGAATGTGGGCTCAACTGCGGTTGTCACCAGTGTTCTCATCCCATGTTGTGGTCACCAACTGCGGATATTCAGATGTCGTTCTCCACCATGGAAAGGAGCCAATAGAGTCATCGATTGATCACAAGGTGAGCCTTTTATTTTACTTGGAGCGAACCATGATGACGGTCATGCGATTGACCCATGGTTGTTTCAGTCTGACAGTAAGGATGAGCAGGCGAGGATTGAGGCGCTGGGAGTGGGATGCAAGGTCATCCAATGGAACGGCTATCAGGTCTTATCAGTCTGAAAGTAGGAATAACATATTTGTTTTCTTATCAAACACAAAAGCTGGGGGCTTGGTATTAATTTGACCGCTGCTGATACTGTTATTTTTATGAAATTGTCTAGAATCCAACACAAGACCAGCAGGCAATGGATAGAACCCACACACACTTGGTCAAACAAAGGAGGTAACTAAAACTTCAGTTTATGCAAAGTTTTTCCTTCACTTCACAGACCATCATTTATAATTTTAAATGACATCTGAACTTCATGACAAACTTACTATGAAAAATATGTGCGCTGCTGCAGTTTGACTAGTTGTTGTTTGATAATCTTTATGGTTAACTTGTTTCACATTTCAAAAGTTAGATTGTTTATTAATGAAAGCTAATGAGGCGTTTAATTTTTAACTCCACTTTTAATCATCATTCCTTTCATCCAATTTATTTAGTTTGAAAGTGTCCACCACTCTTTTTTTCTTTGCTCTTTTCCCCTTGTAGATTATTATACAATAAAGCCAGACTTAAATGACAACCCTGTTAACTCGTCTGGTAGCATTCTATGTAGCTACTGTCACAAATTTATTTGTCTTGGACTCTTGGTTACCATCGCAATCTCCAAAGCATATTTTTATTGTTAATTCGTGCTATAGTATGTGTTTAGAACCTAATAAGGTGACGAAAGTACATTCTTAGACAAACCTAGAAGTGTTCTTTCGAGTTTGCAACGTATTTGCATGAAGGGTTATTGATCAAAATTTTGAAGTTTGACTGCTTATGTCCAAAGCAAGTAGTATTTCTAACCATTGGTTGTGAATGGGCTAATTGACTATTACCGGATACTTTACTAAATGTAAGTACATAACCATGATTGCGGTAAACCAGCTCACGTATTTCAATTAAGACATCTAAAAACAGCGGTCTGTTGCTCCTGCACATGGCAACCAATATATTTCATTCTTGTTGCTTGCATCCATCATTTGGTATATCTCTACTTTGTTCGTACAATATTTTTTTTCTTTCGGTGGAGTTAAAGCTCTGATGTTTAGTAAGACAACTTCTCATGATACATAAAAAAGGGTAAAATGTCTTTATCTTTTTTCTATTTTCTTTTTCCTTCCTCTATTTTGTCTTACTCTATCTGTTTTCTGTTACCATCTTCCTCCTGCCAGATCTATGTGCTATCTAATCCAGATCTAATCCAGAAGCGGCAGTTAGTAAAGTATCACTAATTGTTTATTTACATTTCTACGTGCTATCTAATCCAGATCATAACAATGTGCATGATGATAACTAAGTCCTACTTAGTTTTTGTAGAAATTTACAACTAAGTCAACGGTACCATCTGCAGGTCTAAGAAAATGGTTCTTGTCATTGTGCATGATGATTACATCCTTGAGAAGGGAAGACTACACGAAGAAGAAGCATGGTGTTCTTTCGGCAGGTGGCTTCTATTGAATAATGCATTGTAATTTGTGGTCCGATCTGTACATGGTTGATGGTTGGTATAAGCTATTTGGCGAGCTGATTCATATTATTTGTTAGCTATCATGCTTCTCTCATATTTGTAATCAACAACTTGATTATTTGTGTTTATTTGGTTCAATGAGCTTAGTTCAGTAATTTTCTTATTAACTTCTTATGCAGATCATATATGGTGTTGAATATTGCCATAGGAAGATAGTTGTTCATTACTGTAGCTAATATTTGTCGAATTCACATTTCACAATCTAATTCCTTTTCGTTTACCCCTCATGTTGTAGGGTTTATTGGTGCAATTATTTTGGTTATTGATTGTTGGCTGGCCTTTGCCTACTTTCTAGGATTTCTTGGTATGTTCTTTTTATCACAAATGATATTTATCAATCTATTATTAACCAGCATATTTGAACTTGTATCCATAGACTGTGTAATTAATTCAGTCTTCTCCTGAATAACTAGGTTTGTGAAGTTGTGTCCATGATAGCTACCCTGAGGGGTGCATGGGGTGTAGGCCCTAATTACCTGAAGTTCCCATCTATTCTTTTGCTCTCTGTTTCTACTTTGTAAGGATATAAGATTGTAAAATGACATGGATTTATTTTACTACTACACTTTGGTTTATTTATTTTCTGGTACTTATGCTTCCTTGAAGTCAATAAGAAGAAATGACATTAATAGCTTCATATAGTTGGAGTCATGACTAAATGTCTAGCCTTAATTTTACTAAAGACGCTGATCACTATCATTGCTTATATATGTTGTAGCTTTAGATAGAATAAATTTCCTTATACTAAAGTAATGTTTTTATTTCTCATCTGCTAAAATTATTTTTCCCTTCATAATATGTTGGAGACAAGGAGATATACAGTTCCCTGCCACCATTACTTATGTTTGGCTGATACATGTTGAGAGCACCTAGAGGGGGGTGAATAGGTGATCCTGTAAAACTTGAAACTTAATGCCACAAAACTTGATTAGGAGTTAGCACAATAAAGCCAAGTGGCTAGAGAGAAGTTCTTGCAAAACACAATAACCACAAGAAGATCAACACAGATAGGCACAGTGGTTTATCCCGTGGTTCGGCCAAGTCCAACACTTGCCTACTCCACGTTGTGGCGTCCCAACGGACGAGGGTTGCACTCAACCCCTCTCAAGCGGTCCAAAGACCCACTTGAATACCACGGTGTTTTGCTTTGTTTCACTATATCCTGCTTGCAAGGAATCTCCACAACTTGGAGCCTCTCGCCCTTACAATTTGATGTTCACAAAGAAGCACGAAAGTAAGGATGGGATGAGCAACGCACACAAGACACAAAATTAGAGCACAAACACGCACACAAGTCACAACTCGAGCTCACAACACAACCCGAAGAGTTCTCTACTCAAATGGAGCTCTAGTTGCTATCACAAAGAATCAAATGCGCGGAATTGGAGTCTTGGTGCTTAGGAATGCTTAGAGAATGCTTGGTGTTCTCCTCCATGCGCCTAGGGGTCCCTTTTATAGCCCCAAGGCAGCTAAGAGTCGTTGAGAGCATTCCAGGAAGGCAATTCTTGCCTTCTCTCGCCTGGCGCACCAGACAGTCTGGTGCACCACCGGACATTGTCCGGTGCGGATTTCTTTCCTGTTTTGGCGCAGCCTACCGTTGGCGTTTTGGAGCCGTTGGCGCACCGGACACTGTCCGGTGCACACTGGACAGTCCAGTGCCCCCTTCAGACCGTTGGGCCGACCACACGTCACGCGCGGATTGCGCGGCCGACCGTTGGCTCGGCTCACTGGACAGTCCGGTGATTTGTAGCCGTACGCCGCCGACGAAACCCGAGAGCAGCCAGTTCGCCAGAGCCAGCCTGGCGCACCGGACAGTTCGGTGCTCCCAGACTGAACTGTCTTTGGCTGAACAAAGCCATCTCTTTTCCAAATTGATTTCTCCTGTTTCCAGTACTTAGACACAATACATTAGTCCTTAAAACAAAGTACTAAGTCTTAGAAACATACCTTTATGTTGATTTTCACTTTGTCCATCATTTGGCATAGATTAACACATGACCACTTGTGTTGGCACTCAATCACCAAAATACTTAGAAATGGCCCAAGGGCACATTTCCCTTTCAATCTCCCCCTTTTTGGTGATTTATGCCAACCCAACAAAAAGCAACTAAAAGAAGTGCAACATCAATGCAAATGAGAACACAAACTTGTTTTGATTCAAATTTGGCATATTTGGATCATTCTTTGCCACCACTTGGTTTGTTTTTGCAAATCAAACTCTATTTCCTATCTCTAAGTCAAATTCACTTGTTGAGTCATAGAGAAACATATTCCAAGAGAAATTGATCAGTGAATAAAAAAACTCCCCCTATTTCCCATAATCAAACATTCTCCCCACAAGAGACCAACTTTTGACAAAAAGAGACATTTGGAATTTTGACAAATCAAAAGTACTAACTCTACTATTTTCAAAATTCTCAAGTGGTAGCTGATCCATTTGTTGCTTTGGCCTTATTTTCTCCCCCTTTGGCATCAAGCACCAAAACGGGATCAATCTTGGCCCTTGAACCCCATTGCCTCATCAAAATCTTCAATTAAGAGTAAAAATGCAATAAGAGCATGGAGATGAACTTGGAATAAGTTACCCTCTCATCAGAGTGCAGTGGAAGTCTTGCATGGTCCAAGTCCACCTTTTCCCTTTCAAACCTCCTTTGAGACTAAATTAAGAGAACTCAAGCACATGGTTAGTCTCAAAGGGTCAAGTTGTAGCACATCTCCCCCTAAATATGTGCATTACTCACACATGGACTTTTGAGGTCCGGGGAGTGTTTGTACAACTTGAACACCATAAATAAACAATAATATGCATAAAGGAACATGATCAAAGGCATAAAACACATGTATGCTATAAGTCAATCCAAGTTCCGCGAATCTAAGACATTTAGCTCACTGCGCAGCCTGCAGAAGGTCTTCTCATCTAAAGGCTTGGTAAAGATATCGGCTAGCTGGTTCTCGGTGCTAATATAAAACACTTCGATATCTCCCTTTTGCTGGTGGTCTCTCAAAAAGTGATGCTGGATGTCAATGTGCTTTGTGCGGCTGTGCTCAACAGGATTGTCCGCCATGCGGATAGCACTCTCATTGTCACATAGGAGTGGGACTTTGCTCAGATTGTAGCCAAAGTCCCGGAGGATTTGCCTCATCTAAAGTAGTTGCGCGCAACACTGTCCTACAGCAACATACTCGGCCTCAACGGTGGATAGGGCAACAGAAGTTTGTTTCTTAGAACTCCACGACACCAGGGACCTTCCTAAGAATTGGCACGTCCTCGATGTACTCTTCCTATCGACCTTACATCCAGCATAGTCAGAGTCTGAATATCTAATCAAGTCAAAGGTAGACCCCTTTGGATACCAGATCCTGAAGCAAGGCGTAGCAACTAAATATCTAAGAATTCGCTTAACGGCCACAAGGTGACACTCCCTTGGGTCAGATTGAAATCTAGCACACATGCATATGCTTAGCATAATATCCGGTCTACTAGCACATAAATAAAGCAAGGAGTCTATCATGGACCGGTATGCTTTTTGATCAACGGGCTTACCTCCTTTGTTGAGGTCGACGTGTCCGTCTGTTCCCATTGGAGTCTTTGCGGGATTGGCGTCCTTCATCCCAAACCGCTTGAGCAAGTCTTGCGTATACTTCGTTTGGGAGATGAAAGTGTCGTACCTGAGTTGCTTCACTTGGAACCCAAGGAAGTAGTTCAACTCGCCCATCATCGACATTTCAAACTTTTGAGTCATCACCCTGCTAAACTCTTCACAAGACTTTTGGTTAGTAGAACCAAATATTATGTCATCGACATAAATTTGGCACACAAATAGGTCACCATCACATGTCTTAGTAAAAAGAGTTGGATCAGCTTTCTCAACCTTGAAAGCATTAGCAATTAAAAAGTCTCTAAGGCATTCATACCATGCTCTTGGGGCTTGCTTAAGTCCATAGAGCGCCTTAGAGAGCTTACACACGTGGTCGGGGTACCGTTCATCCTCAAAGCCAGGGGGTTGCTCTATGTACACCTCCTCCTTGATTGGCCCGTTGAGGAAAGCGCTCTTCACATCCATTTGGAACAACCTGAAAGAATGGTGAGCGGCATAGGCTAACAATATGCGAATTGACTCTAGCCTAGCCACAGGAGCAAAAGTCTCCTCAAAGTCCAAACCTGCGACTTGGGCATAACCTTTTGCCACAAGTCTAGCCTTGTTCCTTGTCACCACTCCGTGCTTGTCCTGTTTGTTGCGAAACACCCACTTGGTTCCCACAATGTTTTGCTTGGGACGTGGCACCAGTGTCCAAACTTCATTTCTTTTGAAATTGTTGAGCTCCTCCTGCATGGCCAACACCCAGTCCGGATCTAGCAAGGCCTCTTCTACCCTTAAAGGCTCAATAGAAGAGACAAAAGAGTAATGCTCACAAAAATTAACTAATCTAGAGCGAGTAGTTACTCCCTTGCTAATATCACCCAATATTTGATCGTCGGGATGATTCGTTTGAATCGTCGCTCGAACTTGAGTCGGAGGGGCTTGAGGTGCTTCTTCCTCCATAGCATGATCATCTTGTGCTCCCCCTTGATCACACGCCTCTTCTTGATGAACATGTTCATCGTCTTGAGTTGGGGGTTGCACCATTGTTGAGGAAGAAGGTTGATCTTGCTCTTGGTGTTCCTGTGGTCGCACATCTCCAATCGCCATGGTGCAAATTGCGGCCGTTGGAACGTCTTCTTCATCTACATCATCAAGATCAACAACTTTCTCTCTTGGAGAGCCATTAGTCTCATCAAATACAACGTCGCTAGAGACTTCAACCAAACCCGATGATTTGTTGAAGACCCTATACGCCTTTGTATTTGAGTCATAACCTAACAAAAACCCTTCTACAGCTTTGGGAGCAAACTTAGAATTTCTACCTTTCTTCACTAGAATATAACATTTGCTCCCAAATACACGAAAGTAAGAAACATTGGGTTTGTTATCGGTTAGAAGCTCATACGAAGTCTTCTTAAGGAGGCGATGAAGGTAGACCCGGTTTATGGCGTGGCAGGCCGTGTTCACGACTTCCGACCAAAATCGCTCGGGGGTCTTGAACTCTCCAAGCATCGTCCTTGCCATGTCAATGAGAGTCCTGTTCTTCCTCTCTACTACACCATTTTGCTGTGGTGTATAGGGAGCGGAGAATTCGTGCTTGATTCCTTCCTCCTCAAGATACTCCTCCACTTGAAGGTTTTTGAACTCGGACCCGTTGTCGCTCCTTATCTTCTTCACCTTGAGCTCAAACTCATTTTGAGCTCTCCTTAGGAAGTGCTTGAGGGTCCCTTGGGTTTCAGATTTGTCCTGCATAAAGAATACCCAAGTGAAGCGAGAAAAATCATCAACAATTACTAAACCATACTTACTTCCCCCGATGCTGAGGTAGGCGACGGGTCCGAAGAGGTCCATATGCAGCAGCTCCAGGGGTCTTGATGTGGTCATCACATTCTTGCTGTGATGTGCACTTTCCACTTGTTTACCTGCTTGACAAGCTGCACAAGGTCTATCTTTTTCGAAATGCACATTTGTTACACCTAACACATGTTCTCCCTTTAGAAGTTTGTGAAGGTTCTTCATCCCCACATGTGCTAGACGGTGATGCCATAGCCAACCCATGCTAGTCTTAGCAATTAAGCATGCATCTAGACCGGCCTCCTCCTTTGCAAAATCAACTAAATAGAGTTTGCCGTCTAGTACACCCTTAAAAGCTAATGAACCATCACTCCTTCTAAAGACAGACACATCTACATTTGTGAATAAGCAATTATATTCCATATTACATAATTGACTAACCGACAAAAGATTATAACCTAGCGACTCTACTAAAAATACATTGGAGATAGAGTGCTCATTTGAGATGGCAATCTTGCCTAAGCCTTTAACCTTGCCTTGATTCCCGTCACCGAATATGATTGAATCTTGAGAATCTTTATTCTTGACGTAGGAGGTGAACATCTTCTTCTCCCCCGTCATGTGGTTTGTGCATCCGCTGTCGATAATCCAGCTTGAGCCCCGGATGCATAAACCTGCAAGGCAGTTTAGGCTTGGGTCTTAGGTACCCAACTCTTGTTGGGTCCTACAAGGTTAGTAACAATGGTCTTAGGGACCCAAATGCAAGTTTTATCTCCCTTGCATTTTGCCCCTAATTTCCTAGCAAACACCTTTTTATCCTTCCTACAAATTGCAAACGAAGCATTGCAAGCATGATAAATTGTAGAATGTTCATTACTTACTTTCCTAGGTACATGAACAACATTTCTTCTAGGCATATGATGAACAACATTTTTCCTAGCAAAATTTCTATTATGCATACTAGAAGAACTTGAAGCAATCATGGCATGAGAATCAAAAGCATCATAACTTCTATGAACATTCCTAGAATATCTCCTGTCATGGTACATGAAAGCATGGTTCTTTTGAGCATTATTAGCCACAAGGGCCTTCCCTTTCTCCTTGGCAGAGATGGGAGCCTTATGACTTGTTAAGTTCTTGGCTTCCCTCTTAAATCCAAGTCCATCCTTAATTGAGGGGTGTCTACCAATCGTGTAGGCATCCCTTGCAAATTTTAGTTTATCAAATTCACTTTTGCTAGTCTTAAGTTGAGCATTAAAACTAGCCACTTCATCCTTTAATTTAGAAATGGAGACTAGGTGTTCACTACAAGCATCAACATTAAAATCTTTACACCTATTGCAAATCACAACATGTTCTACACAAGAGTTAGATCTATTTGCTACTTCTAGTTTAGCATTTAAATCATCATTAACACTTTTTAAACTAGAAATGGTCTCATGGCAAGTAGATAGTTCACAAGAAAGCATTTCATTCCTTTTAACTTCTAAAGCAAGAGATTTTTGTGCCTCTACAAATTTATCATGTTCTTCATACAAAAGATCCTCTTGCTTTTCTAACAATCTATTCTTATCATTCAAAGCATCAATCAATTCATTGATCTTATCGATTTTAGTCCTATCTAATCCTTTGAATAAACTAGCATAGTCTACTTCATCATCGCTAGATTCATCATCACTTGAAGAGGCATAAGTAATAGCATTTCGAGTACTTACCTTCTCCTTTGCCATGAGGCAGTTGTGATGCTCGTTGGGGAAGAGAGACGATTTGTTGAAGGCGGTGGCGGCGAGTCCTTCGTCGTCGGAGTCGGACGAAGAGCAATCTGAATCCCACTCCTTTCCAAGGTGTGCCTCGCCTTTAGCCTTCTTGTAAACCTTCTTGTTCTCTCTTTTCCCATTCTTTCCTTGTTCCTGGTCACTATCATTATCGGGACAGTTAGCAATAAAGTGACCAATCTTACCACACTTGAAGCAGGAGCGCTTTCCCTTCGTCTTGCTCCTTTTGGGATGCTCCTTGCGACCCTTTAGCGCCGTATTGAAGCGCTTGATGATGAGTGCCATTTCTTCCTCATTGAGCCCCGCCGCCTCAACTTGTGCCACCTTGCTAGGTAGCACCTCCCTGCTACTTGTTGCCTTGAGAGCGATGGCTTGAGGCTCATGAATTGGACCATTCAACGCCTCATCGACATATCTTGCATCCTTGATCATCATCCGCCCGCTTACGAACTTTCCAAGTATTTCTTCGAGCGACATCTTGGTGTACCTAGGATTTTCACGAATATTGTTTACAAGATGTGGATCAAGCACAGTGAAAGACCTTAGCATTAGGCGGACGACGTCGTGGTCCGTCCATCGCGTGCTTCCATAGCACCTTATTTTGTTGACGAGGGTCTTTAGCCTGTTGTATGTCTAGGTTGGCTCCTCTCCCCTGATCATTGCGAATCTCCCAAGTTTGCCCTCCACCAACTCCATCTTGGTGAGCATGGTGACGCCATTTCCCTCATGAGAGATCTTGAGGGTGTCCCAAATCTGCTTGGTGTTGTCCAAGCCGCTCACCTTATGGTACTCATCCCTGCACAATGAGGCTAACAACACAGTAGTAGCTTGTGCATTTTTATGAATCTGCTCATTGATGAATAAGGGACTATCCGTGCTATCAAATTGCATTCCATTTTCTACTATCTCCCATATACTTGGATGGAGAGAGAACAAGTGATTACGCATTTTGTGACTCCAAAATCCGTAGTCCTCTCCATCAAAGTGTGGAGGTTTGCCAAGAGGAATGGAAAGCAAATGTGCATTTGAACTATGCGGAATACAAGAGTAATCAAAAGAAAAGTTCGAGTTGATCGTCTTCTTTTTCTCGTAGTCGTTGTCGTCGTTGTCCTTTTGGGAAGAAGAGGACTCGTCGCTGTCGTCGTAGTAGACGATCTTCTTGATGCGCCTCTTCTTCTTCCCGTCCTTCTTCTTATGACTTGAGCCCGAGTCAGTGGGCTTGTCGTCTTTCGGCTCATTGATGAAGGACTCCTTCTCCTTGTCATTGATCACTATCCCCTTTCCCTTAGGATCCATCCCTTCGGGCGATTAGTCCCATTCTTGAAGAGAACGGCTCCGATACCAATTGAGAGCACCTAGAGGGGGGGTGAATAGGTGATCCTGTAAAACTTGAAACTTAATGCCACAAAACTTGATTAGGAGTTAGCACAATAAAGCCAAGTGGCTAGAGAGGAGTTCTTGCAAAACACAATAACCACAAGAAGATTAACACAGATAGGCACAGTGGTTTATCCCGTGGTTCGGCCAAGTCCAACACTTGCCTACTCCACGTTGTGGCGTCCCAACGGACGAGGGTTGCACTCAACCCCTCTCAAGCGGTCCAAAGACCCACTTGAATACCACGGTGTTTTGCTTTGTTTCACTATATCCCGCTTGCGAGGAATCTCCACAACTTGGAGCCTCTCGCCCTTACAATTTGATGTTCACAAAGAAGCACGGAAGTAAGTATGGGATGAGCAACGCACACAAGACACAAAATCAGAGCACAAACACGCACACAAGTCACAACTCGAGCTCACAACACAACCCGAAGAGTTCTCTACTCAAATGGAGCTCTAGTTGCTATCACAAAGAATCAAATGCGTGGAATTGGAGTCTTGGTTCTTAGGAATGCTTAGAGAATGCTTGGTGTTCTCCTCCATGCGCCTAGGGGTCCCTTTTATAGCCCCAAGGCAGCTAGGAGCCGTTGAGAGCATTCCAGGAAGGCAATTCTTGCCTTCTGTCGCCTGGCGCACCGGACAGTCCGATGCACCACCGGACACTGTCCGGTGCAGATTTCTTTCCTGTTTTGGCGCAGCCGACCGTTGGCGTTTTGGAGCCGTTGGCGCACCGGACACTGTCCGATGCACACCGGACAGTCCGGTGCCCCCTTCAGACCGTTGGGCCGGCCACGCGTCACGCGCGGATTGCGCGGCCGACCGTTGGCTCGGCTCACCGGACAGTCCGGTGATTTATAGCCGTACGCTGCCGACAAAACCCGAGAGTAGCCAGTTCGCCAGAGCCAGCCTGGCGCACCGGACAGTCCGGTGCTTCCAGACTGAACTGTCTTTGGCTGAACAAAGCCATCTCTTTTCCAAATTGATTTCTCCTATTTCCAGTACTTAGACACAATACATTAGTCCTTAAAACAAAGTACTAAGTCTTAGAAACATACCTTTATGTTGATTTTCACTTTGTCCATCATTTGGTATAGATTAACACATGACCACTTGTGTTGGCACTCAGTCCCCAAAATACTTAGAAATGGCCCAAGGGCACATTTCCCTTTCACATGTGGGCATGCAATTAATTATGCAACAATTAGGTTATTAAATTTCCAACATGTCCTGATTTATTATCTCGGGGGGGGGGGGGTTCTAAGGGGGTTGCTTTCAAATAGGACATTTACAAGGTTGACTGAACTAATTTCTGGTTACGGACTGGTGCTTTCCATCCTATCGATGTCAAGCGTGCACTGGCAAAAGCAATAAATGAAATTTTGCAAGAAAACTTTTCACTTCACTCAACCTTTCTCTGGTTAGAAACTTGTACATTCTCAATCTTTATCAGTTTTGTGTCTTGCGCTGTGATGCCTTTGAAGTTGTGATAGTTGCTAGCCTGCTATCTTGACAAAATGAATTGATGGGCTGTTTTATTGCTGCATTATCGGTCTTGTACCCTATCACTGAGTGTTCTGATTCTAATGCTTAGATTTCCCAACAAGCCTATTACCAAATGTTGGCAATGCTATGATTATTCAACGCAAAAATTTGGCACAATGGCACCCTTGAACTCTAATGTTTCTGCCCCATGGAATTTCCAGCATATAGGTAAGATGTAGCCAATTTTAATTTTATTTTACAAGATTTGTCAAGAACTTGTTTAGTTGCTGGAATGTTTGGGTAAGATACCATTATATTAATATTGCATATGCCAAAACTTCAATCACAGACTTTGTTAGTACCTTGCTAGACCCTAAGAAAGGGTTGGTACTTCTAGTGTGGTTTCCAATGGAGAAAAAAGGACCTCATGCCCTCATAGCAACCGAGTTGGATGTTATTGCGTACAAATAGCTCCAGGAATCGGGCTTCAGAACCATAATCTAACCCTCTCACATCTCGGTTAGATATTAGCATTACATGTTTGTCTGTTCTTTCATGAGTAAATTCTGATCGTTGTGTTGTTAGGGATCTATGTAATAACCAAATGTCAAGAAGGCTTGCATGGTCGAAAGGTACAGCTGGTTTTTCACATGTCTGTTCCCCATTTTAGCTATGTGAATTTAACTTCCAAGTTCCAATCTTCAGGAGCAGTTCGAGAAAAAAATCTTGAGGAGCAATAGTATCAATTTAAGTGTTCTTTTGTAAATTGAAGTGGAGAAAGTAAATGTAATACAATGCTTATTTTTTGGCATGAATTTGAAAGCCTCCTGCATAGCTTTGGTCAAACCTGACAAATCAAGAGGGGGAAGATGTTTTGCTGAGAGCTGCTCAAACTGGTGAATATTTGAGAAGGTAATAGTCAAGCACATATTCATGGCTAAAGGTATATTCACCGGTATGTAGTTTTTATACATGCTAAAAATACGCATCGAGGTTGACGAATAAAAGAGGTAGATTACTTGTGTTATCCTGGCCACCAAAATTTCATACTTTGTGTATTTTCAAATGTTCTATTCTAGCCAGTTCTTATAGAATTGAACAGGAAAAAGTCACCATGGGAGTTGAAAGGGAAATAGGGTCAAACCTTTTCCTAAAAGATTTTGGTGGTTGAATTGCCCAACACAAATAATTGGATTAACTAGTTTACTCTAGATTATACATTCTACATGTGCCAAGGTTCAACACAAACCAACAAAAAGAACAAGTTAGGCTTCAAAAGAAAGGAGCAAAAAGGATACCAAAGTGTGCCCTGGTCTGGCGCACCAGACTGTCCGGTGTGCCACCGGACAGTGTCCGGTGCACCAGGGTGAATTAACTCCAACTCTGCAGCTTCGGGTTTCTCAGGCGTCGCTCCGCTATAATTCACCGGACTGTCCGGTGTGCCAGCGGACTTTCTGGTGCACCAGCGGAGCAACGGCTATCTGCGCGCAACGGTCGACTCTGACAGTGAACAGTACAGAACAGTGAACGCAGCAGAAGTCAGAGCAGTTGGTAAGAGGGGCACCGGACTGTCCGGTGTGATACCGGACTGTCCGGTGTGATACCGGACTGTCCGGTGCCACATGAGGACAAAGACTCCAACGGTCGACCAGCTCCAAGCCCTAACGACAGGGTGACGTGGCGGCGCACCGGACACTGTCCGGTGCGCCCATCGCCAGCAGCCTTCTCCAATGGCTACAATTTGGTTGGTGGCTATAAATACCACCCCAACCGGCCACTTCAAGGTGTGGGAGCCCAAGCAACATTCCAAGTCATATAGTTGACATATCCAAGCCCTCCCAACCACCTCTATTCATTGATCCATCCTATACACAAGATTTAGACCACTACAAACCACACAAGTGCCACAAAAGAGAGAGCAAGCAAAAGAAAGCCTCTTGTGAGAGTTTAGCTCTAGTGCCTTGTGAGATTCATTGAGAGATAGAGTGTAGTACATCTTGTGTTCATTTGTGCGTGGAGTTTTGACTCCCATTGAACTTCCTCCAAAGTTTTGGAGGCTTGTAAAGCTAGCAAGAGACACCTAAGTGTGTGGTAATCCTTGCAGGGTCTTAAGTGATCCTTGAGAAGAAGAAGAGCTTGCCGATCTTGGGGATCGGTAGAGAGAGGGAAAGGGTTGAAAGAGACCCATCCTTAGTGGACTCCTCAATGGGGACTAGGCCTTCGAGGGCCGAACCTCGGTAAAACAAATCACACGCGTCTCGTGTCTTTATTGCTTGCGATTTGTTTGTTCTCTCCCTTTCTAAGTTCTCTTGTGCTACTCTTTGCTAACATTATTTTGTGTTGCTTCAAGTTAAATGTAACACCTCAAAATCTTATTATGGTGATTATAAAATTTCTATGAAATATTTGGATTAAAGATGGTTTGTCCTTGAAACTATTTTTCTAAAACCAAATAAATAGGAAAAATTAAATATTAGCTATTTGTTTAAATCATTTTAAAACATAAGTCATAGGATGAGTACATGAATTATTGTTTTTTGGGAGTTTAGGTGGTTTCAAAAAAATAGAAAAGTTATTTGATTTTTAGGAAGCATGAGCTATGCATTCAAAAATAAACTATTAATTAAAGGAATAAAATGAACCTTGCATTGCATGACCGGTAAATTTATTTGTTTGTTCATTTTAAATAAATCTTGAAATTCAAAGACCTGATTTGAATTGGGATTCAAATTTGAATTAAAAATAGAAAGGAAAAGGAATAGAAAAGATAAAGGAAAAGAGAAACTCGCTGTCTGGGCCGCAACCCTTATTCCTGGCCCAGCTCCCTTCTACCGCAGCCCACCTCCCCACTTTGCCTGGCCCATTAACATGCGCGTGTGCTGGCTCAAACCCTAGCCGCCAGCCTTCTACTGAACCCGCTGAAAACCGGGTCGCTTCGGCCAGCTTCTCCGTTGTATCCGTTCACTAACGTGGGGACCCGATTCCGTGTTCTGGCACTGTCAGGTGGGCCCTCGTGGTCGGGTCATCCTCAACCTTCGTTCTGTTCTAACAGAAGCGCGAGGAATCGGGCGGATCTCCTGCTGATCCGGGGAGCACGGGCTCGACTCCCTTTCGCCCAGGATATAAAGCCATGTCGCATCTCTCATCCCTCGTCGCGAACCGGGTCGCCAGGCTTCTCCCTCGTGAAAGCTGCGTGTACCAAATTAGACTTCGTTGAACAC
Organism: Zea mays; assembly: GCF_902167145.1. NCBI lineage: Eukaryota > Viridiplantae > Streptophyta > Magnoliopsida > Poales > Poaceae > Zea > Zea mays. The sequence continues at coordinate 32,669,275 of NC_050097.1, read as the reverse complement.
CTTCCGTGATCTCCGGCGCTGGCCCATGGTGGAGGTTGCCATCCTCGCCTATGGGGTATAAAATCAAAGACCAGCTCTCCCTGTTCCCCATTGCAAGCTTCCACCGGCAGCCGAGCTACTCCGTCTCGCCCTCTGCTCGACTGTGCCCAGGCCCAGGGATTTCCGTACTGGTGCCTAGGCATCGCCGTAGTGACACATCGCGTCGCAGGCCGCCGTGCGCCGTGACCCTGCAACCTCGTCATCGTTTGGTGCGATCCTCGTCCCCCCCATACCCTACGCATAGGTGCCAGCACCGAGCCCCGCCATTGCAAGAGAAGAGAGAGAAGTCAGGGAGAAGACCACCATTCGGACCCGCTGTGTCGGCTTCACAATCGTCGGTAAGAAGTCACCAATCAATGTATTGTGTCCTCTGTGCTCCATTGCGTTGGGTGCCCTTCGGGATGGTACGGGGAGGTGGATGGTCGTCGCGCTGGCAGGAACGCCGCTGCGGCACGTGAGTCTCTTTCAGCTCGCGGTCGACAAGAGAGAGGAGGGTGGAAGATGAGCCCTATGCCGTCGATCGTGGGATTGAGGGGCGAGATTAGACCAGGATGTAACCCTTCAGTCATTGGTTCTAGGCCATCGATCCTGATGCGTGCGGCTTGGATATTATAGACATACCCCCTTTCAAACCATTGGATCCTGACCGTGCGTTTGGGTTTGGGCGGATCTGATGGGGTGTGGGGCGTGGTTGAATCTGGACCGACGATTCTTAATCCGATGGTCCTCATGGCTTACCGGTTCAAAGAGTGTAACATCTAATCTGGACGGTTGGTGATCAATCGGATGGTTGAGATCCTCTCATACCCCTTCGCAGAACCCTTTTACATGTGAGCCCTCGGATTTCAGTAAAATCAACCCGCCGTCTTGTGCGTGGGAAGCCTGTGTCTGGGTTATTTTGCGAGTTAAACCCCGATCTTCTCTGTATTAGTGCGCCCAGTCCAGGAATTAAAGAAAATAGGAAAAAGAGATTTAGAAATTGATTTTGAGTATATAAATAATTGTAAAACTTGTATAATCCATAGAAAATTCATATGAAGTCCAAATTAATCCATTCCAATTCCTATAATTTTGTAATATTATTGGTTATCATTTCGTACCACTGTTTTGACATGAATATCACAATAAAATTTGTATCATATTTAATCTTGTACAAAACATATAAAACCTTCAGAAATTCATAACTTAAAATATCTAACTCCAAAATTAATAATTCCTGTTCCTGTGATCTTATTTCAATATGTAGATCATTATTATGTATTTTGTATATATGTTTGGTGTAATGTTAATTTTGCCTATACACTGTTTGTTTGTAATGCTACGACTAGCAGTGAGGACATGTGTCATCCGAAGATCATCCTGGTACCTGGAATCTCAAGTCCCAGGCAAGTTGTGCCCTTGATCACTTCTTTTTACCCAGCCATGTTCTGATTAATCATAATGATTTGCATAGGTTAATTTTGATGGGACCCAATAGGTTACCCTAGTTTGTCTATCTTTATACCTTGTTTACCACTGGACTTTTTGGGTAGTACTTGCTTGTGCTTTATGTGGTTTTGGGTATGAAGATACATTATTCATGATCACATTTTTATTATCTGTTTATTATTACTGTTCATGATAAGATCATTATGTTAATTGGAACATGGAGCGACCACCCGAGAAAATAGTGCTACCACAAGGGTTTAATGGGACGCCCTTGGCTGATTAATTAGGAAAGCTAGTGGAAGACTACCTTACCCGAAAGGGGCAAGGGCAGTAGGGGAGTGGTCAGTGTAGGGAGGCCCTTGGGATGATTTTGCTGCGATGGCGGTCATGCGAGGGGTCCCTGCATTGGAGCTTCCTATAAACTGTAGCGGGTTTTTTTGAAGCTAGTGGAACTTTGTAAAGGCCTCGTAGTGTTACCCTGCCTCGCCTCCTCGGTAGAGGTGTATGAGAAGTCGCGATCCCTTGGCAGATGGGTAACATGACTTGTGGGTAAAGATGCGCAACCTCTGCAGAGTGTAAAACTGGTATAATAGTCGTGCTCACGGTCATGAGCAGCTCGGACCCTCACATGATTAACTTATGGAACTAAATTCAATTTGTCATATGCATTGCATCGCATGTGATGTTGTTACTTCTGTTCTACTACTTAATTGGGTTGGTATTTACTTATACTTAGTAACTGCTAATAAAATTTTGACCAACTTTAAAAGCAATGCTCAGCTCTAACCATCCTCTTTGGTAAGCCTTACACTTCACATGAGCTCCCACCTTAGGCGAGTTCATACACATTATTCCCCACAACTTGTTGAGCGATGAACGTATGTGAGCTCACTCTTGCTGTCTCACACCCTCCCACAGGTTAAGAACAGGTACCACAGGTTGAGGCGCTTGGAGGATGCTGTGACGAGTTCGTGAGAGGTCTAGGCCGTCGTCTCCCAGTCAACTTTGGGTTGTTGGACCGTTGTCTCCTTATAATGTAATTATTTATTTTGTACAGAACTCCTATTGTATAGTAAAGATGTGACATTCAATCATGTGCCATGATTCATCATATGTGTGAGACTTGGTCCCAGCACACCTGGTGATTATGTTCGCGCCCGGGTCTTGGTGCCCCGAAACCCGGGTGTGACAGAAGTGGTATCAGAGGAATGTTGACTGTAGGACGAAACCTAGATAGAACTGGACAACCATTACTTACTTACCTTTTCTACTCTGATTCTTTCTAAACTTTTCTTAATCTTTTCTCATCTATTTCTGTTTTACTCTGATTATCCTTACCTTTTCCTTCTAAAGACAAACTTGGATTTCACACTTTGAAATCCTGTGCCTAAAGTGACTTTAGGAATAGGAGACCTACTCTTAGGAACAAAAACAAAACTATTTTTGTATGTATCTATACACTTGAATGTTTGTTCTTATGATACTTGTCTGATTTGGATCTTTGATTGAGTGTGATAAGTTGTGGAGTAATGTCCACAATTACATATGCATATACATATAGGAAAAAATGCTTATAAAAATAACTAGATAAACTAGGTTATCCCTCATTAAAGTATCTAGCCTAACAATATCTATCTCATCTTAAAAGATTCTATCCTACACTCATAGATCCATCTTACCTCAAAAGATTCTACCTTGTCCTTATGGATTCATCTTGTCCTAATAAGCATATTTACCCCCACACTAGTAACAACCATGATCTAAACCAAAGTAATTAGATATTATCTAGTCTAATCTAGTTATATCCAACCTAATCTAGATTCTATCTAATCTAATATGATCCAATCTAAAGTGTGTTATTAACAGGTTAGTTAATTTGGTGATATAGGTTAGACACTGTCTCTACAAACAAATCTTAACCTAAATTATTGTCTTCCACCAACTCATCCGTGAACAATGACCTAACCTACATCACAGGTTGCCTAGTTCATCTATTCCAAAAGCAAAGTAAAACTCTGTTAAAACCTACCTACCTCGTGTACCCCGGCTATCCTAACTATATGTCCTTAGCCATATGTCCTTAACTCAGATGACAACCCCAAGAATAAAGGCCAAAGAAGACCAACCACATCAAAGGAGGATAAGCATCAACTCAAGTCTTCAAGGATCAAGTTGGATCGCCAGAGGAATCAAGATCCAGAGTTCAGGGATCAGGATGAAGTCTTTCCTTATTATACCCTTGCCACAACCTCTACTTGCCATAATTGTACCTCATATGACCTAATAGATGGCTAGACATACAATATCCATATTTTCCAAATCATCTATTAATTGTTATGTAAAAACTTGAACAAAACTTTGAATTCCAAAACCAAATGAGAAACTAAAATTCTAGACCAAATCTATTGTATCCCTTCTGGTAACAAATCTCGAGGACAAGATTATTTTAAGGGGGTAGAATTTGTAACACCTCAAAATCTTATTGTGGTGATAAGAAAATTTCTATGAAATATTTGGATTAAAGATGGTTTGTCCTTGAAACTATTTTTCTAAAACCAAATAAATGGGAAAAATAAAATACTAGCTATTTGTTTAAATCATTTTAAAACATAAGTCATAGGATGAGTACATGAATTATTGTTTTTTTGGGAGATTAGGTGGTTTCAAAAAAAATAATAGAAAAGTTATATGATTTTTAGGAAGCATGAACTACGCATTCAAAATTAAACTATTAATTAAAGGAATAAAATGAACCTTGCATTGCATGACCGGTAAATTTATTTGTTTGTTCATTTTAAATAAATCTTGAAATTCAAAGACCTGATTTGAATTGGGATTCAAATTTGAATTAAAAAATAGAAAGGAAAAGGAATAGAAAAGATAAAGGAAAAGAGAAACTCGCTGTCTGGGCCGCAACCCTTATTCCTGGCCCAGCTCCCTTCTACCGCAGACCACCTCCCCACTTTGCCTGGCCCATTAACATGCGCGTGTGCTGGCTCAAACCCTAGCCGCCAGCCTTCTACTGACCCCGCTGAAAACCGGGCCGCTTCGGCCAGCTTCTCCGTCGTATCCGTTCACTAACGTGGGGGCCTCCGCTCCAGTCACTTAATCCCGCGCGCGGTCCGTGTTCTGGCACTGCCAGGTGGGCCCTCGTGGTCGGGTCATCCCCAACCTTCGTTCTGTTCTAACAGAAGCGCGAGGAATCGGGCGGATCTCCTGCTGATCTGGGGAGCACGAGCTCGACTCCCTTTCGCCCAAGATATAAAGCCATGCCGCATCTCTCATCCCTCGTCGCGAACCGGGTCGCCAGGCTTCTCCCTCGTGAAAGCTGCGTGTACCAAATTAGAGTTCGTTGAACACCTTCTGTGATCTCCGGCGCTGGCCCATGGTGGAGGTTGCCATCCTTGCCTCTGGGGTATAAAATCGAAGACCAGCTCTCCTTGTTCCCCATTGCAAGCTTCCACCGGCGGCCGAGCTACTCCGTCTCGCCCTCTGCTCGACTGCGCCCAGGCCCAGGGATTTCCGTACCGGTGCCGAGGCATCACCGTAGTGACACATCGCGTCGCAGGCCGCAGTGCGCTGTGACCCTGCAACCTCGTCATCGTTTGGTGCGATCCTCGTCCCCCCCATACCCTACGCATAGGTGCCAGCACCGAGCCCCGCCATTGCAAGAGAAGAGAGAGAAGTCAGGGAGAAGACCACCATTCGGACCCGCTGTGTCGGCTTCACAATCGCCGGTAAGAAGTCACCAATCAATGTATTGTGTCCTCTGTGCTCCATTGCGCTGGGTGCCCTTCGGGATGGTACGGGGAGGTGGACGGTCGTCGCGCCGGCAGGAACGCCGTTGCGGCATGTGAGTCTCTTTCAGCTCGCGGTCGACAAGAGAGAGGAGGGTGGAAGATGAGCCCTATGTCGTCGATCATGGGATTGAGGCGCGAGATTAGACCAGGATGTAACCCTTCAGTCATTGGTTCTAGGCCGTCGATCCTGATGCGTGCGGCTCGGATATTATACTCATACCCCCCTTTCAAACCATTGGATCCTGACCATGCGTTTGGGTTTGGGCGGATCTGATGGGGTGTGGGGCATGGTTGAATCTGGACCGACGATTCTTAATCCGATGGTCCTCATGGCTTACCGGTTCAAAGAGTGTAACATCTAATCTGGACGGTTGGTGATCGATCGGATGGTTGAGATCCTCTCATACCCCTTCACAGAACCCTTTTACATGTGAGCCCTCGGATTTCAGTAAAATCAACCCGCTGTCTTGTGCGTGGGAAGCCTGTGTCTGGGTTATTTTGCGAGTTAAACCCCGATCTTCTCTGTATTAGTGCGCCCAGTCCAGGAATTAAAGAAAATAGGAAAAAGAGATTTAGAAATTGATTTTGAGTATATAAATAATTGTAAAACTTGTATAATCCATAGAAAATTCATATGAAGTCCAAATTAATCCATTCCAATTCCTATAATTTTGTAATATTATTGGTTATCATTTAGTACCACTGTTTTGACATAAATATCACAATAAAATTTGTATCCTATTTAATCTTGTACAAAACATATAAAACCTTCAGAAATTCATAACTTAAAATATCTAACTCCAAAATTAATAATTCTTGTTCCTTTGATCTTATTTTAATATGTAGATCATTATTATGTATTTTGCATATATGTTTGGTGTAATGTTAATTTTGCCTATACACTATTTGTTTGTAATGCTATGACTAGCAGTGAGGACACGTGTCATCCGAAGATCATCCTGGTACCTGGAATCTCAAGTCCCAGGCAAGTTGTGCCCTTGATCACTTCTTTTTACCCAACCATGTTCTGATTAAGCATAATGGTCTGCATAGGTTAATTTTGATGGGACCCAATAGGTTACCCTAGTTTGTCTATCTTTATACCTTGTTTACCACTGAACTTTTTGGGTAGTACTTGCTAGTGCTTTATGTGGTTTTGGGTATGAAGATACATTATTCATGATCACATTTTTATTATATGTTTATTATTACTGTTCATGATAAGATCATTATGTTAATTGGAACATGGAGCGACCACTCAGGAAAACAATGCTATCACAAGGGTTTAATGGGACGCCCTTGGCTGATTAATTAGGAAAGCTAATGGAAGACTACCTTACCCGAAAGGGGCAAGGGCAGTAGGGGAGTTGAAAGTCGCCTAGAGGGGGGTGGATAGGCGAAACCTGAAAATTAAAACTTTATCCCCCAACTAGATCCCTTGATTAATGGTTAGAACAAGATAGGCAATTATCGGAGTATAAAAACTAAGTCCTTGCTTGTAAAGAGTATTGCTTTCAAATGATGCGGAATTGATGAATCAATACTACTAATAAGTCTATGAGAATAAAGCAAGAGGGCTTAGATGAGAAGAGCAATAACTCAAGTTCTTTCTTGCGAAGTGTTATTTCACTAAATGAGAATTTAACTTGAAGCAACACCAAATGATATTAGCAAAGAATAGCGCAAGAAAACTTAGAGTAAGGGAAAACAAACAAATCACAAGCAATAAACACGAATGACATGGGTGATTTGTTTTACCGAGGTTCGGCCCTCGAAGGCCTAGTCCCCGTTGAGGAGTCCACTAAGGACGAGTCTTTTTCAACCCTTTCCCTCTCTCCACAGATCACTCAAGACCGGCGAGCTCTTCTTCTTCTCAAGGATCACTTAAGAACCCGCAAGGACCACCACACTCTTTGGTGTCTCTTGCTAGCTTTTACAAGCCTCCAAAACTTTGGAGGAAGTTCAATGGGAGTCAAAACTCCACTCGCAAATGAACACAAAGATGTAGCACACACTATCTCTCAATGAATCTCACAAGGCACTAGTGATAAACTCAAATGAGTAGCTCTCTCTTGCTTGCTTTCTCTTTTGTGGCACTTGTGTTGGTTATAGTGGTCTAAATCTTGTGTATAGGATGGATCAATGAATATAAGTGGTTGGGAGGGCTTGAGTATGTCAAACAAATGACTTGGAATGTTGCTTGGGCTCCCACCTTATGAAGTGGCCGGTTGGGGTGGTATTTATAGCCACCAACCACAAACTAGCCGTTGGTGAAGTCTGCTGGCGAAGGGCGCACCGGACAGTCCGGTGCGCCGCCACATCATCTTCTCGTTAGGCCCTGAAGCTGGTCGACCGTTGGAGGCTTTGTCCTCATGTGGCACCGGACAGTCCGGTGTCACACCGGACAGTCCGGTGCCCCTCTGACTCGCTGCTCTGACATCTGAATTCCACTGTTCACTTTGCAGAGTCGACCGTTGCGTGCATATAGCCATTGCTTCGCTGGTGCACTGGACAGTCCGGTGCGCCACCGGACACTGTCCGGTGCTACACCGGACAGTCCGGTGAATTATAGCAGAGGTGCGCCTGGGAAACCCGAAGGTGAAGAGTTCGAGCTGATTCACCCTGGTGCACCGGACATTGTCCGGTGGTGCACCGGACACTGTCCAGTGGCACACCGGACTGTCCGGTGCGCCAGACCAGGGCACACTTCGGTTTCCTTTTTGCTCCTTTCTTTTGAGACCTAACTTGTTCTTTTGATTGGTTTGTGTTGAACCTTTGGCACCTGTAGAATGTATAATCTTGAACAAACTAGTTAGTCCAATTATTTGTGTTGGGCAATTCAACCACCAAAATCATTTAGGAAAAGGTTTGACCCTATTTCCCTTTCAATCTCCCCCTTTTTGGTGATTGATGCCAACACAAACCAAAGCAAATATATACGTGCATAATTGAACTAGTTTGTAAGTGCAAAGATTGCTTGGAATTTGAAACCGATATACATTTCACAAGATATGCATGGATGCTTTCTTAATTTTAATATTATGGACCACGCTTGCACCACTTGTTTTGTTTTTGCAAACTCTTTTGGAATTTCTTTTCGAAGTCTTTTGCAAAGTATTCAAAGGTATATGAGTAAGATTTTGAGAAGCATTTTCAAGATTCGAAATTTTCTCCCCCTGTTTCAAATGCTTTTCCTTTGACTTAAACAAAACTCCCCCTTAATGAAATCCTCCTCTTAGTGTTCAAGAGGGTTTTAGATATTAGTTTTTGAAGAGGGTGTACCAATTTGAAATTCTATCAAAAATAAGATACCAATTGAAAAATTCATCATTTCAAAACCTTTTCTTAACTCAAATTTTGAAAATTGGTGGTGGTGCGGTCCTTTTGCTTTGGGCTAATACTTTCTCCCCCTTTGGCATGAATCGCCAAAAACGGATACTAGAGTGAAATATAAGCCCTTTTTACTTTCTCTCCCCCTTTGGCAAACAATATATGAGTGAAGATTATACCAAATTGGAGGGCTGGCGGAATACCGACAAGGAGGGATAAAACCGAGGATGTAGAGTGAGAGCGATGTCTTTGCCGAATACTCCATTTCCCTTTCAATCTAAGACTTAATACATGAGATGCTCATGAAAACATATTAGTCTTAGCCTTGGCCCAATAGAGATAGGAAATACACAATTGTACCAAAGGAAAGAGATATGATTAAAAGGATATGTAAATTAAGCTTAAACAATTCTATATAATATAGATTGCTTCCCCTAAATATGTGCTTTGAGAGGAATACAAATTCTTGGTCTTAAATGCCAAGTGCACATACTTAGGTTAATGAGATCATGTCTATATCATAGAGAATGTGAAGTGCATTGTGTCATAGTATAAGTGTGATGCTCATGACAGTTTATGCACTTATGAAACCATGTTATAAAGATCTCAAGCATTTACCCTTAAGGATTTCAAAGAGGCTTAAGGACCATCCACCTTTGCAACAAAGGCAGCTTATCCTCGTTACAAGGTTAAGCTTTAAGTTCTTTGACAATAAAACTACTTCACCCAGTTTTATCAAAGATGCAAGAATGAATGTTTGAGAAGCTAAACTAGGTATGAAGTAGGGCAAATTCATGAACATGCTTTCTCTTCCTTTTATACAAGATATGCAAAGAATGTATTGAAAAAGAAGATTTAGGTACAAGTTTAAAATGAAAGGAAGTTGTTTTACCCTTTTGTACCTTCACATAGAGATGCTCTCTTCATTGTGCTTTGTCCGAATTGAAAGTCGCCTAAGACCTATACTCAAGACAATATATGGAAATATTTTGCACAAGAGAGAGTTCTACAACTAGTGATCCTTTTCTAAGTCATTGTCAGCATATATCAAATGGATCACAAATTGCATAGAAGTGTCATGAATTCTCCTTTTAACTTAGTGCATATCAAGAGATATTGATTGATAGAATATGCGGCACTAAGAAACATAAGTGTTCATCCAATGATCAAACAAATAACAGATGTGATCAAAAGAACAACATATGCAACAGATAAGCTTTGAAATAGGAGAATCTATTAAATATGCTACTTTAACAATGAAAGCAACAATCCTTGATAAGAGCGACATTATTTTAAGAAGTTGGATTGATATGTAGTAGCATACTTTATGAGAAACTTATTCTAATACAAGAGACTATATGAGATTACTAGGATAAAGTGATAGTCTCGATATGATCAAGATATAGAAATAGGCTCCCCCTAGAGATATGCATCAAAGAATTGAGATAATAAAAAGGAATAGATGCATTCAACTTTAGAGACAAATAGGGAGAAGCACCATTCATCTTAATCAAGGCTTACAAGATTTGCAATAAGTATTTTATGCCTAGTATTCTCATAATGAAAGAGACTTAGAATGCTTACAACCACACCATGATTGTTTTGAAGATCTCATTATTCATGTAGGTGTTGTTGATCTTGATGTCTTTCTCTTTCATGTGAGTGTCCTCCCTTTTGTAGTTGTTTCTTTTTCCTTCCAAACTTATTGAAAATACTCAAGAAAGATGTTAATAGCACAAGGGAGTATATGATGAAGGATGATTTCTTTAGATAGGAAATAAACACAATTCATCATCCAATATTCACATATACATGAAGTAAATTCCTTAACGTTAGTGCACATCATTAGGAAAGAGGAATGTGCACCCTTTAAGCTTTTTGATCAATCATAGGAAATTTACTTCTTCATATTGACTTTATTAATCATTATTTAGAGGCAAGTCAATATGAGAACAGATATAGCAAAGGCATGAATTAGATTCTAATGGACAAGTGCATTTTATGAGAATGAGATTGAATGCACACTTAGTAAAAATTAAGTCCCAAAAAGAATGTATTCTTCACATAGCTAGTATATGATAAATTAGAGTAAACAATCATTGATGGGAACTATATTTGATTAAGGAGATGAGTTCCCGTACCTTTGCTTTTACCTTTCTTCCTTTGGGTGAAGAGTAACCCTTGTGGCTTGTGGCTTGCACTTACTCTCTTGTAGATTTTTATAAGAAAGCTCAAAGGGTATGTCATTAGTTACACAAGCACTAGTTTCCTTTATGTAATCATTTTTTACAAGGAATGAAAAGTGGATTACCAAAGCATGGAAACTTTATAATGTGAACTAGACTATTCCATGATATATGCTTAGTTTTGACTTATGAAACAAGCATTTTTAATTCTTTAAGATAACGGGAACAAATCTAATTCAATCATGGAGAGTGATAAATATAGAAGAATCATATCCAATATAAGCAAGAAGCACAACAACATCAGTCATTGGATAGATTTTTCCTTTTATGTTATATTGCGCACTTCCAAAGAGAAACTTATCCTCTACTAGTGAGACTACATGGGTTACATGGATAAAAGCACTAGTCTCACTATTCTAGTTATAGAGAGAATTTTCCTTTTATAAGTGTCCTAAGGATTTGAATTCCTTACATGACACCTTATTCTTTTAGGAACTTGGAATATCTCTCTATATCTAGAATCATGGCAATAATAAGATGATTAGTGTAAACACATGCCATGATGTACTTTCAACAATTTAAAGTATGTAGATTGCCATGGTTTAGAAATGATTAATATGCAATCTACCATATGAGAGGAATTTCTTCAAAGAATGGTGACATAATTAGAAACATTTGAAGTGCTTTATTTTTCTATGTGACTACACAAGACACATAAGGAATGATATTTTAAGATACTTGCACTTAAAAGCATAAATGTTACCATCCTTTGGCATTCCTCCATGTTGTAGGTCTCGATTTTTCAGCACATGATACTTCTTTGTTTCCTACAACATCAATATCTTCCCTCGAGATGATATGAGTTTAAGATATAGTAATTTAAAATAACTTGGGGTCAATCATGGATAAATATCATTGAAGATTGATAGCTTGAGTTAATAAAAATTGAATTGACTCTCTCAAGCACCCCAAAGCTTCATATCATCTCATTTTCCTGCAAAGCTTGTCAAGCATATTTTGGTACCCATCTCTTGATGGGTCCATCAAGGTTAATCAACAAAGATCTAGGAACCCAAAAGTCCTTTGTGTTAGCGCTTGGTAAACTCATTACCTTTCTAGCACAAGTTGCAATTTTGGGTTGCCTAGTTACATGAGAATTAATTGACAAGCTAGAGGTGGGGTTTTTACCAATGGGACAGTCCTTGCATTGATGTCCCTTCTTTCGGCATATGTAGCAAAGGCGATCTTCAAGTCTTGAAGATTTCTTCTTTCCTTGTTTCTTTCTTGCTACATGGTTAGTGAATATTTTCTTTTCTAACACTATGCCTTTTTGTTTCAAATGGGGACAAGATTTAATAAAGTGCCCCTTCTTCGAATATTTAAAACAAAGTTTATCATCCTTATTAATAATTAAGTCATTTTTAATATAGGGACATGACCTAATCGAGTGCCCCTTTTCAAAGCATTCACTACACTTCTTACTTCTCTTAGTGTAAAGTGTGACTTGATTCTTACCTTGGATGTTACCTTTTATGGAGGCATGGTTGAGGCTTTTTGAAGAGATATTGATTTTCTTCTTTTGTTCCCCCTTCTTGGCAATCCTCAAGTCCTTGACACTTTCTTCAAGGGATTTAGTGCATGCCACGGTTGTTCCCATCTCAAGCTTTTTCACCATGTGATCACGGTTATCTTGAGAAGGTTGAGCAATGCACTTCCCTTTTAGTTGTGTCAAGCTCATTTTTAGCCTCTCATTTTCTTCTTTGAGCTTTTGATATGTATCATCGTTTGTTCCTGCAAATTCTAGCTCAGGGGAAGATTTGTTTATCGACGGACAACAATCATTAGCACATGGTAATATAGTTTCAATTTGAATACATGTGCATGAGTGAGGTTGTTGAGATTTTAAGTTTTCTATCACAACCTCATGAGCAATATTTAATATGATATGATTATCCATAAGATTTTCATGAGAGCATAGGAGCATATCATATTTTTCTTGAAAAGCTAGATTTTCAACTTTTAGCTTTTCTACTTGGTCCTTAAGCAAGGTATTCCTATTTACTAATTGAGCGATACAATGTAAAGCGTTATCTTGCTCAATTGAAATAGTTTCATACCTTTGGACCAAATCAACATGAGAGCACTTTAGCTCCTCATGTTCTTTAGTCAACTCGTCAAAGTGTAGCATTTTCATGGAGAGAACATTTTCTAGCTGAAAGGGAATTAGGCTTACACCTAGTTCCTATATAATTTTGGTGGTTGAATTGCCCAACACAAATCTTTGGACTAACTAGTTTGCCCAAGTGTATAGATTACACAGGTGTAAAAGGTTCACACTCAGCCAATAAAAAGACCAAGTTTTGGATTCAACAAAGGAGCAAAGGGGCAACCGAAGGCACCCCTGGTATGGCGCACCGGACTGTCCGGTGTGCCACCGGACATGTCCGGTGCACCAGGGGGACTCAGACTCAAACTCGCCACCTTCGGGAATTTCCAGGGGCGACTCGGCTATAATTCACCGGACTGTCCGGTGTACACCGGACAGTGTCCGGTGCGCCAAGGGAGGTCGGCCTCAGGAACTCGCCAGCTTCGGGAAACTCCAACGGCTAGTCCGCTAAAATTCACCGGACTGTCCGGTGTGCACCGGACTGTCCGGTGCGACTCCAGTGCAACGGCTATCTCCGCGCCAACGGCTCTCTGCGGTGCAATAAATGCGCGCACAGCGCGCACAGATGGCAGGCGTGCCCATACTGGCACACCGGACAAGGAACAGTAGATGTCCGGTGTGCACCGGACACCCTGGAGGGCCCACAAGTCAGAAGCTCCAACGGTCAGAATCCAACGGCAGTGATGACGTGGCAGGGGGCACCGGACTGTCCGGTGTGCACCGGACTGTCCGGTGCGCCATCGAGCAGACAGCCCAGCCAACGGTCAAGTTTGGTGGTTGGGGCTATAAATACCCCAACCACCCCACCATTCATTGCATCCAAGTTTCCAACTTCCCAACTATTACAAGAGCTCTAGCATTCAATTCTAGACACACCAAAGAGATCAAATCCTCTCCAAATTCCACATACGCCATAGTGACTAGAGAGAGTGATTTGCTTGTGTTCTTTCGAGCTCTTGCGCTTGGATTGCTTTCTTCTTTCTTGATCCTTTCTTTGCAATCAAACTCACTTGTAATTGAGGCAAGAGACACCAATCTTGTGGTGGTCCTTGTGGGAACTTTGTGTTCCAAGTGTTTGAGAAGAGAAAGCTCACTCGATCCGTGGATCGTTTGAGAGAGGGAAGGGTTGAAAGAGACCCGGCCTTTGTGGCCTCCTCAACGGGGAGTAGGTTTGCAAGAACCGAATCTCAGTAAAACAAATCTCCGTGTCTCACTTGCTTATTCGCTTGGGATTTGTTTTGCGCCCTCTCTCGCGGACTCGTTTATATTTCTAACGCTAACCCGGCTTGTAGTTGTGTTTATATTTGTAAATTTCAGTTTCGCCCTATTCACCCCCCCTCTAGGCGACTTTCAATTGGTATCAGAGCCCGGTGCTTCATTAGAGCCTAACCGCTCGAAGTGATGTCGGGAGATCACGCCAAGAAGGAGATGGAGACCGGCGAAAAGCCCACTACAAGCCACGGGAACACTTCATCGGAAGAGTCCCGCACCAAGAGGAAGGAGAAGAAGAAGGACTCCTCCAAACGAAAGGAGAAAAAGTCTTCCTCTTCTCACCACAAAGAGAAGAAGGAAAAGTCTTCTTCCCACAAGCCGCATCGGAAAGGCGACAAGCACAAAAGGATGAGGAAGGTGGTCTACTACGAGACCGACACTTCATCATCATCGACCTCCGACTCCGATGCGCCATCCGTCACTTCTAAGCGCCAAGAGCGCAAAAAGTATAGTAAGACCCCCCTACACTACCCTCGCATTTCCAAACATACACCTTTACTTTCCGTCCCATTAGGCAAACCACCAACTTTTGATGGTGAAGATTACGCTAGGTGGAGCGATTTAATGCGATTTCATCTAACCTCGCTCCACAAAGGTATATGGGATGTTGTTGAGTTTGGTGCACAGGTACCATCGGTAGGGGATGAGAACTATGATGAGGATGAGGTGGCCCAAATCGAGCACTTCAACTCTCAAGCAACAACAATACTCCTCGCCTCTCTAAGTAGAGAGGAGTATAACAAAGTACAAGGGTTGAAGAGCGCCAAGGAGATTTGGGATGTGCTCAAAACCGCGCACGAGGGAGACGAGCTCACCAAGATCACCAAGCGGGAAACGATCGAGGGGGAGCTCGGTCGGTTCCGGCTTCGCAAAGGGGAGGAGCCACAACACATGTATAACCGGCTCAAGACCTTGGTGAATCAAGTGCGCAACCTCGGGAGCGTAAAGTGGGATGACCACGAGATGGTTAAGGTTATTCTAAGATCTCTTATTTTCCTTAACCCTACTCAAGTTCAATTAATCCGTGGTAATCCTAGATATACTAAAATGACCCCGAGGAAGTTATCGGGAATTTTGTAAGTTTTGAGTGCATGATCGAAGGCTCGAGGAAGATCAACGAGCTTGATGATGCCACCACATCCGAAGCTCAACCCGTTGCATTCAAGGCAACGGAGGAAAAGAAGGAGGAGTCTACACCAAGTAGACAACCAATCGATGCCTCCAAGCTTGACAATGAGAGATGGCGCTCGTCATCAAGAGTTTCCGCCAAATCCTCAAACAAAGGAGGGGGAAAGACTACAAGTCCCGCTCCAAGAAGGTTTGCTACAAGTGTGGTAAGCCCGGTCACTTTATTGCTAAATGTCCATTATCAAGTGATAGTGACAGGGGCGACGACAAGAAGGGGAGAAGAAAGGAGAAGAAGAGGTACTACAAGAAGAAGGGCGGCGATGCCCATGTTTGTCGGGAGTGGGACTCCGACGAAAGCTCTAGCGACTCCTCCGACGACGAGGACGCCGCCAACATCGCCGTCACCAAGGGACTCCTCTTCCCCAACGTCGGCCACAAGTGCCTCATGGCAAAGGACGGCAAACGGAAGAAGGTTAAATCTAACTCCTCCACTAAATATGAATCCTCTAGTGATGATAATATTAGTGATGAGGAAGATAACTTGCGTGTCCTTTTTGCTAATCTTAACATGGAGCAAAAAGAAAAATTAAATGAATTGATTAGTGCTATTCATGAAAAGGATGACCTTTTGGACTCCCAAGAGGATTGTCTAATTAAAGAAAACAAGAAACATGTTAAGGTTAAAAATGCTTATGCTCTAGAAGTAGAAAAATGTCAAAAACTATCTAGTGAGCTAAGCACTTGTCGTGAGATGATTGACAACCTTAGAAATGAAAATGCAAGTTTAAATGCTAAGGTTGATTCACATGTTTGTAATATTTCAATTCCCAATCCTAGAGATAATAATGATGATTTGCTTGCTAGGATTGAAGAATTGAACATTTCTCTTGCTAGCCTTAGAAATGAAAATGAAAAATTGTTTGCTAAGGCTAAAGATTTTGATGTTTGCAATACTACTATTTCCGATCTTAGAGATAAGAATGATATTCTACAAGCTAAGATTGTTGAACTTAATTCTTGCAAACCCTCTACATCTACCATTGAGCATGTCACTATTTGTGCTAGATGTAGAGATATTGATGTTGATGCTATTCATGATCACATGATCTTAATTAAGAAACAAAATGATCATATAACTAAACTCGATGCTAAAATTGCCGAGCACAACTTAGAAAATGAGAAATTTAAATTTGCTCGTAGCATGCTTTATAATGGGAGACGCCCTGGCATTAAGGATGGCATTGGCTACCAAAGGGGAGACAATGTCAGACTTAGTGCCCCTCCTAAAAGATTGTCAAATTTTGTTAAGGGCAAGGCTCCCATGCCTCAGGATAACGAGGGTTACATTTTATACCCTGCCGGTTATCCCGAGGACAAAATTAGGAAAATTCATTCTAGGAAGTCTCACTCTGGCCCTAATCATGCTTTTATGTATAAGGGTGAGACATCTAGTTCTAGGCAACCAACCCGTGCCAAGTTGCCTAAGAAGAAAATTCCTAATGCATCAAATGAACATAGCATTTCATTTAAGACTTTTGATGCATCATATGTTTTGACTAACAAATCCGGCAAGGTCGTTGCCAAGTTTGTTGGGGGCAAACACAAGGGCTCCAAGACTTGTGTTTGGGTACCCAAAGTTCTTGTTTCTAATGCCAAAGGACCCAAAACAGTTTGGGTACCTAAAGTCAAGAACTAAATTTGTTTTGTAGGTTTATGCATCCGGGGGCTCAAGTTGGATACTCGACAGCGGGTGCACAAACCACATGACCGGAGAGAAAAGGATGTTCTCCTCATATGAGAAAAACCAAGATCCCCAACGAGCTATCACATTCGGGGATGGAAATCAAGGTTTGGTCAAAGGACTTGGTAAAATTGCTATATCTCCTGACCATTCTATTTCCAATGTTTTTCTTGTTGATTCTTTAGACTACAACTTGCTTTCTGTTTCCCAATTATGTCAAATGGGCTACAACTGTCTCTTTACTGATGTAGGTGTCACTGTCTTTAGAAGAAGTGATGATTCAATAGCATTTAAGGGTGTGTTAGAGGGTCAGCTATACTTAGTAGATTTTGATAGAGCTGAACTCGACACATGCTTAATTGCTAAGACCAACATGGGTTGGCTCTGGCACCGCCGACTAGCCCATGTTGGGATGAAGAATCTTCACAAGCTTCTAAAGGGAGAGCACATTTTAGGATTAACAAATGTTTATTTTGAGAAAGACAGGATTTGTAGCGCATGCCAGGCAGGGAAGCAAGTTGGAGCCCATCATCCACACAAGAACATCATGACGACCGACAGGCCACTAGAGCTCCTACACATGGATCTATTCGGCCCGATTGCTTACATAAGCATCGGCGGGAGTAAGTACTGTCTAGTTATTGTGGATGATTATTCTCGCTTCACTTGGGTATTCTTTTTACAGGAAAAATCTCAAACCCAAGAGACCTTAAAGGGATTCTTGAGACGGGCTCAAAATGAGTTCGGCTTAAGGATCAAGAAAATAAGAAGCGACAATGGGACGGAATTCAAGAACTCTCAAATTGAAGGCTTTCTTGAGGAGGAGGGCATCAAGCATGAGTTCTCTTCTCCATACACCCCTCAACAAAATGGTGTAGTGGAGAGGAAGAATAGAACTCTATTGGACATGGCAAGAACCATGCTTGATGAATACAAGACTTCGGATCGGTTTTGGGCCGAAGCAGTCAACACCGCCTGCTACGCCATCAACCGGTTATATCTTCACCGAATCCTCAAGAAGACATCCTATGAACTCCTAACCGGTAAAAAGCCCAACATTTCATACTTTAGAGTTTTTGGTAGCAAATGCTTTATTCTTGTTAAGAGAAGTAGAAAATCTAAATTTGCTCCTAAAACTGTAGAAGGCTTTTTACTTGGTTATGACTCAAACACAAGGGCATATAGGGTCTTTAACAAGTCCACTGGACTAGTTGAAGTCTCATGTGACGTTGTGTTTGATGAAACTAACGGCTCTCAAGTAGAGCAAGTTGATCTTGATGAGATAGGTAATGAAGAGGCTCCGTGTATCGCGCTAAGGAACATGTCCATTGGGGATGTGTGTCCTAAGGAATCCGAAGAGCCTCCAAATGCACAAGATCAACCATCCTCCTCCACGCAAGCATCTCCACCAACTCAAAATAAGGATGAGGCTCAAGTTGATGAAGGACAAAATCAAGAAGATGAGCCACCTCAAGATAATAGCAATGATCAAGGGGAAGATACAAATGATCAAGAAAAGGAGGATGAGGAAGAACCAAGACCGCCACACCCAAGAGTCCACCAAGCAATCCAACGAGATCACCCCGTCGACACCATCCTCGGCGACATTCATAAGGTGGTAACCACTCGATCTCGAGTTGCACATTTCTGTGAACATTACTCTTTTGTTTCCTCTATTGAGCCACACAGGGTAGAGGAAGCACTACAAGATTCGGATTGGGTGGTGGCGATGCAAGAGGAGCTCAACAATTTCACAAGGAACGAGGTATGGCACTTAGTTCCACGTCCTAACCAAAATGTTGTAGGAACCAAATGGGTCTTCCGCAACAAGCAAGACGAGCATGGTGTGGTGACAAGGAACAAAGCTCGACTCGTAGCCAAAGGGTATTCACAAGTCGAAGGTTTGGATTTCGGTGAAACCTATGCACCCGTAGCTAGGCTTGAGTCAATTCGCATATTATTGGCCTATGCTACTTACCATGGCTTTAAGCTTTATCAAATGGACGTGAAAAGTGCCTTCCTCAACGGACCAATCAAGGAAGAGGTCTATGTTGAGCAACCTCCCGGCTTTGAAGACAGTGAGTATCCTAACCATGTTTATAGGCTCTCTAAGGCGCTTTATGGGCTCAAGCAAGCCCCAAGAGCATGGTATGAATGCCTAAGAGATTTCCTTATTGCTAATGGTTTCAAAGTCGGCAAGGCCGATCCTACACTCTTTACTAAAACTCTTAAAAATGACTTGTTTGTATGCCAAATTTATGTTGATGATATTATATTTGGGTCTACTAACGAGTCTACATGTGAAGAGTTTAGTAGGATCATGACACAGAAATTCGAGATGTCGATGATGGGGGAGTTGAAGTATTTTCTAGGATTCCAAGTCAAGCAACTCCAAGAGGGCACCTTCATTTGTCAAACCAAATACACTCAAGACATTCTAACCAAGTTTGGAATGAAGGAAGCCAAGCCCATCAAGACTCCCATGGGAACAAATGGGCATCTCGACCTCGACACGGGAGGTAAGTCCGTGGATCAAAAGGTATACCGGTCGATGATTGGTTCATTGCTTTACTTATGTGCATCTCGACCGGACATTATGCTTTCCGTTTGCATGTGTGTAAGATTCCAATCCGACCCTAAGGAATCCCACCTTACGGCCGTAAAACGAATCTTGAGATATTTGGCTTATACTCCTAAGTTTGGGCTTTGGTACCCTCGGGGATCCACTTTTGATTTGATTGGTTATTCGGATGCCGATTGGGCGGGGTGTAAGATTAATAGGAAGAGCACATCGGGGACTTGCCAGTTCTTGGGAAGATCCTTGGTGTCTTGGGCTTCAAAGAAGCAAAATTCAGTCGCTCTTTCAACCGCCGAAGCCGAGTACATTGCCACAGGACACTGTTGCGCGCAATTACTTTGGATGAGGCAAACCCTGCGGGACTACGGTTACAAATTAACCAAAGTTCCTTTGCTATGTGATAATGAGAGTGCAATCAAGATGGCCGACAATCCCGTCGAGCATAGCCGCACTAAGCACATAGCCATTCGGTATCATTTTCTTAGGGATCACCAACAAAAGGGAGATATCGAGATTTCTTATATTAACACTAAAGATCAATTAGCCGATATCTTTACCAAGCCTCTTGATGAACAAACTTTTACCAAACTTAGGCATGAGCTCAATATTCTTGATTCGCGCAATTTCTTCTGCTAGATTGCACACATAGCTCATTTATATACCTTTGATCATATCTCTTTCATATGCTATGACTAATGTGTTTTTCAAGTCCATTTCACACCAAGTCATAGGTATATTGAAAGGGAATTGGAGTCTTCGGCGAAGACAAAGGCTTCCACTCCGTAACTCATCCTTCGCCATCGCTCCAAGAAAAGGACCTTGTCTTTGGGGGAGAGAGTAAACGCCCAAAGCAAAAGGACCGGACTTCGTCTTTGGTATAATCTTAACTCATTTACTTATGACCAAAGGGGAAGATAGTACTTCAATGGGCTCTAATGATTCCGTTTTTGGCGATTCATGCCAAAGGGGGAGAAAGTATGAGCCCAAAGCAAAAGGACCGCACCTCCACCAATTTCAAAAACTTAGTGTTTTCCAAGAGTATTTATCAAATCGGTATCCTATTGTGTTCAAAAGGAGGAGAAAATTAGTTTTTCAAAAATGTATATCAAAACCCTCTTGAACACTAAGAGGTGGATCTCCTTTAGGGGGAGTTTTGTTAAGTCAAAGGAGAAGCATTTGAAACAGGGGGAGAAAATTTCAAATCTTGAAAATGCTTTGCAAACTCTTATTTATTTACCTTTGACTATTTGCAAAAGATCCTTGAAATGGATTTACAAAAAGAATTTGCAAAAACAAAACATGTGGTGCAAACGTGGTCCAAAATGTTATATAAGAAAGAAACAATCCATGCATATCTTGTAAGTATTTATATTGGCTCAATTCCAAGCAACCTTTACACTTACATCATGCAAACTAGTTCAATTATGCACTTCTATATTTGCTTTGGTTTGTGTTGGCATCAATCACCAAAAAGGGGGAGATTGAAAGGGAATTAGGCTTACACCTAGTTCCTATATAATTTTGGTGGTTGAATTGCCCAACACAAATCTTTGGACTAACTAGTTTGCCCAAGTGTATAGATTACACAGGTGTAAAAGGTTCACACTCAGCCAATAAAAAGACCAAGTTTTGGATTCAACAAAGGAGCAAAGGGGCAACCGAAGGCACCCCTGGTATGGCGCACCGGACTGTCCGGTGTGCCACCGGACATGTCCGGTGCACCAGGGGGACTCAGACTCAAACTCGCCACTTTCGGGAATTTCCAGGGGCAACTCGGCTATAATTCACCGGACTGTCCGGTGTACACCGGACAGTGTCCGGTGCGCCAAGGGAGGTCGGCCTCAGGAACTCGCCAGCTTCGGGAAACTCCAACGGCTAGTCCGCTAAAATTCACCGGACTGTCCGGTGTGCACCGGACTGTCCGGTGCGACTCCAGTGCAACGGCTATCTCCGCGCCAACGGCTCTCTGCGGTGCAATAAATGCGCGCGCAGCGCGCACAGATGGCAGGCGTGCCCATACTGGCACACCGGACAAGGAACAGTAGATGTCCGGTGTGCACCGGACACCCTGGAGGGCCCACAAGTCAGAAGCTCCAACGGTCAGAATCCAACGGCAGTGATGACGTGGCAGGGGGCACCGGACTGTCCGGTGTGCACCGGACTGTCCGGTGCGCCATCGAGCAGACAGCCCAGCCAACGGTCAAGTTTGGTGGTTGGGGCTATAAATACCCCAACCACCCCACCATTCATTGCATCCAAGTTTCCAACTTCCCAACTATTACAAGAGCTCTAGCATTCAATTCTAGACACACCAAAGAGATCAAATCCTCTCCAAATTCCACATACGCCATAGTGACTAGAGAGAGTGATTTGCTTGTGTTCTTTCGAGCTCTTGCGCTTGGATTGCTTTCTTCTTTCTTGATCCTTTCTTTGCAATCAAACTCACTTGTAATTGAGGCAAGAGACACCAATCTTGTGGTGGTCCTTGCGGGAACTTTGTGTTCCAAGTGTTTGAGAAGAGAAAGCTCACTCGATCCGTGGATCGTTTGAGAGAGGGAAGGGTTGAAAGAGACCCGGCCTTTGTGGCCTCTGTGGGGGATAGATATCCCCTGGGTCCACTAAAGAAGTAAAAGGCCTCACAAAAAGCCCAAGGGCCCAATAATTCGTAAGGTCATTCTTTCGTGGGCCTAGGGAAAGACCACCAATAAAGAGGACGCGGGATTGATTAGTGCAAGCACAGGCGGCCCACAACGTCGAACGAATGAATCACAAACAGAAACCCGACTTTCCCGCGCTGAAGCCCCCATGCAACGGAGCCATGCGAGGATAAGTCGGCGGAGGTTACGTAGGGATAAGCTCAAGAAGTTCACTATCTTTCAGCTACTTGTTGCTATCATAACATATGTAATGCTCCACGGCCGAGTATATAAGGCCTAGGGGGCACCCCTTCAGATCGATCGATCCTACTCTACTTAGCCACCCACAAACATTCTCTGTGCCCTCTATCCAGAGAATCCTCTTGTAACCACGCTCATATACTCACCAGGACGTAGGGTGTTACGCACTTCTAAGCGGCCCGAACCTGCAAACCTTGTCCATTGTCCCTCGTGCG
This sequence comes from Zea mays, assembly GCF_902167145.1. Lineage (NCBI taxonomy): Eukaryota > Viridiplantae > Streptophyta > Magnoliopsida > Poales > Poaceae > Zea > Zea mays. Next base: position 32,646,494 of record NC_050097.1, on the reverse strand, counting down.
ATCGGCACGAACCATTTTGCTACAGTCGTCGACACCGTCCTACTCCTAAAAGCACCTTGAGGGGCAACCCCGGGTGTGCGGTCGGACCCAAAACACCGACAGCTGGCGCGCCAGGTAGGGGGTGTGTCGACGATCCAAGCTAGCTCAATGGCCGTCACCTTCCACAGCAAGATTACTATGCGTCCCGGATCCACATTCTGCTTCGGAACAATCTCATCCGCGGCGGACGAAGAGGGAATTCTACACCGCCTCGCGGATCTACCGGAACAGAAGTCTCCTCCAACAAACTCCGAAAATGCTGGAAAAACGCTACCTCCGGCTCTTCGGAACGAGATCGCCTCCGGGGAGGCTGGAGCTAGAAGCTCGCTTACCCGGAAGACTCCGTCGTCTACTTCCCCGACGAAAGAATGGACACAGGTCATGAGAAGGAAGGAGATCAGGGAGAGGCCAGTCATTCTTCCCGTTCCTCCGACCTCAAAGGAGAACGGAAAGAAATTCGCCGCGGCAGCAATGCCGTTCTACCCCAACGTCCTCTTCATTGGGAGGGCAGAATCGCCCGCCGTCTCCGACGATGAACCGACTGCGCCCGGGGAAGAACCGCCTCAGCGAGAGTCCCGCCGACGAAGGAACCGACGCAGGAACATCCGACGACATCACGCAGCTGGAGAACGGGATCCGGAGCAGCCTGTCTCGCGAGACGAGGTCTCAGAGATAGGAGAAACTCCGGAAGAACGCGTCTTCAGGGAACGAAGGAACTCCCGACGACGAGATCGCCGTCGGACTCAGGAGCAAGCCGAGCAAGATGCAAGGCAACGACGCGAGAATCCGCTCTTCGGGCGCAACTTGAACCCCGACTTCGCTCGAGCTATGAATACGCCGAGCGAAGTCGGAGGCGTTCTGGCCCGGATAGCTGACGGACTTCCTCGGACCCCCGACGCCGAGGGATACCGGCGCCTGTTCACTCAGGCAGCCAACCATCTTCTACCGCTCGCTCACCCGCCGAACGATCTGCGACACGCCATCAACAGTCGCCGAGACGCGCAGAGCTCTATCAATGCTTCGCGCGAACGGCGGCACGAGAACGAAATTCGCCGTCGGGAGGAGTATGATCGAGATCATGGCTTCCCGACTCAAAGCCAGGCCACCCGAACTGAGTCAGCAACGGCTTCAACTGGTGGAACCTCCCGGGAACGGTCGAGGAACCACCACCGCCACTCCCCTCCCCGGGACAGGCGACATCCTCGACGACAGGAGGACACGTGCGGAGTATCTGCTCTTACTCCGCGCCTTAGGGCCATCCAATGGCCTCCAAACTTCAAGGTATCCAATGTCGACAAATATGAACCTAAGCAGGACCCAGGGGGCTGGTTAGCCGTCTACACCACCGCCGCTCGGGCTGCCGGGGCATCTGAGGACGTCATGACTGCGTATCTGCCCATCGTCCTCGGGCAAGACGCACTGCAGTGGCTACGGCATCTACCCCGACACTGCATCGACGACTGGGGAGACTTCAGCCGACGATTCACCGCCAACTTCCAGTCTCTCTCCGACAAGCCAGCGCAACCATGGGACCTCAAATCCATCAAGCGCCGGGGAGATGAGACTCTCCGGTCATACCTTAAAAGGTTCCAGACCATGAGAAACCGCATCCCCGAGGTCACGGAGGCGGCCGTGATCGAGGACTTCTACAGAGGATCTAATGACTCGGCTTTCGTCCGAACCATACTGCAAAAGGCGCCAACCACCTCCGAGGAGCTGTTCCGGGAAGCCGACCTCTACATCACCGCTGACGAACGGGCCCAGGACCTCATCGGAGGAACAAAACCCGTACCAGCGGCACCACGACGCGACGCGAACCAGCCGTCCGACAAGCGCTGGGAGAAGAGGCCTCGCGAAGAGGTACACGCCGCCGGACCACCCGCCTCTCGCGCCCGAGGAGGACCTCGTGGAGGCGAACGCACGCTGGACGACATCCTCGACGCCCAGTGCCCGTACCACAAGGATATGCGCCACACTCTCCGCAACTGCCGGGACTTCAAGCACTCCGTCGGGCATGGCCGACCCTTCCAACCTCTACCACCTCCTCCTCCGAGGGGAGGACCAGATGAACCACGACAACCCCATCAGCCGGAGGAAGGGGGAGGTGGAGCTTTCCCGCGCGTTGACAGGGAGGTCAACGTCATCTTCGGCGGGCATGGGTCGCAGGAGAACAAGAGACAACAAAAGCTCAACGACCGCCAGATACTGGTGGCGACCACCGGCCCTCCCGCCCCGTACCGGTGGTCGGAGCACCCAATCACGTTCACTCGGGAGGATCAATGGCTCAACTTCGACCACCCAGGCAAATACCCGCTCCTCGTCGATCCGGTGATCCGAGAGAGCCGGGTGAAGAAGGTACTAGTGGACGGGGGGAGCAGCATCAACGTCACCTTCCCCCGTACGCTTCAAGGCTTGGGAGTTCACCTCAAAGAGCTCCACGAGTCAGACGCTCCTTTCTTCGGCATCGTGCCGACGGAAGGGGAGTATCCGCTGGGCCACATCTACATGCCGGTCACCTTTGGGACTCCGGATAATTACAGAACCGAGTTCCTGAGGTTCGAGGTGGCGAACTTCGACTGTGGGTACAACGCCATCATCGGGAGGCCAGGGCTGGCCAAGTTCATGGCCATTCCACACTACACGTACATGATACTGAAGATGCCAGGACCACAAGGAATCATAACTGTACGCGCCGACTTCCAAGGCGCCGCAGAATGTTTCCGAGTGGCCATCCAGGCAGCCCTCACCACCAAGCCATCAGCGATTTCTTCTACACCGGCGAACTCTAAGCCTGATGAAGACCTCGCCGTACCGGCAAACGAAGCTCAGGCCGCGACCTCTATGCGGCCGACTGAAGACACCAAGCGGATCAACCTGGGCTTCGCTGATGAGCGCAAGACGGCCATCATCAGCTCCAGTTTGAGTGACAAATAGGAAAGCGCGCTCGTCCAGTTCCTGCAAGATAACCGAGACGTATTCGCATGGCAACCTGCGGATATGCCGGGAGTCCCAAGAGAACTGGCCGAGCACAAATTGAAGGTCTATCCCCAGGCGAGGCCAATCCGGCAAAAGCTGCGTCGTTTCACGCCCGACAAGAGAGAGGCCATTCGTGCCGAGTTAGCTCGCTTGGTCACGGCCGGATTTATTAGAGAAGTATTACACCCCGAGTGGTTAGCCAACCCTGTTCTTGTACTCAAAAAGAATAAAGTGGATTGGCGCATGTGCGTCGACTATACTGATCTCAACAAACACTGTCCGAAGGATCCCTTCGGGCTCCCAAGGATAGATCAAGTGGTGGATTCCACCGCTGGATGTTCGATGCTGTCTTTCTTAGATTGCTATTCCGGGTATCATCAGATTAGTTTGGCAAAAGAAGACGAGGAAAAAACGGCGTTCATCACCCCATTTGGTGCTTTCTGTTATACCTCCATGCCGTTTGGCCTCAAAAACGCTGGAGCGACTTATCAGAGAGCTATTCAAACATGCTTAGCCGATCACTGGGGCAAGCGTGTGGAAGCTTACGTGGACGATGTGGTGATCAAAACAGAGAATCCAGGAAACTTCATCGAAGACTTACAGCTGGTTTTCAACAGCTTGAGAAGATATAGATGGAAGCTCAATCCTGAAAAATGCGTCTTCGGGGTACCAGCAGGAAAGTTACTCGGATTTATTGTCAGCCACCGGGGAATTGAAGCTAATCCAGATAAGATTGAAGCTATCATGAAGATGGAAGCTCCTCGATCACAGAAGAAGGTTCAGTGACTCACTGGATGTATGGCAGCCCTAAGCAGATTCATATCCAGACTGGGAGAAAAAGGTCTGCCATTTTATAAACTGCTGAAGAAGGTGGATAAGTTTCAATGGACTTCAGAGGCACAAGAAGCTCTAGACGCACTGAAGAAATTCCTGACAACACCGCCAGTATTGAAACCGCCCCAGCGAGCTATGCCGACTCAGCCGGCTGAAGATCTGCTGTTATATATCTCTTGCACGACTCACGTGGTAAGCACTGCGTTGGTAGTCGAGCGAGTGGAAGAAGGGCATGCCTACCCGGTTCAACACCCCGTCTATTTCATCAGTGAGGTTCTAGGCCCATCAAAGAAAAAGTATCCTCAAGTTCAGAAGCTATTATATGCAGTACTTCTAACTGCCCGCAAGTTGCGTCACTACTTTGACGACCACAAAGTCATAGTAGTTACTGGTTTTCCAATAGGGGACATTCTTCACAACAAGGAGGCCATTGGCCGGATAGCCAAGTGGGCTTGCGAGTTGGGGTCCCATGATATCGAGTTCCGACCTCGCACTACCATCAAAACTCAAGCACTGGTCGACTTCGTATCAGAGTGGACAGAACAGCAAGTGCCGGATAATCCAGAAACCACAGAAGTATGGCGAATGTATTTTGATGGCTCGCTGAAGCTGCAGGGAGCAGGAGCAGGAATTCTCTTCACTGCACCTGGAGGCGAACACCTCAAGTACGCTCTCCAATTGCTATTCCCGGCCTCTAACAACGCAGCCGAGTATGAAGCTTTGATACACGGATTAAATATCGCCACATCGCTGGGTGTCAAGAGACTGATGGTATATGGGGATTCTCTGGTAGTCATCAGTCAGATAAACAAGGAATGGGATTGTTCAAATGATTCAATGGGGAGATACTGCGCCGCCGTCCGAAAGCTAGAAGATAAATTCGAAGGTCTGGAGTTTCATCATATAGAAAGAGATCGGAACACGGCGGCTGATATACTGTCCAAGCTCGGATCCGGTCGAACTCAAGTCCCGCCCGGGGTCTTCGTGCAAGAAATCCTTCAGCCGAGCATCTCGATGGATCAAATAGAAGAGTGCAACATCATAGACCAACCCGAGTCAGACTCTGATGACTGGAGGCAACCGATTATTAAGTATATAAAGAATGAAGAAGAGCCAGATGACAAGAACTCAGCAGAGCGCATTGCCAGACAATCAGCTCACTACACACTCATTGGGGAGGTATTATATCGGAGGGGCGCGTCAGGCGTCCTCATGAAGTGCGTTCTCCCGTCCACCGGGAAGCAACTTCTGGAGGAGGTCCATGCAGGGCAGTGCGGAATACATGCAGCATCCAGAACATTAGTCGGGAAGGTTTTCAGGTCAGGATTCTATTGGCCGACAGCAAAGAATGATGCAGCTGAGCTAGTTCAGAGATGCGAAGCTTGCCAGTACCTGTCAAAACAACAGCACCTGCCAGCACAGCAGCTACAAACCATACCAGTAACTTGGCCTTTTGCATGCTGGGGATTGGATATGATTGGACCTTTCAAGAAAGCTCAAGGAGGATACACCCATGTATTGGTGGCAATTGACAAGTTCACTAAATGGATAGAGTTCCAGCCCATTGCCTCTTTAACCTCTGCTAAAGCCGTGGAATTCATACAAAGCATAATATTCAGATTTGGGATACCAAACAGTATCATCACCGACTTGGGATCCAACTTTACCAGTTCAGAATTCTTTGACTTCTGCGAGCAGAAAAGCATTCAGATCAAGTATGCATCTGTAGCCCATCCGAGAGCCAACGGGCAGGTGGAGCGAGCCAACGGAATGATATTGGAGGCACTCAGAAAAAGGGTCTTTGATAAAAATGAAAAATTCGCAGGAAAATGGATAAGAGAATTGCCTTATGTTGTTTGGAGCTTGAGAACTCAACCTAGCCGGGCCCTGCATGGAAACACTCCTTTTTTCATGGTCTATGGGTCGGAAGCAGTGCTACCCGCTGATCTCAAGTTTGGGGCGCCAAGATTGATTTTCGAAAGCATAGCGGAAGCTGAGGCCACCAGGCTGGAGGATATTGATATACTTGAGGAAGAACGACTGAATGCAGTAATACAATCAGCGCGATACCAGCAGACTCTAAGGCGCTATCACGATAAGGCTGTGCGGCAAAGGTTCTTTTCAGTAGGGGACCTCGTCCTCCGCCGAATTCTAACGGGGGAGGGACGACACAAGCTATCACCCTTATGGGAAGGACCCTTCATAGTGGCAGAGGTCACTCGACCCGGATCGTATCGCCTCACCCAGATGGATGGTACAGAAGTCGGGAACTCTTGGAACATAGAGCACCTCAGAAAGTTTTACCCCTAGCTGTACTTCAAAACAGCCGGGGCGGCCATGTACTCTGTAAAGTGGAAATATGTCATCAATAAAGAGAGATTTCAAAGATACTTGATTCATTTATGATTGACTTGCATTCTTACTTAACTCGGGGTGACCACTATGCCCTACAAACGGAGCAATCGGCTTAAGTCGGCAACGACTTAAGGCGGTGCAACATGCTCACGCTTACTTAACTCGGGGTGACCACTATGCCCTACAAACGGAGCAATCGGCTTAAGTCGGCAACGACTTAAGGCGGTGCAACATGCTCACGCTTACTTAACTCAGGGTGACCACTATGCCCTACAAACGGAGCAATCGGCTTAAGTCGGCAACGACTTAAGGCGGTGCAACATGCTCACGCTTACTTAACTCGGGGTGACCACTATGCCCTACAAATGGAGCAATCGGCTTAAGTCGGCAACGACTTAAGGCGGTGCAACATGCTCACGCTTACTTAACTCGGGGTGACCACTATGCCCTACAAACGGAGCAATCGGCTTAAGTCGGCAACGACTTAAGGCGGTGCAACATGCTCACGCTTACTTAACTCGGGGTGACCACTACGCCCTGCAAACGGAGCAATCGGCTTAAGGCGGTGCAACATGCTCACGCTTATTTAACTCAGGGGTGACCACTATGCCCTACTAACGGAAGTTACCGGCTAAAAGTAATTGATGGTTTAAACCAGTATAGCATACTCACGCTTATGCAGTTCAAGGGATGATCTCCATATCCCACAAACAAACTTCATAATTATCATGTAGCATACCACAAATTTGCAAACTAATAAATTCTGATACGATAAGAAAGAAATCATAACATTCGAGTAATAAGCTGATGTCCTCTAAATAAATACTTGCTCATGCTAACTGCGCGCTCAGAGCACGCGAACTGTTTCTTTATTTTCCAATGTCTCTCTCAGGAACGACTGACGAAGAAGGGCGATTCGAGGAATCAGGGGCAGCAACCACATCGGCTCTTATATCCTCGGGGACAACCACGCCAGGTCTTCTCATCAAGATTCGTCCCGCCCGAATGGCCTTGTCCAGGGCCTTATCGCGCTGAGTTTTGAAAGTGACAGCAGCCTCTTCAGCAACTTTAACAGCCTGCTGAGCAGTTTCCAACTCCCGGGCAATGGTTTTCTTGGAAGCTCGGAGTTCCTTGATGGTGGCATCCTTTGCTGATAGCAACTGTGTAAGGCGGGCCACTTCGTCCGAAGATTCTTGCAGTTGACGGCGCTGACTGTCAAGTTCCTCCATCGTAAAGCGGTGGCTCCTCTCCAAGATGGTCAGCGAGTTACTGGAATCCCGGTACAGTCTGTCCAAGTTGTCGCGAGAAGCAGCAAGGATACGTTTTTCTTCGTACAAGCAAAAATCAAGCTCATTCAGAATCCAAGAGCGTGATAAGGCGAAGCACAGGTTCGTAAGCTACCTTCTCAGAGTTAAGCTGAACATGAAGATAAGAACTCAGAGCGTTAGCGTCATCCAAAGCCGCAGAGACCTGACTCAACTCGATCTGACTTTGAGAATACTTCTCCTCGAAGTCAGCGCATCGTCGAGTCATTTCAGCTTGATCTTGAGAATGTTTTTCTTCAAGAACTATGATCTGCCGAGTCATCCCTATCAAGAAGTATTCAAACAAAACGAGGTCAGAAGGTAAAACAACCTACGGACAAGAATAAAGAAGAAGAAGAAAGGACACTGACCAGCATTGATGGCCTCCAACTCAGATACACGACGACGAAGCAACACTGGATTCCAACACTCGAGAGATGATGCCACTTCTGGGGTAGAAGCACCCTGTGATTTCAGTTGACTGACCAATCCATTCACCAAAGCCTGACGAGAAGAACAGATGAGTATAATGACAGCAATTCATGCAACATAGAGATCAAATTAAAGCACGGCACAGCACCTGGAGGTTGGAAAAGAACGAAGGGATCCCCAGGTCAGGAGAAATCAGCTGATAATCAGGTATCAGACCACCACCCGAAGCAGCTCGCAGTAGGCCAGCAGGAACAAGCTCAGTACATTCAGCAGAGTTCAACTTCAGACCAGTGGGGATGCTGCCCTCCAAAGCGACCCCCTGATCCGGAGTCCGAGCCACCGTCATGCCGCCAGAATGTGGAGGTGAACCCACATGAACATCCATAGAAGTGCAGGAGGGAGACCCCGCTCGGACACCCTCGGGGGCTGGGTCAAGGTTGGCACTGCCCACTTGAGCCGGGTCACCCCCGGCAACACCCTCGGGGGCTGGGTAGTGGCCTACACTCCTCACCTGAGTTGAGTCCTCCCCGGCGACACCCTCGGGGGCTGGGCACATGTCAGCACTATTCAAAGGATCCAAGCTCTCTGCCGTGACCACCTCTAAGGTCGACGGGCCTTCAGCTGTTTCCACAGGATCAGGACGGTCCAAGTCATTATCCCGGCCCTCAAGATCGTGCTCTAAGGTCGACGAGGCACGGGACGACCTCAACCCTGCATCTGGCACGGCTGCGCAAATTTCTGTTGCATCAACGTCTGCAGGTTCCAACAGCAAGTTCTCAGGGACCATATCCTCTAGAGCTTGATCAAAATTGGTCATGGACAGTTCTTGCAGACCAATAAGAGCAGACAAGGCAGGAGAAGGAACCCCACTACTACCACCGCTAGCGACGAGCTGCCGACTGTTCTTCCGAGTTAATGGAGTTTCATTCTCTTCCTCCTCATCTTCCACAGCAGCAGCGCAAACAGCATCCTCATTAGGGTCAGCAGCAGGCGGAGCACACCCATTGGGATCAACGTCAGCTAGACCAGTCGCAGTCATTTCTTCAGCAGTAGGAGCTAAGGTGCTGGCGTCCTCATCAAAGCTAGACACTCGCCGGAGGCGTCTTCTTTTCCTTTTCTGCTCATCAGCAGAAGGCTCGGGCTGACTGGTTCGGCTAGGACGCCTCGGGCGAGTATTGGCAGGTTTCGAGACATCCAAGGTCGCATCAACCTCTGGAGGCGGCACCACTACCAGTGTACCATCAGGAACAGTATCAGACGAATCCTCAGCTAGCAGATCGAGCATGTCATTTATGTCTGCGTCACTAGGGTTCAGGGGCACTTCAAAATAAATCTGTCGTTCATCATCAGGTATCTCCCCGAGCGAAGCAACTAAGGAACGGACATCTTCAGCAGAAGGTCGAACTCTAAGACCCAAATTGCTATCTGTCACGGGCAGATTGGACACAAAAAGAGTGAAATCTTTGGGAGAAGGCAGGTTCCAAGCCGAGTATGCCACTGGAGCTCCAACGTTTGAAACCTTACCCCTGAGGATCATCTCGAGTCGGCTCACCAAATCAACAGAAGGAATTCTCCTATTAGTAACTCGAGTTGGGTCGGCCAGCCCTCGGTAAAGATATGCTGGATAGGCCCTGTCCTTCAGCGGCTGAATGTTTTTGAAAACAAAATCTGTGACCACAGCTTCGGCAGTCAGACCTCTCTCTTTCAGTAATCCAACCTCAGTAAGCAACACGCCCGCCTCGGCTACTTCTTGGTCCGTGGGAGATTCAGTCCAACTCGGAGTGCGAACGTCTGCCTGTCTCCCTGAGCGAGGAGGAAGAGAGTTTCCATAATTGTCCACTATAAACCACTCCAGACGCCAGCCTTTAATGCTATCCTTGAGAGGTATCTCGAGATACTCGGTCTTCCGCCCCCGGCGCATCTCTAAACTGGCACCTCCGACCAATTGATGTTGCCCCCCGGCCATCCCAGGACGGCAGTGATACAGATACTTCCATAAGCCAAAATGCGGCAGCACGCCAAGATAAGCTTCGCAAAGGTGAACGAAAATAGAGATTTGGAGAATGGAGTTAGGGTTCAGGTGAGTCAGGTTGATATGATAAAAATCAAGGATGCCACGGAAAAAAGGAGATATGGGAAGGCCGAGGCCGCGAAGAAGGAAAGGAGTATAGACCACTGATTCGTGGGTATCTTCGGTTGGGACAGTAGTCCCATGGCAAGAACGCCAAGAACAGAGTTCCCGTGGAGGGAGAACCCCGACGGAAACAAGGCGGAGAAGCTCAACTTCAGAAATCACAGACATATGGTTACCTGCGAAGGGTAACTGACTGTTGGGATCGATGGCGGGGATCACTGCAGCAGACGAGTTCGCGGTTTTCCTCTTGGGCGCCATTCTTGCTTCTCACTAGCGAAACAGAGTAGGAGGCGAGTGGCAGAGAAGACTCAGATGCGGAAATGCAAGAACTAGGGCACGGAAAGCAAAGGCGGCTGAAAGCGCGACACTTAAGGGATATTCTTGAGCCAGATACCTTTTCAAAAGTGCCCGGTCATCGCCCGGCGGTCATCTCCGAAATCTCAGCATGCCACGTGGATATCTAACAGTTATTTCCAAGAAAGCCGATGTGCCACCTCATCACTCGGCCATTTTCCTCAAAGAAACTTGAAGAAGCTGGCTATTACTCGGCGTTGCCTCTAAAACGCCGACCACGTGTTCAATCGCTCGGCATTACTTCTAAAATGCCGACGCCGACCTTCAATCACTCGGCGCTGCCTCTAAAACGCCGACCACGTGTTCAATCGCTCGGCATTACTTCTAAAATGCCGACGCCAACCTTCAATCATTCGGCGCTGCCTCTAAAACGCCGACCACGTGTTCAATCGCTCGGCATTACTTCTAAAATGCCGACGTCGACCTTCAATCACTCGGCGCTGCCTCTAAAACGCCGACCAAGTGTTCAATCGCTCGGCATTACTTCTAAAATGCCGACGCCGACCTTCAATCACTCGGCGCTGCCTCTAAAACGCCGACCACGTGTTCACACGCCCAGCATTACTTCTAAAATGCTGATGCCGAAATTCTATCACTCGGTGTTATTTCTAAAATGCTGGCCCCGTATTTTGTCACTTGGCATTATTTCCAAAATGCCGATGCCGACCTTCTATCATTCGGCATCGCCTCTAAAATGCTGGTCTTGTGTTCGATTGCTCAGTGTTACTTCTAAAACGCTGATGTCAATCCTCACAACCGCTCGGCGCTGTTTCTACTACATCAAAAGAATCGATTCAACATTTAGCAAAACCAGTGACGAGTCATCAAAAAGAGGAGATAAACGACAACTTTCATTGAAGGGAAGTTAACAAGTTACAAACCAACTCTTTATGAGTTGATACTTCCCTAATTCTACTTTACATTACTACTACTACTAAACTACACTAATTACTACTACATTATTCTAGCTATACTAAACTATACTAATATCTAAGAAGACCAGTGGCGTCTAGCCACTGGCCCTGCCCCTGCCGCCGCCGCCACCCCTGGTGCTGTCCCCGCTGCCGCCCTTGGTGCTGCCCCTGCCGTCGCCGCCGCCCCTGCCACTGCTGCCGCCGTCGCCGTCATCGCCGTCATCGTCGTCATCGTCGTCGTCGTCGTCTTCACCCTCCTCGCCGCCGTCCGAGTCCTCCTCACCCGAGGAGTACTCCGACTCATCCGAGCCTTCGAGCCTGGCGCGCTCGACGGCCCGGATGTATGTCCAGACCTCCGCGGCTATCCCCTGGGAGTCGTCCGAGTCATCGGACGACGCCGGGGGAGAGACGGGAGCCGGAGACCCCTCGGGCTCGGAGGAGAACTCCTCCTCCGAGTACTCCGAGTCACCAAACTCCTCTGATGGAGGAGTCGGCTCACGCTTACGCTTGTTGTTCTTGCCCATGGTTGAGAGCTTTGGGAGAGAAGAAAGGGAAGAGGCAGTAAGGAGCAACGAAGAGAGGTGAAGAAACCAGAGAAGCAAAGGGGTTATTTATAGAAGGGAAAGGCAACCGCTCACTTCTAACCGCGGTCACTGAACAGTCGCAAGGCATTCAGTAAGCACTTCCACTCACCCGAAGACACGTCAGGCGGCGGACGCCGTTTCATGCAACACTACACCCATTGGGACTCCAGTCAACAGCGCGAAGGATATGATTACACTAGCCGTCCCATCGCATTACTACTCAGAGGCAACCGGCTAAAACACTCAGCGTACCAAGTCGTCCCTTGCCCACACCCATTGGGGGGGGGGGGGACGCCCAGGAATTTTCGGTACATTTTTCAAACGGTCACATCCGTGCAGGGCGTGCAGTGAATACCTCAAGACAAAAATGAGATATCAACAAGAGTTAGAGGGAAGCCAAATATAGCCAGTGGAGTGCAAAATATGGTCGACAGAAATGACTTGAAGACTAGACAGAGAACGTCCATCAAATGTCCAATCAGTCACAGAGCAAATAAATTACACTACCTAGCGAGATATGGATGGATTGCGAACTCGGCTGCAAAAGACAAAAAACATGCTGACCTCTGAAGCATAAAAACTGATGACATAGCGCGGATGACATCATGCCAATTTTTTACAAGCAGAAAGGATAATTCTCAGCAAAAGGACACAGAAGGAAGACCTTCGAGTGGATTATCCTCAAAAATCCACTTGAAGGTCGGGGGCTACACCCATTGGGTGCACCTTCGGTGCACCCCATGGATTATCATTCTAAATCAATATAGTGCCGACCTCTAAGGCGTAGAACAAGATTGGAAAGATCAATCCTCAACTGAGATGCAGGAGCGCGAATGGAGAAAATCTTCGGAGAAGACCTTCGAGTAGATTATCTTCTAAAATCTACTCAAAGGTCGGGGGCTACACCCATTGGGTGCACCTTCGGTGCACCCAAGGAAGTCCAGAATCTTATAATCCGAAATGCCGATTTCTAAGGCACAAGCACAAAACCAAACTTTGGTCGAACGAGTGATCAGAGCCAGAGGAGGCAGCAGGAAGTCATTTTCTGGACCTTGGATCTTTGAGTTGATTACCTCTAAATTAACTCAAAGATCGGGGGCTTGTGGGGGATAGATATCCCCTGGGTCCACTAAAGAAGTAAAAGGCCTCACGAAAAGCCCAAGGGCCCAATAATTCGTAAGGTCATTCTTTCGTGGGCCTAGGGAAAGACCACCAATAAAGAGGACGCGGGATTGATTAGTGCAAGCACAGGCGGCCCACAACGTCGAACGAATGAATCACAAACAGAAACCCGACTTTCCCGCGCTGAAGCCCCCATGCAACGGAGCCATGCGAGGATAAGTCGGCGGAGGTTACGTAGGGATAAGCTCAAGAAGTTCACTATCTTTCAGCTACTTGTTGCTATCATAACATATGTAATGCTCCACGGCCGAGTATATAAGGCCTAGGGGGCACCCCTTCAGATCGATCGATCCTACTCTACTTAGCCACCCACAAACATTCTCTGTGCCCTCTATCCAGAGAATCCTCTTGTAACCACGCTCATATACTCACCAGGACGTAGGGTGTTACGCACTTCTAAGCGGCCCGAACCTGCAAACCTTGTCCATTGTCCCTCGTGCGATCGGCACGAACCATTTTGCTACAGTCGTCGACACCGTCCTACTCCTAAAAGCACCTTGAGGGGCAACCCCGGGTGTGCGGTCGGACCCAAAACACCGACAGCCTCCTCAACGGGGAGTAGGTTTGCAAGAACCGAATCTCGGTAAAACAAATCTCCGTGTCTCACTTGCTTATTCGCTTGGGATTTGTTTTGCGCCCTCTCTCGCGGACTCGTTTATATTTCTAACGCTAACCCGGCTTGTAGTTGTGTTTATATTTGTAAATTTCAGTTTCGCCCTATTCACCCCCCCTCTAGGCGACTTTCACTAGCCTTTGACGAGCTTCGCTTTGCTCTCTCGCTCTTTCTAGAAGTTTGAGCATGACCGCCTTATCTTCTTGGCTTAGGCGAGCGTAGAGTTGCAAGAAGCTTCTTTCTTCCTCCTCATCCTCATTTGTGCTTCCGCTGTCATTTTCATTAGCCACACAACATATGTGGGAATCGAAATGGGAAGACAAACCTTTTGGAGAGGTGGATTCATAGTTTGGTCTCCATCGGTCATTTTCTTATTCTTCCTTGCAAGGGTTAGTATCACAAAGACCAAAGGAAGTAGAAGCACAAAATGAACTATTATGTTTGGACTTATTAAATTTATTTTTAATTCTAGTCCAAATATCATGCGCATCACGAATAGATTCATTATAATTGGATATGAAGGCACGATAATCTTCATTGCTAAGAGAATTACTTAAGATGTCAAAAGCTAGGTAGTTTAAGCGAAAACATCTCTGATCCTCCTCGGAAGTAATCTTTCCATTATAGCTAGACGGAAAGATACTGATAGTCGCCTAGAGGGGGGGTGAATAGGGCGAAACTGAAATTTACAAATATAAACACAACTACAAGCCGGGTTAGCGTTAGAAATATAAATGAGTCCGAGAGAGAGGGCGCAAAACAAATCCCAAGCGAATAAGCAAGTGAGACACGGAGATTTGTTTTACCGAGGTTCGGTTCTTGCAAACCTACTCCCCGTTGAGGAGGCCACAAAGGCCGGGTCTCTTTCAACCCTTCCCTCTCTCAAACGGTCCCTCGGACCGAGTGAGCTTCTCTTCTCAAATCAAAGCCGGGAACAAAACTTCCCGGCAAGGGCCACCACACAATTGGTGCCTCTTGCCTTGATTACAATGGAGTTGTGATCTCAAGAACAAGTGAGAAAGAAAAGAAGCAATCCAAGCGCAAGAGCTCAAATGAACACGGCAAATCACTCTCACTAGTCACTAGGGCTTTGTGTGGAATTGGAGAGGATTTGATCTCTTTAGTGTGTCTAGAATTGAATGCTAGAGCTCTTGTAGTAGTTGAGAAGTGGAAAACTTGGATGCAATGAATGGTGGGGTGGTTGGGGTATTTATAGCCCCAACCACCAAATGTGGTCGTTGGTGGAGCTGTCTGTTCGATGGCGCACCGGACAGTCCGGTGCACACCGGACAGTCCGGTGCCCCCTGCCACGTCATCACTGCCGTTGGATTCTGACCGTTGGAGCTTCTGACTTGTGGGCCCGCCTGGGTGTCCGGTGCACACCGGACAGGTACTGTTTGCTGTCCGGTGTGCCAGCATGGGCGATTCTGACTTCTGCGCGCGCAGAGGGCGCATTAAATGCGCGACAGAGAGCCGTTGGCGCGGAGATGACCGTTGCTTCGGAGGCGCACCGGACAGTCCGGTGCACACCGGACAGTCCGGTGAATTTTAGCGGGCTAGCCGTTGGCGTTTCCCGAAGCTGGCGAGTTCCTGAGGCCGACCTCCCTTGGCGCACCGGACACTGTCCGGTGTACACCGGACAGTCCGGTGAATTATAGCCGAGTCGCCCTGGAAATTCCCGAAGGTGGCAAGTTTGAGTCTGAGTCCCCTGGTGCACCGGACAGGTACTGTTCACTGTCCGGTGGCACACCGGACAGTCCGGTGCGCCAGACCAGGGGTGCCTTCGGTTGCCCCTTTGCTCCTTTATTGAATCCAAAACTTGGTCTTTTTATTGGCTGAGGGTGAACCTTTTACACCTGTATAATTTACACACTTGGGCAAACTAGTTAGTCCAATTATTTGTGTTGGGCAATTCAACCACCAAAATTATTTAGGAACTAGGTGTAAGCCTAATTCCCTTTCAATCTCCCCCTTTTTGGTGATTGATGCCAACACAAACCAAAGCAAACAGAGATGTGCATAATTGAACTAGTTTGCATAATGTAAGTGTAAAGGTTGCTTGGAATTGAGCCAATATAACTACTTACAAGATATGCATGGAATGTTTCTTTCTTATGTAACATTTTGGACCACGTTTGCACCACGAGTTTTGTTTTTGCAAATTCTTTTTGTGAATCCATTTCAAAGATCTTTTGCAAATAGTCAAAGGTAAATGAATAAGAGTTTGTAAAGCATTTTCAAGATTTGAAATTTTCTCCCCCTGTTTCAAATGCTTTTCTTTTGACTTAACAAAACTCCCCCTAAAAGAGATCCACCTCTTAGTGTTCAAGAGGGTTTTGATATACCATTTTTGAAATACTACTTTCTCCCCCTTTTGAACACAATAGGATACCAAATGATAAATACTTTTGGAAAGCACTAAGTTTTTGAATTTGGTGGTGGTGGTGCGGTCCTGGTGCGGTCCTTTTGCTTTGGGCTCATTTCTCCCCCTTTTTGGCATGAATCGCCAAAAACGGAATTATTAGAGCCCTCGAAGTGATTTCTTCCCCTTTGGTCATAAGTAAATGAGTTAAGATTATACCAAAGACGAAGTCCTTTTCTTTGATGCTCATTTCTCCCCCAAAGAATAGAGAGATGGTTGGAGTGATGGCGAAGGATGAGGTACGGAGTGGAAGCCTTTGTCTTCGCCGAAGACTCCAATTCCCTTTCAATATACCTATGACTTGGTTTGAAATAGACTTGAAAACACATTAGTCATAGCATATAAAAGAGATATGATCAAAGGTATTCAAATGAGCTATGTGTGCAAGCTAGCAAAAGAAGTTTCTAGAATCAAGAATATTGAGCTCATGCCTAAGTTTGGTAAAAGTTTGTTCATCAAGAGGCTTGGTAAAGATATCGGCTAATTGGTCTTTAGTATTAATGTAAGAAATCTCGATATCCCCCTTTTGTTGGTGATCCCTAAGAAAATGATACCGAATGGCTATGTGCTTAGTGCGGCTATGCTCGACGGGATTGTCGGCCATTTTGATTGCACTCTCATTATCACATAGCAAAGGGACTTTGGTTAATTTGTAACCGTAGTCCCGCAGGGTTTGCCTCATCCAAAGCAATTGCGCGCAACAATGACCTGCGGCAATGTACTCGGCTTCGGCGGTGGAAAGAGCGACCGAATTTTGCTTCTTTGAAGCCCAAGACACCAAGGATCTTCCCAAGAACTGACAAGTCCCCGATGTGCTCTTCCTATTAATTTTGCACCCCGCCCAATCGGCATCCGAATAACCAATCAAATCAAACGTGGATCCCCGAGGGTACCAAAGCCCAAACTTAGGTGTGTAAGCCAAATATCTCAAGATTCGTTTTACGGCCGTAAGGTGGGATTCCTTAGGGTCGGATTGGAATCTTGCACATATGCATACGGAAAGCATAATGTCCGGTCGAGATGCACATAAATAAAGCAATGAACCAATCATCGACCGGTATACCTTTTGATCCACGGACTTACCTCCCGTGTCGAGGTCGAGATGCCCATTAGTTCCCATGGGTGTCTTGATGGGTTTGGCATCCTTCATCCCAAACTTGGTTAGAATGTCTTGAGTGTACTTCGTTTGGCTAATGAAGGTGCCTTCTTGGAGTTGCTTGACTTGAAATCCTAGAAAATACTTTAACTCCCCCATCATCGACATCTCGAATTTCTGTGTCATGATCCTACTAAACTCTTCACATGTAGACTCGTTAGTAGACCCAAATATAATATCATCAACATAAATTTGGCATACAAACAAGTCATTTTCAAGAGTTTTAGTAAAGAGTGTAGGATCGGCCTTGCTGACTTTGAAGCCATTAGTAATAAGGAAATCTCTAAGGCATTCATACCATGCTCTTGGGGCTTGCTTGAGCCCATAAAGCGCCTTAGAGAGCCTATAAACATGGTTAGGATACTCACTGTCTTCAAAGCCGGGAGGTTGCTCAACATAGACCTCTTCCTTGATCGGTCCGTTGAGGAAGGCACTTTTCACGTCCATTTGATAGAGCTTAAAGCCATGGTAAGTAGCATAGGCCAATAATATGCGAATTGACTCAAGCCTAGCTACGGGTGCATAGGTTTCACCGAAATTCAAACCTTCGACTTGTGAATACCCTTTGGCCACGAGTCGAGCTTTGTTCCTTGTCACCACACCATGCTCATCTTGCTTGTTGCGGAAGACCCATTTGGTTCCTACAACATTTTGGTTAGGACGTGGAACTAAATGCCATACCTCGTTCCTCGTGAAATTGTTGAGCTCCTCTTGCATCGCCACCACCCAGTCCGAATCTTGAAGTGCTTCCTCTACCCTGTGTGGCTCAATAGAGGAGACAAAAGAGTAATGTTCACAAAAATGAGCAACACGAGATCTAGTGGTTACCCCCTTATGAATATCGCCGAGGATGGTGTCGACGGGGTGATCTCGTTGAATTGCTTGGTGGACTCTTGGGTGTGGCGGCCTTGGTTCTTCCTCATCCTCCATTTCTTGATCATTTGCATCTCCCCCTTGATCATTGCCATCATCTTGAGGTGACTCATCTTCTTGATTTTGCCCTTCATCAACGTGAGCCTCATCCTCATTTTGAGTTGGTGGAGATGCTTGCATTGAGGAGGATGGTTGATCTTGTGCACTTGGAGGCCTTTCGGATTCCCTAGGACACACATCCCCAATGGACATGTTCCTTAGCGCGATGCACGGAGCCTCTTCATTACCTATTTCATCAAGATCAACTTGCTCTACTTGAGAGCCGTTAGTTTCATCAAACACAACGTCACATGAGACTTCAACTAGTCCAGTGGACTTGTTAAAGACCCTATATGCCCTTGTGTTTGAGTCATAACCAAGTAAAAACCCTTCTACAGTTTTAGGAGCAAATTTAGATTTTCTACCTCTTTTAACAAGAATAAAGCATTTGCTACCAAAAACTCTAAAGTATGAAATGTTGGGCTTTTTACCGGTTAGGAGTTCATATGATGTCTTCTTGAGGATTCGGTGAAGATATAACCGGTTGATGGCGTAGCAGGCGGTGTTGACCGCTTCGGCCCAAAACCGGTCCGGTGTCTTGTACTCATCAAGCATGGTTCTTGCCATGTCCAATAGAGTTCGATTCTTCCTTTCCACTACACCATTTTGTTGTGGCGTGTAGGGAGAGGAGAACTCATGCTTGATGCCCTCCTCCTCAAGGAAGCCTTCAATTTGAGAGTTCTTGAACTCCGTCCCATTGTCGCTTCTTATTTTCTTGATCCTTAAGCCGAACTCATTTTGAGCCCGTCTCAAGAATCCCTTTAAAGTCTCTTGGGTTTGAGATTTTTCCTGTAAAAAGAATACCCAAGTGAAGCGAGAATAATCATCCACTATTACAAGACAATACTTACTCCCGCCGATGCTTAAGTAAGCAATCGGGCCGAAAAGATCCATGTGGAGTAGCTCAAGCGGCCTATCGGTCGTCATGATGTTCTTGTGTGGATGATGGACTCCAACTTGCTTCCCCGCCTGGCATGCGCTACAAATCCTGTCTTTCTCAAAATGAACATTTGTTAATCCTAAAATGTGCTCTCCCTTTAGAAGCTTATGAAGATTCTTCATCCCAACATGGGCTAGTCGGCGGTGCCAGAGCCAACCCATGTTAGTCTTAGCAATTAAGCATGTGTCGAGCTCAGCTCTATCAAAATCTACTAAGTATAGCTAACCCTCTAACACACCCTTAAATGCTATTGAATCATCACTTCTTCTAAAGACAGTGACACCTACATCAGTAAAAAGACAGTTGTAGCCCATTTGACATAATTGTGAAACAGAAAGCAAGTTGTAATCTAAAGAATCTACAAGAAAAACATTGGAAATAGAATGGTCAGGAGATATAGCAATTTTACCCAATCCTTTGACCAAACCTTGATTTCCATCCCCGAATGTGATAGCTCGTTGGGGATCTTGGTTTTTCTCATATGAGGAGAACATCCTTTTCTCCCCTGTCATGTGGTTTGTGCACCCGCTGTCGAGTATCCAACTTGAGCCCCCGGATGCATAAACCTACAAAACAATTTTAGTTCTTGACTTTAGGTACCCAAACGGTTTTGGGTCCTTTGGCATCAGAAACAAGAACTTTGGGTACCCAAACACAAGTCTTGGAACCCTTGTGTTTGCCCCCAACAAACTTAGCAACTACTTTGCCGGATTTGTTAGTAAGCACATAAGAAGCATCAAAAGTTTTAAATGAAATGGCATGATCATTTGATGCATTAGGAGTTTTCTTTCTAGGCAACTTGGCATGGGTTGGTTGCCTAGAGCTAGATGTCTCACCCTTATACATAAAAGCATAATTAGGGCCAGAGTGAGACTTCCTAGAATGAATTTTCCTAATTTTGCTCTCGGGATAACCGGCAGGGTACAAAATGTAGCCCTCGTTATCCTGAGGCATGGGAGCCTTGCCCTTAACAAAGTTAGACAAGTTCTTAGGAGGGGCATTAAGTTTGACATTGTCTCCCCTTTGGAAGCCAATGCCATCCTTGATGCCAGGGCGTCTCCCATTATAGAGCATACTTCTAGCAAATTTAAATTTTTCATTTTCTAAGTTATGCTCGGCAATTTTAGCATCTAATTTTGCTATGTGATCATTTTGTTGTTTAATTAACGACATGTGATCATGAATAGCATTAACATCAATATTTCTACATCTAGTACAAATAGATACATGCTCAACAATAGATGTAGAGGGTTTGCAAGATTTTAATTCTACAACCTTAGCTTGTAATATGTCATTTTTAGTTCTAAGGTCGGAAATAGTAGCATTGCAAACATCAAAATCTTTAGCCTTAGCAATTAAATTTTCATTCTCTAATCTAAGGCTAGCAAGAGATACATTCAATTCATCAATCTTAGCAAGCAAGTCAACATTATCATCTCTAAGATTGGGAATTGAAACATTACAAACATGTGAATCAACCTTAGCATTTAAGATAGCATTTTCATTTCTAAGGTTGTCAATCATCTCACGACAAGTGCTTAGCTCACTAGATAATTTTTCACATTTCTCAATTTCAAGAGCATAAGCCTTTTTAACCTTAACATGTTTTTTGTTTTCTTTAATTAGACAATCCTCTTGGGAATCCAAAAGGTCATCCTTTTCATGAATAGCACTAACCAATTCATTCAATTTTTCCTTTTGAGCTATGTTAAGGTTGGCAAAAAGGGAACGCAAATTATCTTCCTCATCACTAGCATTGTCATCACTAGAGGATTCATATTTAGTGGAGGATTTAGATTTAACCTTCTTTTTGCCGTCCTTTGCCATGAGGCACTTGTGGCCGACGTTGGGGAAGAGGAGTCCCTTGGTGACGGCGATGTTGGCGGCGTCCTCGTCGTCGGAGGAGTCGCTTGAGCTCTCGTCGGAATCCCATTCCCGACAAACATGGGCATCGCCGCCCTTCTTCTTGTAGTACCTCTTCTTCTCCTTTCTTCTCCCCTTCTTGTCGTCGCCTCGGTCACTGTCACTAGATATAGGACATTTAGCAATAAAATGACCGGGCTTACCACATTTGTAGCAAACCTTCTTGGAGCGGGGCTTGTAGTCTTTCCCCCTCCTTTGTTTGAGGATTTGGCGGAAGCTCTTGATGACGAGCGCCATCTCCTCATTGTCAAGCTTGGAGGCGTCGATTGGTTGTCGACTTGGTGTAGACTCCTCCTTCTTCTCCTCCGTTGCTTTGAATGCAACGGGTTGAGCTTCGGATGTGGTGGCATCATCAAGCTCGTTGATCTTCCTCGAGCCTTCGATCATGCATTCAAAACTCACAAAATTTCCGATAACTTCCTCGGGGGTCATTTTGGTATATCTAGGATTACCACGGATTAATTGAACTTGAGTAGGGTTAAGGAAAATAAGTGATCTTAGAATAACCTTAACCACCTCGTGGTCATCCCACTTTACGCTCCCGAGGTTGCGCGCTTGGTTCACCAAGGTCTTGAGCCGATTGTACATGTGTTGTGGCTCCTCCCCTTTGCGAAGCCGGAACCGACCGAGCTCCCCCTCAATCGTTTCCCGCTTGGTGATCTTGGTGAGCTCATCACCTTCATGCGCGATCTTGAGTAAATCCCAAATCTCCTTGGCGCTCTTCAACCCTTGTACTTTGTTATACTCCTCTCTACTTAGAGAGGCGAGGAGTATTGTTGTTGCTTGAGAGTTGAAGTGCTCGATTTGGGCCACCTCATCCTCATCATAGTCCTCATCCCCTACGGATGGTACCTGTGCACCAAACTCAACAACATCCCATATGCTTTTGTGGAGCGAGGTTAGATGAAATCGCATTAAATCGCTCCACCTAGCGTAATCTTCACCATCAAAAGTTGGTGGTTTGCCTAATGGGACGGAAAGTAAAGGTGTATGTTTGGAAATGCGAGGATAGCGTAGGGGGATCTTACTATACTTCTTGCGCTCTTGGCGCTTAGAAGTGACGGAGGGCGCATCGGAGTCGGAGGTAGAAGTTGATGAAGTGTCGGTCTCGTAGTAGACCACCTTCCTCATCCTCTTATGCTTGTCGCCTTTCCGATGCGGCTTGTGGGAAGAAGATTTTTCCTTCTTCTCTTGGTGGTGAGAAGAGGAAGCCTTTTTCTCCTTCCGTTTGGAGGAGTCCTTCTTCTTCTCCTTCCTCTTGGTGTGGGACTCTTCCGATGAAGTGCTCCCATGGCTTGTAGTGGGCTTTTCGCCGGTCTCCATCTCCTTCTTGGCGTGATCTCCCGACATCACTTCGAGCGGTTAGGCTCTAATGAAGCACCGGGCTCTGATACCAATTGATAGTCGCCTAGAGGGGGGGTGAATAGGGCGAAACTGAAATTTACAAATATAAACACAACTACAAGCCGGGTTAGCGTTAGAAATATAAACGAGTCCGAGAGAGAGGGCGCAAAACAAATCCCAAGCGAATAAGCAAGTGAGACACGGAGATTTGTTTTACCGAGGTTCGGTTCTTGCAAACCTACTCCCCGTTGAGGAGGCCACAAAGGCCGGGTCTCTTTCAACCCTTCCCTCTCTCAAACGGTCCCTCGGACCGAGTGAGCTTCTCTTCTCAAATCAAAGCCGGGAACAAAACTTCCCGGCAAGGGCCACCACACAATTGGTGCCTCTTGCCTTGATTACAATGGAGTTGTGATCTCAAGAACAAGTGAGAAAGAAAAGAAGCAATCCAAGCGCAAGAGCTCAAATGAACACGGCAAATCACTCTCACTAGTCACTAGGGCTTTGTGTGGAATTGGAGAGGATTTGATCTCTTTAGTGTGTCTAGAATTGAATGCTAGAGCTCTTGTAGTAGTTGAGAAGTGGAAAACTTGGATGCAATGAATGGTGGGGTGGTTGGGGTATTTATAGCCCCAACCACCAAATGTGGCCGTTGGTGGAGCTGTCTGTTCGATGGCGCATCGGACAGTCCGGTGCACACCGGACAGTCCGGTGCCCCCTGCCACGTCATCACTGCCGTTGGATTCTGACCGTTGGAGCTTCTGACTTGTGGGCCCGCCTGGGTGTCCGGTGCACACCGGACAGGTACTGTTTGCTGTCCGGTGTGCCAGCATGGGCGATTCTGACTTCTGCGCGCGCAGAGGGCGCATTAAATGCGCGACAGAGAGCCGTTGGCGCGGAGATGACCGTTGCTTCGGAGGCGCACCGGACAGTCCGGTGCACACCGGACAGTCCGGTGAATTTTAGCGGGCTAGCCGTTGGCGTTTCCCGAAGCTGGCGAGTTCCTGAGGCCGACCTCCCTTGGCGCACCGGACACTGTCCGGTGTACACCGGACAGTCCGGTGAATTATAGCCGAGTCGCCCTGGAAATTCCCGAAGGTGGCAAGTTTGAGTCTGAGTCCCCTGGTGCACCGGACAGGTACTGTTCACTGTCCGGTGGCACACCGGACAGTCCGGTGCGCCAGACCAGGGGTGCCTTCGGTTGCCCCTTTGCTCCTTTATTGAATCCAAAACTTGGTCTTTTTATTGGCTGAGGGTGAACCTTTTACACCTGTATAATTTACACACTTGGGCAAACTAGTTAGTCCAATTATTTGTGTTGGGCAATTCAACCACCAAAATTATTTAGGAACTAGGTGTAAGCCTAATTCCCTTTCAGATACTCTTGTCTATAATTTGTTCTAATTGAGGATCTATGGTTTTAAAAGCATTTATCACTCTAGTAGACCATGAATCATAATTAGAACAATCAGAAAGTAATATCTCAAGAGTTACCTCATTGTTTTCCTTCGGAGGTGTCTTCTTGTTCTTTTGGGATCTTTTACGAGCCATCACTTCGAGTTGTTAGACTCAAGATGAAGTGCCTAGCTCCGATACCAATTGAAAGTCGCCTAGAGGGGGGTGGATAGGCGAAACCTGAAAATTAAAACTTTATCCCCCAACTAGATCCCTTGATTAGTGGTTAGAACAAGATATGCAATTATCGGAGTATAAAAACTAAGTCCTTGCTTGTAAAGAGTATTGCTTTCAAATGATGTGGAATTGATGAATCAATACTACTAATAAGTCTATGAGAATAAAGCAAGAGGGCTTAGATGAGAAGAGCAATAACTCAAGTTCTTTCTTGCGAAGTGTTGTTTCACTAAATGAGAATTTAACTTGAAGCAACATCAAATGATATTAGCAAAGAATAGCGCAAGAAAACTTAGAGTAAGGGAAAACAAACAAATCACAAGCAATAAACACGAATGACACGGGTGATTTGTTTTACCGAGGTTCGGCCCTCGAAGGCCTAGTCCCCGTTGAGGAGTCCACTAAGGACGGGTCTTTTTCAACCCTTTTCCTCTCTCCACCGATCACTCAAGACCGGCGAGCTCTTCTTCTTCTCAAGGATCACTTAAGACCTCGCAAGGACCACCACACTCTTTGGTGTCTCTTGCTAGCTTTTACAAGCCTCCAAAACTTTGGAGGAAGTTCAATGGGAGTCAAAAATCCACTCGCAAATGAACACAAAGATGTAGCACACACTATCTATCAATGAATCTCACAAGGCACTAGTGATAAACTCAAATGAGTAGCTCTCTCTTGCTTGCTTTCTCTTTTGTGGCACTTGTGTTGGTTGTAGTGGTCTAAATCTTGTGTATAGGATGGATCAATGAATATAAGTGGTTGGGAGGGCTTGAGTATGTCAAACAAATGACTTGAAATGTTGCTTGGGCTCCCACCTTATGAAGTGGCCGGTTGGGGTTGTATTTATAGCCACCAACCACAAACTAGCCGTTGGTGAAGTCTGCTGGCGAAGGGCGCACCGGACAGTCCGGTGCGCCACCGGACAGTGTCCGGTGCGCCGCCACGTCATCTTCTCGTTAGGCCCTGAAGCTGGTCGACCGTTGGAGGCTTTGTCCTCATGTGGCACCGGACAGTCCGGTGTCGCACCGGACAGTCCGGTGCCCCTCTAACTCGCTGCTCTGACATCTGAATTCCACTGTTCACTTTGCAGAGTCGACCGTTGCGTGCAGATAGCCGTTGCTCTGCTGGTGCACCGGACAGTCCGGTGAATTATAGCGGAGGTGCGCCTGGAAAACCCAAAGGTGAAGAGTTCGAGTTGATTCACCCTGGTGCACCGGACATTGTCCGGTGCGCCAGACCAGGGCACACTTCGGTTTCCTTTTTGCTCCTTTCTTTTGAGACCTAACTTGTTCTTTTGATTGGTTTGTGTTGAACCTTTGGCACCTGTAGAATGTATAATCTTGAACAAACTAGTTAGTCCAATTATTTGTGTTGGGCAATTCAACCACCAAAATCATTTAGGAAAAGGTTTGACCCTATTTCCCTTTCAGGAGTGGCCAGTGTAGGGAGGCCCTTGGGATGATTTTGCTGCGATGGCGGTCATGCGAGGGGTCCCTGCATTGGAGCTTCCTATAAACTGTAGCGGGTTTTCTGAAGCTAGTGGAACTTTGTAAAGGCCTCGTAGTGTTACCCTGCCTCACCTCCTCGGTAGAGGTGTATGGGAAGTCGCGATCCCTTGGCAGATGGGTAACATGACTTGTGGGTAATGATGCGCAACCTCTGCAGAGTGTAAAACCGGTATACTAGCCGTGCTCACGGTCATGAGCAGCTCGGACCCTCACATGATTAACTTATGGAACTAAATTCAATTTGTCATATGCATTGCATCGCAGGTGATGTTGTTACTTCTGTTCTACTACTTAATTGGGTTGGTATTTACTTATACTTAGTAACTGCTAATAAAATTTTGACCAACTTTAAAAGCAATGCTCAGCTCTAACCATCCTCTTTGGTAAGCCTTACACTTCACGTGAGCTCCCACCTTTGGCAAGTTCATACACATTATTCCCCACAACTTGTTGAGCGATGAACATATGTGAGCTCACTCTTGTTGTCTCACACCCTCCCACAGGTTAAGAACAGGTACCACAGGTTGAGGCGCTTGGAGGATGCTGTGACGAGTTCGTGAGAGGTCTAGGTCGTCGTCTCCCAGTCAACTTTGGGTTGCTGGACCGTTGTCTCCTTATAATGTAATTATTTATTTTGTACAGAACTCCTATTGTATAGTAAAGATGTGACATTCGATCCTGTGCCATGATTCATCATATGTGTGAGACTTGGTCCCAGCACACCTGGTGATTATGTTCGCGCCCGGGCCTTGGTGCCCCGAAACCCGGGTGTGACATTAAATTCTCATTTAGAGAAGCAACTCCTTGCAAGAAAAGTTGTGTTTATCTTCTTCTTAACTAAGCCCTCTTGCATTATTCTCCACTAACATTTCTAATAGTATTGTTATTGATTAAATTCCGCACTCCTTGAAAACAATACTCATTGCAAGCAAAGATTTTAGTTTTATACTCTGATAATTGTGAATCTTGTTCTAACCACTAATCAAGGGATCTAGTTTGTATTTAGAGCTATAATTTTCAGGTTTCGCCTATCCACCCCCCCTCTAGGCGACTTTCAGGAGTAATTATAACTGAATTTGTAAAGTACACTTTTTATATGCATGAAGTGCTGCCTAAGAGCAGCTTGCTAGAAATCCTAAGCAGGTTGGGCTGGCTCAAGGCAGGAGGGAGGGAAGGGTTGCTTTGAGGTTACACATCCTGAAAATATGGTTATCTTGAAAATCTGTAATCATTGATCTTGAAAATATGTTAGCAATAACTATGTTGCACATTACACATCCTATTGTGTTTTGATTGAAATGGTTAGTCAGTGTTCATCATGATTCAGGTAATAACTGAAGAGCTAGGAATGAACCTTGAGACTGTTGAGCCTCACATGCTGGGTTCATGCAAAAAGGTATAGTAGATGATTTAAAAGGATTTTTCTATTGATTTGGATTGCATCAACCTTCAACCTCAAGTACAAGACTATTAGATAGTTATAATCTGTTTGACTGCTACTTCTGTCTACAAACTTTAGCTAATTTTATTCCAACCACATGTTTTGAAAAGATATCCATTTAATGATCATTTACTGTCTGTATACTATCTGAATGTACCATAGTTCGTTTTATCTATTCTAGTCGATTTATCTCAGGGCTGACATGTATTTTTTCTTTATTATAACCTAGGTTAACAAATGTTGATGAGGAAGGACATCTATATGGGGTTTCTGGAGGTTCTGGGGGCTATGCAGAAACAATCTTTCTGGTGTGCATTTTATTTCTCTGTATAATTAAAAACGACTTGTCTCGTCAATTCATCATGATTCAGGTAATAACTGAAGAGCTAGGAATGAACCTTGAGAATGTTGAGCCTCACATGCTGGGTTCATGCAAAAAGGTATAGTAGATGATTTAAAAGGATTTTTCTATTGATTTGGATTGCAACAACCTTCAGCCTCAAGTACATGACTATTAGATAGTTATAATCTGTTTGACTGCTACTTCTGTCTACAAACTTTAGCTAATTTTATTCCAACCACATGTTTTGAAAAGAAATCCATTTAATGATCATTTACTGTCAGTATACTATCTAAATGTACCATAGTTCGTTTTATCTGTTCTGTATGATTTATCTGAGGGCTGACTTGTATTTTTTCTTTATTATAACCCAGGTTAACAAATGTTGATGAGGAAGGACATCTATATGGGGTTTCTGGAGGTTCTGGGGGCTATGCAGAAACAATCTTTCTGGTGTGCATTTTATTTCTCTGTATAATTAAAAACGACTTGTCTCATCAATTCATCATGATTCAGGTAATAACTGAAGAGCTAGGAATGAACCTTGAGAATGTTGAGTCTCACATGCTGGGTTCATGCAAAAAGGTATAGTAGATGATTTAAAAGGATTTTTCTATTGATTTGGATTGCAAAGTGTAGTTGTAATCATTGGTAGGTCAAGTTAGTTGTATTCATGAAACCTTTTGTTTGTTGTTTCTTTGTTTAAAAACATGTTTTCATGTAGGGGTCATTGGAAAAGAAACATCTGCTGTAATTTTGAGGATTCTCCATGACACAGGAAACATAAGTGTTCAAAAAGATTGATTATAAGTCAGTTGCATAGAAATATTGTACTTACACGAAATAAAAAATATGTAGCATATAATGACTCGTGGACATGTTATTAATGTGATGTACTAGTTATATATATTGAGTATATGTGTATGAATTGTAAGACCTTGTAATTTATTGTGATAGTCTTAGCATTTAAATGATGCAACTGATATGATATTATTAAAATCATATATGGTAATGATCGTTACAATGTAGGGTTGAAATAGCTAGATTAAAATAACAAAATTTATATATGGCTAGGATCACAAATAGATTACGAAACATTTTCTCATAACAGTATAACGCACATTTATACATAAGTTATTGTGGTATTATATGTTCCCGTTGCAACGCACATGCACTCACCTGGTTGTATCTTATATTTGAAGTGATGTACAGTAGTGTTAGAGTTGTACGTACCCTTAAAATCTCTATTCTTTAAATTAGTAAAGATATAAAGAGTCTCTCGGAGGGTTCCGCCTATACATGTCCAAATGGGCGTGCCGAGCCAGCCCGGCACGGGCACGGCACGACATTGGCGTGCTCAGGCACGGCACGCCAGTGTCACGGGCCAGGCCGGGCTGGCACGTGGGCCCAAATCCCTGCCCAGGCACGGCACGCCTAATGTTAATCGGTCCGGGCTGGGCCGGGGGCACGGTCAGCCCGTTAGTGTCGTGCCGGGCTCGGGCCCAGTTACATAATACACATAATTCATCAGAGTTAACAGAAAACAAGGCAAATAGGCTACAAAATAGTCTTTAAATGGTTTGGAGCTTTAGTGCAATGCTGCCTCATTAAAATCCTTCCTATGTAAAAACTCACACTCCGTGAGAAAACCCTAGGAAGGAAAAGAGTACAGCCAGCTCCTTAAAGTATTTATAAGTTCATAGTTCAGTGTTCAGTCCACAGTCCATATGAGCATATTACAGATAAGAGAAGTAGAGAACATAAATAGGTAGAAACAGAGAGAATAAGTTCATAGTTCAGTCCTTCTTGAACTCTGTGGTGCTGCTTCCTTTCTTTTGTTCCCTGGTGATACTCGCTGCTCATCATCTAGGTACATATCCTCAAAGGTTGCTTCAAGGTCTTTGGTTTCCTTCTCCACAGTATGCTGCTTGTGCTGGTCAGCCAACTCCCAAACTTTGATACAGGAGAGCACCTCCACCATGTCTGTCGTCAACCGTCGTCGTCGCTCCTCGAGCACCCTGCTAGCTAGACTGAAAGTAGATTCTGAAGATATTGTAGAAACAGGGACAGTCAACACATCTTTAGCTAGTATAGAAAGAATAGGATAAGTTTGATTGTGGTGTTGCCACCACATAAGAATGTTGAAATCAGGCCCAAATTTAGTTTCAGTGTCACTGTCAAGGTAAGAAGTTAACTCAGATAAACCAGTAGATGTACTAGATGTACCACCTGTACCAGTATTGCTATAACTTTCATCATCACCATATATATCATCCCATGCCTCTGTGGCCTTACTAGAACCACTACCTGACTGTGGTTGAGGAGTCAAGCAAATACCTCCAAATTTGGCCTCATAAATTTGATACATCTTAGTTAATTTGGTTCTAATACATGAAGGATATCTACTATAATCAGTCCCATTAAGAGTAGATAATCTTTGAAGAACTTTATGGAAGCCCCTCATCTTTGCTCTAGGATCAAGAATGAAAGCAAATGCATAAAGAATGGGTATGTCCCTCCAATATTTCAGAAATTTTGTTTTCATAGGCACAACAGCAGTTCTTAAAAGTTCATGGTTCTCATATGCATTTAGATGTCTAGCAATTTTCAAAATATGGTGCAACATTAAGGGTGATGTAGGGTAATATATTCCAGATAGTGCAACAGTTGAGTCATAGAATAACTGAAAGAAAGACAATAATTTTTCTACAACAACCCAATGATTATCACTCAACAAACAAGACCCATCATCTTTGCCAGGATAATTAGTTCTAATCCACACAGAGAAAGTGCTATGATAAGGAACTAAATGTTTAAGCATCAGGAATGTTGAATTCCATCTAACATCCATATCTACTCCAAATTTACGTGGTCTAACACCAACACTCATGCAATATTGTTTATAAGAAGCAATTCTTTGATTTGAAGAGTTTAAAAATGTTATAGCAGTCCTAAAGTCTTCAAGATATGGTTGTAAATGTTTCAAACAACTTTTAACAATCAGATTAATAATATGGCAAGCACAACGCTGATGCAAAAATATATTACTCAAATCACTCTCATTCCTAGTAGGTGCAGGTATCAAATGCCCAATATAACCAGCAAAGACAGGTTTCAGAACATCAATAGCATTTTTGTTAGATGAGGCATTATCAAGCACAATGGAAAAAATCTTATCAGTAATGCTAAAGTCATTTGCAACCATTTCAACACGTTCAACAATGTTAAGACCTATATGAGCTACCTCTATAGGTCTAAGACCAAGTAATCTCTTTTCTAAACACCAATCAGAGTTCACAAAATGAGCAACAACACTTATATAGTCCTCTTTAGCTTTACCAGACCATATATCAGATGTCAAAGCAACAGATGAAACATGTTTAAGTACTTCAATCAGTTGTTCAACACGCTCATTAAACAGTCGGATCAAGTCTCTAGCAGTAGTTTGCCTATAAGATTTAATAAACCTTGGATTGTGGGCATGGGTTATATACTCCTGAAAAGCACTAGATTCACCAAAACAAAGTGGCAGGTCTAGCCTAGCTATTAAACGACAAAGCTCAGTTCTAGCAACAGAAGGGGAATACTCCCAGTGATTAACAGATCCATCTCGCAGTTACCTCCTCAAAGTGCAGCCATACCTTAGAGGTCGGACCTCTCCTTCTAGAACGTTTACCAGGCACAGGGACAGAGGTGCTCGCGTCGGCCGTCGGGCTTGTGGAGCCCGTCCCCGTTTGTGCACCGGCTCTGTCCAGATCGATGGCACCAGCGGAGGTGGTACCAAGGAGGAGGCACCGGGCATCGTCTGCCTCGTTCTGCGCTTCAAGCCTCCGCTCCTCGATCACCGCTTCGAGACTGAGCTCGTCGTCGGCCGAGGCCGTGGACATGGCCACCGCCTCGGTCGGCTTCTCTGGCTCCTCACGGCGTGTGGCGCACACACACACGGTGCACACCTAGACGAATCGAAGCAACAAGATCAAGAACAAGAAGACTAGGACTAGGATTAAGAGAGAGACGAGAGCAAGACCAAGAAAACCTTACCTGCAACACCGGAGCACCGGATCCACAAACCGGATGGCTGACGGCAGAGGCAGAGGAGCGAGCTTGGCGAAGATCGAGTTTTAGGGTTAGGGTTAGCGAGGGTCGAGGGAGAGATGTAGAGAGTTCACAGAGAGGATGGAGCAAGAGAGGAGAGGAGCAGGAGGCGAGGACACCAGAGTTCACCGCTCCGTCGACACCGGAGGCGAGGACACCGGAGCTGAGTCACCTATCGCCGCCACGCGCCCACAGGAGACGGAGAGGCTGAGAGAGGAAAAATGGATGCTAGGGTTACGCGACGCCGACGCGACGGTACGAGCCGCACCCTATACGAGTATATCTGCGGATGTGGTTAACGGGCCGGCGCCGTGCCGCGTCTTACGTGGGCTGTGCTCGTGCCTACACCACGGACTCACTTGGCAGCCCGAGCACGGCACGTGCACCGGGTCGGGCTGGTACGGGCCTTTCCCGTGTTTGGGTGTGCCGGGCGCCGAGCCTTTCCCATGCTTGGGCGTGCCGGGCGCCGGGCTGCACCACGGACCAGCCTGTTTTAGACATGTATAGTTCCGCCTCCGCTACTGAGACTGAGCTGACTGCCGTGCCTGACCCGGAGAAATGGCTTGAGCGTTGACATCCAACGTCGCAGTCCTAACAAACTACTCGTAAGCGTTCCTCGTCACTCCCGAAGCGACACAACCCAAGGGCCCGTCCGGCAGCGACCAACCCCGGGACCCACCTGGTAGCAAGCCGCCCCCATACAATATCCGGCACGTCGGCGTCGTTTACCTTACCGGTTTTCTCCTTCCGGTCGTCGGTCTTGGCCTCTTCCGCGACCGCGTCGCTACTTCCTCCTACCGCTGGAGGCACACGGTTTCCACGCCAGCCAGCAAATGGGTGCCCACCGCAAAGATCAAATCAAATCAAAAGGGAATTTCTGAAAAGGAGAGAGGAACACCCTTCCTCGCCATTTCCGTCCAAAGTGTTTCCCCGAGGAGTCGCGCGTGCCTGCCGGGTTGCGTAGGCGCTGGGGCGGCGGGACGGGAGCATCGCAGGCCGCGGTGGACCCTGGCGCTCGAGTTTCTTCTCTGCGGTGACCAACTGACCAGTGAGTACTCGGCCAACATTCTTGGAATTCCCTGAGTACCAGCTAGGACTCGGCTTCCAGCTGCGTGTTCCGGCGATTGGTAGCGGTTAGGGTATTGGTTGGATTGCTATCTGGCCTGTTTTCTTGGGTGATTGCAGAGTAGCACAGATAAGCTGTTTCCAAAGATTCACTGCTAAGCTGTTTTCAGTAATTTTCTGTGGGATAGGATTCGCACGGTTTCGGTGGCGGGCTTGACCTCTAAAGACTGAAGCAGTGAAGCTACAGTGTTGCCACTTGCCACTGGCCTTTTTGAAATGCCTGAAGCTATAGTTTTGCTTTAATCTGCAACAGACACCGTGACACCGGGCCTGGCACTGATGTCATTTGAGGCACCTTGGATCCTCATGTGCTTCCCTTTCTTGTACCTTGTTCTGGTGCTATGGGTGCATGATCAAACTACCTGCTAGTCTCTTCTATTCCAGTTTGATCTTTCGCTTTCTGTCCTGTTTGCCTACCTATGTTTAATCACTTGGTTTCGGTAGAGTTCAAAGTAATTGTTTGAATTAGACTGATTAGTATAGAGTACAGACGTACAAAATCTACAGAAACTAGACTACTAGTTTTTTGAATCTGTACAGCACCTCTAGTTGTATTATAATAAACGCACGATCATTTACTGCCAGGCAATTTACTAAGGGGCAATGGAACTCCTAGGGCAAAATTGTATGTGTGTTCACAATCGAATTCTTCATATTTTACCTTCTTCAAACGACTATTTTGTGAATTCTTGATGATAGAACGAAGCAATTGTCATGTCATGTTGTACTACCACTATCTAATTTTGTTTCTCAGTCAAAGTTGCTAAACCGAATGCTTTATTGTTTTTTTTTCTGTTTTGATTGAACCTACGAGAAGGAGGGACAGCCTTGTGGCAATCATATATAGGACAGTTTCGTATCTATAATAATGTGCTCATATAAAGAAATCAAGTACAAATGAAGAAGCACATCTCTGCCCATTATTTGATGACTGAAGACAGGTTGCACTATGGTAGCTGCTACAACTGCGGGAATGTTTCTTGTGTGTTTTGAGTCCCTCTGTCCCTGTTTTGGGTCAAAAAGTAAGGATGGGAGCGAAGACCATGTTCTTGCAGAATATTCCAATTCCTGTAAGTCAGAAAACGACATATCACTCTGTCATGATGAAACCTGACAACACAGCAAAGCAATGGCTAACCTGTTTGTCAAGGCAAAGTTCATACTAGCAAACAAGAGATGTGCTTGTTATTTCTGGTTGTATAAAACACTCACCGTCGATTGTGATATTGCATTTTATCTGTTTTCAGTGAATTCTTCTGAAATGAGGTCGATTTCTGATAGAATTGCTGCAAGTCCGCTTCGAGTACCTGCAAGTCCATCTAGATTTTCACTGTCTTCGCCACCAAGTAGAAACGAGCCTTTAAACATCAGTCTTGAACATGTTGTTAAACTGACACATAACTTTGCGCCGACCTTGATGATTGGCGAAGGTTACTTTGGAAAGGTCTACAGAGCGGCGCTGTTAGATGGACGTGTTGTAGCTATTAAAAGGGCAAAGAAGGTAACTTATTTTTGCCCAGGCAACTATTCTAGCAACTTTCCTAGCTACAATGATCTAGTTTTAGCCCGCATGGTGCCAGTTTGGGTGAGCTATGAATGTTCTACTTGTGTTGAGGCTATTTGTACCGTGACCTTATCTTTTACTATTTCCTCTGTATATACATACAATTACTCATCTGCATTAGTGCACAGTTGCATGCAATGCATTTTGGGGAATCAAGATTGAGGTACTGTCAAATCAAGGTTTAGGTATGCTGTAGACCTGTTACTTGATCCATATTTATAGACCGATAGATGGGTGTTGTATGATGAACTATGAACTCATATTCCATTTTTTACTCCATGAGTCAATGTTAATGTTATGTGCTGGTTTTTATTTCTCCATGTGTTTCTTCATAAACTTCCCTTTGCATTGGCAGTTTTCTTGTAGACCATACTTTGTAGTATGAACTATGATTCGGATATGGTTCCATTTGGCAGGAAAATTTTCTCTCTTTACGTGCTGAATTCAGCAACGAAGTCGCATTACTAAAAAGTATTGAACATAAAAACTTGGTCCAGTTGCTTGGTTACATTGACAAAGCCAATGAACGGATTCTCATAACAGAGTACATATCAAATGGAACTCTTAGGGAGCATTTGGATGGTAAGTTGTAAACCAGATTGCTAGTTTTTTGTATTCCATCCAAAATGATTGGTCTAATATTTTGAGATCATCTTTCA
This sequence comes from Zea mays, assembly GCF_902167145.1. Taxonomy (NCBI): domain Eukaryota; kingdom Viridiplantae; phylum Streptophyta; class Magnoliopsida; order Poales; family Poaceae; genus Zea; species Zea mays. Next base: position 32,611,658 of record NC_050097.1, on the reverse strand, counting down.
GGTCAACATGGCCTAGTTTTGGGATTTAATCAGCGGCTCGAAATTGCTATAGATGTTGCCCATGGATTGACTTATCTGCATCTCTATGCAGGTACACTTCACATACATAGTTAAGCATCAGTCAATTTAGTTGTTTTCAATCCAATTCATGCACTCGTGCTGCTCAAAACTGCAGTAAGGAGGTGAACCAATATGCTTAGTGCACTTCTTTGAAGCTGAAAAGAATTCCTTTTGCAACTAAGTCTTTTTAGGATTGGGCGATAGAGGTTCAGTTCCTTATGGTTCATTCCAAATTGGAACTAAATCTCTAAAATCTGTAGAGCAAACCACCCAATCCAAGTAGGTTGTAGGCCATAATAACTTGCGACCAGATCTCTAATTAATCAAACATTTTTGTCATGATGCAGTTCCACATGTGAAATAACACCATGGATATGTAACAATGTAACTCTCTTCAGTGAAAAATAAGTTTCTGTAACACATTTATGTTCTCCAGTTCTTTTTAGTGATGAAGTGATATGCACCCAGATAACAAGATTTTTTTGTCATTCCCATAAAAAACATGATGCATTTTTTTCTCAATTCTTTGTTTGATGCTATTCCTCTTTTGCCTTTAGAGAAGCCCATAATACACAGGGATGTGAAGTCATCAAACATTCTACTGACAGAAGCTTTCATGGCCAAAGTGGCTGACTTTGGATTTGCAAGAACTGGTCCTACTGAGCCAGACCAGTCACAGATTGAGACTGATGTGAGAGGAACAGCAGGCTATTTAGATCCAGAGTATATGGGGACAAGCCATCTTACGATCAAGAGTGATGTGTTCTCTTATGGTATTTTGCTCCTAGAAATCCTTTCGGGACGTCGTCCTATTGAGAGAACGAGGGGTCCAGCAGAAAGGATTACAGTGAGATGGGTATGTATTCTCTACCCTACTCTTGCCTACCACTACCAATTCGTGGATTGATGTTTTTTTTCGATGTCTTTTTGTCAGACTGCCATTAGCATTAATTGGTATAAATTGGGTACGTAGTATAATGCCCCTTTAGTTCCTCTATAGTGATTTTTCCAATGGAAGTAGACCAGTGTGCCAGTTAGAAGCTGGAAACAGATTGCAGATAAATTACTGGTACTGATTAAGTGAAGAAGTATGTTGTAGAGTTTGAGAGATAAAAGATGAGCTCTTATTTAATGTTTCTTTGGGTTAAATTTTTGCCCACCTCCTTCCCATCCTTGTACATTTTCATTCCTGTTGTTGCATACGTCCTAGACTTAAGATGTCTGAGGTTCAGTCTGTCGTTGATACAGGCCTTCAATAAGTACCGCAGAGGCAATGTTAGGGGCATACTGGACCCAATGTTAACTGAAGCAGTGAACGAGGATATACTGAACAAAATCTTCGATGTGGCGTTCCAGTGTGTCGCTCCTACCCGCGAAGACAGACCCTCCATGAAAGAAGTTGTGGAGAGGCTGTGGAAGATAAGAAGGGATCATACAAAAATACAGAGGATAGCAGAATTGACTCTCTGAATCCTTAAGGCTCTGTTCGTTTTTTACAGATTGGAGGCCCGAAACGGTTCCTGACCGGATTGTTTCTCTAATTTATATAAGTTTTGATAAGTTGGAATGAATCCTGGTCCAATACTAGACAAACGAACGGGCCCTAAACCATCTGGTCCTGGTTGCTGTTTTTGCTTGGGAGAACATGGGTCAGTTCCTAGTGAAGACCAAAGACCGCCACATAAAAATAATTCAAATTTTGTGGTTGTGAACAACTGGGATTCTTTAAGAGATGTGGGGAACAATGCCCTGCGATTGATGGTTTCCCTGTAGCCATTACTGTTAATCAGCATAAGCTGTTCAGTCATCGTCCTCGAGAAGTACAGTGTAGCTTCGGTGTACGGCATCCTTGTACTTTGGAAAACAGTTAGATATGAAGGAAACCTCTGACTACTAATTTCTTCTGGATATAACTAGTGAAGGAAACTAAAAATTATTATTCCTCACTCGTGTAATCTTGCAAAGACTTTTTGGTTTATGAAATGTAAATGACAATGGTAATGATTTATGCTTGAGTACCAACGATAATAAGTTTGAATATATCAATATTACTTTTTAGTGTGATATTCAATTACGGTTGGAAATATGAATACCAACGGTAATGATTTATGCTTGAGTACCAACGATAATAAGTTTGAATATACCAATATTACTTTTTAGTGTGATATTCAATTACGGTTGGAAATATATGAACCAAACATCACCTTAATGGCTTCTTTAGATTGTCCATGAACTCTGTGTAATTGGAAAATCGACCTAAGAAACCAGTCCAACATATTCGACAAACATGATAAATATGCTCAATTTGGATACAGCCAAAACCCAAATTCGAAACTAATGTTAAAACCATCACAAGATCCCAGTTAGTTTCTGTTGACGGTGCAAACATTTCTTCAATTACGACAGTGATTTGGAGAACAATACAAGAATATTAGCTCACACAACACCACCTCTCATCGCAAGGAACACTGCACTTCCTGTTCAATATCAATCCATATAATTGCTGTTGCCCTTAAAAGCCGTGTGATCAAACAATGTATCCACTGCCTATTTTTGACTTGTGCAATCGTTGATTAGAATGCCTAGAATACATAAAGGCTGGCAAAAAGAAAATGACGATACTCAGCGCTATTGTTTTGACTCCTACCATTAAATTCACTCAAGGATCCAAATAAGCCTGACACATGTATGCTTAATCGTCCTGTTAGAAGTTCGAACCAAAACGACGGTACAATGAAGGTTTTGCTCTATTCCCAACTTCCCGTGCTTTATCCTAAACTACCACATAAACCTTTGTGTTCCAGGCTCATGTTCCCAACGGAATGGTCGGAACAGAAACATCACCAGGGTAGACAAGTCAACGGCTGCATAAAGCGATCCCATGGCAAGCAATTTGCCATTGCCAATTGATGGAGAGTGAAGAACCAGTATCACGAATGGAATTGTGTAGTATCTGAATTCAACCAGCGGGGCAGGTACAAGGACCAGTGCAACTGACAGCACAAATGATAACACCCAAATCCTTGTCTGTGATTTCCCTGCAAGATGAGAAAAATCAGAAGATATAGTTCATTAATCTTATGAAAGTAATAAATCCGTTCTTAAATATATAACGTCATTGACTTTTTTAAAAAAACTTTGACCACTCATCTTATTCAACAAAAAATGTGAAATATCATTTATTTTGTTATAATTTGTTTTATCACTTAAGATTGTTTGAGCGTGACTTAAAATTTTACATTTTTGAATAAATGTTTTGAATAAAACAAATGGTCAAAGTTTTTTTAAAGTCAACGGTGTCATATATTTAAGAACGGAGGGAGTAGTTAGCTTTCCTATGTTCAAGTAAATGAGACAAATGAGACTTACCTAAGATGTTGATGATTGAGAGCCATGAGTACACATAAAGTGGAATCAACATGTACTTCATCATCCAGTTTACTTGGATAACCTTCCTCCAAATATAGAAGGTATAGTGTCTATTGTCAGCAAGAAGATACGGATGGGCAATGCTGCATCAAAAGATGATCGGTTCATTATAATTTGGGAACAAATAAAGAAGATAAACATCATTGTCTAACTAAAAGAAAAAAAGAGAGTCAAGGTTCCTGTGGCATATATTGCACTACAACTCTAACTCTGCCCTTAAAATGAAGCATTAAGGTGGTGAAACTGCTTTGCTACTGTCCTTGTCGCTTCATTATGGTTTTAACAAAACATTTAGCCATCACTGGTAAACATCTAAAGGTTTAGTGTGAAGTCATTGTGGCAGTTCTCATGCTTGGACAAAAAAAAGTCATGAAGGAAGCACCTAGGTAATAAACCTGAAAAAATGTACAGCGACAAAGCTTAAACCAAGACCCATTAATACTGCCAGAGAACCACAGGTTTTGTTCTTTCCAGACAAGTGGAATAGATCCAATACTCGGTTGGGAGTGAAATGCCATGGAAGGAGGGCAGCAGCTGACACAAGGCCAAAGTACAGAAACTGTGCAAAGTGTGGCGAAACAACATGAGCTTCCTTAGCACCTGCATAACTCAAAGAAAGGAAGTGCTCTTAGCAAATTTTAACATATTACTAAGCAAACAACTGAAGTCTTTTAAATCATTTAAAAGAAGCAATTAGATATAAAGTTTACCTAGTACTATACCACCATTCCAGATTATGAATGCTACGAATGCCGCCATGACAACTACAAATGGTGCAAATGCAATCAAAATTTCACACTTTGAGTTCCATAACTTCAAGCTGATGTCACACACTTCCTCTGTAAGACCTGAACATAATTATCAAACGTTTTAGATGTTAGAATAGGGACAACCAAGTGTATTCCTAGGGCTAAAGAGGGCAGATATACAATGTACATATGCAAAGAAGCCCTCTAAGCAGAGGGAAATGTATGAACATCCTGTACATCTAATATTAGATATGGCATCAAATGGGTTGCATGTAACATAATTATTGCCAAACCAGTTAGAAGTCATTGTAAGTATCAGTTCTTAATTAAATAAGCAGGAGGACTCACTGTTGTAAGGGTTAGCAGATTCACAAACAATGACCTTATTTATGGGACTATTGATTCGCCGTCTTCTCAAGCTTTGAACACTAGTTTTGTTATCCCTGGCAGAAGCTTTTTTTGACTGATGTATTGGTTCACTGTTCTCATGAGAAGCATTATCCTTGGGATACAAGTCTTTTACGTATGTGATAGCTCCATTGGCAGCAAAAAATATAATCCATATTACATTTGTCTGACGAAAAAGTATTGAAAAAACACCAAACTGCAGAACAAAAGAAATTTATTCAAGTTAACGATCATTAACAAATTTATTACAAACATCAAGACTCTGACCGCATGTTCCTAAAATGCAGGTATAAAATATCAATTAACAATCTAGGAGTACATGCTGCCTTCAGGATGGCAAGATACACAGGAGAGGGGGCAGTACAGATCACAGTGCACCTATCACCTACAGTAAATAATTATATTAAAATGGTTATTCTATAAGGGGGTGATATGGGTCAGCATATGGATCCTAATTTTTTCTCTCGAATAAGCATATGGATCCTAATAAGGTTTTGTTGTGAATGCAATGTAGTGTATATATGTAAGATAAAATGTGAACTTTGTATAAAGCATTAGTTCAAGCATTCACCATTGTGCTGATCCAGAACTGTTTCTTCAAGCAGAATAGGTACACTGCAAGAACTGCAGCTAATGATGCAACATCAGTGTAATAAAGAAAAGTGAAGAACCAGTGAACAGGATACAATGCTACAAGAATAGCGTAGGCAGTTGCCTTCCTTTCTCCAATTCCTGGTCGGATGCACAAAAGCAGGTCATGAATAAGAACAGCGCAGACCATTGCCAAGATAACATTAGTTGATCTGAGAGCTGCTGTGGAGCAAAGAACATCAAATGTTTTTGCTACCCGAAACATCCAGGCAACAGGAAAGAAAGAAGCAATATATGCTAGTGAAACATAATACCTGCAAAATTGCAACAACGATCCATGATGGGATAAATTGGAGCTTGAAGCAATGAGGAATTGTCAAAAACTCACAGGCCAGGAGGGGTGGTGATCATGGGATCCCATGTCCAGAAATCTCCACGGCAATACTGCTGTGCTTGTGAAATATGGAAGATCTCATCCTAAACACAAGGCATGGGTAAGCGTTCACCGAACCTTTCATGGTTTTCTCAGAAGTATCTACAATTTTGAAACTAATGTATAACCCGATGAGGCAAATTTAACAATCCCCAAGTAGTTCTAACATATATATAGATATCATGACTCCTTGGCTGCCTGCTCAACTAATAAAATCTTTGAGAATTCCATTTTCTAGAAAGCTATGGCTTATGATGCATGGGTTACTTCACTTAGGGCTTGTTCGTTTTGCTCTCAATCCATGTGAATTGAGTGGATTTAAATCTCAAACAAATCAAAATCTTTCATTTTTTCCAATCTCATCCAATCCACATGGGATAGAAATAACCGAATAAGCTCTTACTTGTATTTCTGAATGGAAACAGTACCCTGAACATTTGAGTTAATGCTCAGTGTTATATTTACATTTATAGAAGTAATATATATATATATATATATATATATATATATATATATATATATATATATATATATATATATATAGACACACACACACAAAAGCGTTTTTCAATTTATTTATGAAAATAATTTGGTTAGACCACTTGGCGAAGCTTCAACTCAAGTGTTTGCTTCCATTCTCAGTAGGCCATTGCAACCTGATGAAACAGCATTCACCAGAAGCACACTCAACAAGCTTAACGTGCTTAGGATGGAAGAGAAGGAACTCACCATGTAGGGCTCTGGCACTACGGAGTTCACCAAAGCCGCAATCGGGAACGCCCACACGGCCACCGCCGCCGCGACGACCAGCCTTCCCATCCCCAGGCTTGCGCGGCCCTCCAATTCGTCAGCGCCTCTTCAGATCCAGTCTTGCGTCCGTAAATGCGTTCCCTCGATTCTCAAGAGTCAAGGACTCACGAGACTGTCGGAGGCAGCGGCTTAGAGGCCCGCGGCGTCGGGAACTACTCGGAAGCAATTTCCCGAGCAACACGATCCGGAGGGGCGGGGCGACTTCTACGTCCCGGACTCGCCGTGGTCCGGCCGCCGGAGTGCACAGGAGACAGGATCCTTGGTCTCGGCTCTGGTCAGTCTCTGATGGCTCTGTGCTTCAGACTCGATTCCGAGTTTCCGACTATCAGCTCGGGCTCGGACAAGACTGATTTGGGGCCGCAAGTACGCAAGGCCCAGTCCATTATGGCGTGTTTGGTAGGCTGCATATGGGCCGACTAGGCTGGTGAGACAGCGTACGCTTGTTTGGTTGCTTGTCTCTGTATCCGGTGGACTGAGGGGCGGTATTTGGTTGCCTGTATGCATGTGCTCACCTGCATTGCGGGATGCAGCATCTCGCTGCGAGCTAGGCTGTGAAGAAACGGGTTTTATTTCAGTATCTCGGGAGCCAGGCCCTAGCTAGCCTGTTTGGAGCGGCCAGGCTCCACGGCGAAACGAACCAAACACGCCCTTAGTCTACTCAAATGGGTCGTTGCGGCCTCGGCACCACAATTTTTAGTGATATTTAACTACTTGCCAGTTGTCACCAAAACGAAGCTCACATTTCTATTTGCTAGTTTATCACGTTAACTACGAGTTCGTCATGGCGAACAGTAACTGGCGTACGTTTTGGCCATTTTCGCTGACAGCATAGGACTTAAGTGATTACAGATGGCAATGGGCCCCGATCCCCGATTCTCCGCGGGAAATTACTCCATTAGGGCTTGTTGGGTTCTACCCCAATCCATATGGATTGAGGGGGATTAAGGGGGTTTCAATCTCTAGCAAGTCAAAATCCCTCTCAATCTGTATCAATCCCCTCCAATCCATATGGATTGAAAATAACCGAACAAGCCCTTAGGGGATGGGGATGGGGAAGGTTCTCCCCCGCGGAGATGTAAACGGGGAAAAATCCTCCCCCGATGGGTAAACGGGGACGGGGAAACCTTCCCCATCCCCATTCCCCGCGGGGACCCGTTAAACTTATATATGGTGATGTTTTCATGTAATATATAATAATAAAAATAAATAATTACATTGTTAAGAGATAACTCGTTGTACAAATATGTTTATTTTGATGTACACATAATGAGTTCTAAAATCTGACAATGTATATAAGTGACAATGTTTTGTATTAATAACAAAGAAAGTATGTCATAATTATAATTCAAGCAGGGACGGGAATCCCCGATGGGGATTTATCCCCGCGGGGAACGGGAATAGGGAAGAAATGCCCCCCGCAGGAGTTCGTGGGGATCCCCGCAGGGAATTTTTTTGTCGCGGAGACGGGTGCGGGGAGCCAAAACCCGACAGGGATTTCCCCGTTGCCATCCCTATAAATGATGCAACTTTTATAGTTAACAACCTTTTCATCTGAAATTATCTATCCAGAAAATATTCCGCTTGATTTTTCTCACATTTAAGATTTAAATTCTTTGAACGGTCTTGATGGAGAAATGAACAAAACAAAGGCCGTGTGTCTTGAAAAGTTATAAAACTTTATCGTTTATGAAAGTCGCCTAGAGGGGGGTGAATAGGGCGAAACTGAAATTTACAAAGTTAATCACAACTACAAGTCAGGTTAGCGTTAGAAATATAATCGAGTCTGCGAGAGAGAGTGCAAAACAAATCGCAAGCGATTAAAGAGTGTGACACGCGGATTTGTTTTACCGAGGTTCGGTTCTCGCAAACCTACTCCCCGTTGAGGAGGCCACAAAGGCCGGGTCTTTTTCAAAATTAGGAGTATAAACTAAATATCTCAAGATTCGTTTTACGGCCGTAAGGTGAGCTTCCTTAGGGTCGACTTGGAATCTTGCACACATGCATACGGAAAGCATAATATCCGGTCGAGATGCACATAAGTAGAGTAAAGAACCTATCATCGACCGGTATACCTTTTGATCCACGGACTTACCTTCCGTGTCGAGGTCGAGATGCCCAATGGTTCCCATGGGTGTCTTGATGGGTTTGGCATCCTTCATCCCAAACTTGCTTAGAATATCTTGAGTATACTTCGTTTGGCTTAGGAAGGTGCCCTCTTGGAGTTGCTTCACTTGAAATCCTAAGAAGTACTTCAACTCCCCCATCATAGACATCTCGAATTTTTGTGTCATGATCCTACTAAATTCTTCACATGTAGACTCGTTAGTAGACCCAAATATAATATCATCAACATAAATTTGGCATACAAACAAGTCATTTTCAAGAGTTTTAGTGAAGAGTGTAGGATCGGCTTTTCCGACTTTGAATCCATTAGTGATAAGGAAATCTCTAAGGCATTCATACCATGCTCTTGGGGCTTGCTTGAGCCCATAAAGCGCCTTAGAGAGTTTATACACATGGTTAGGGTACTCACTATCTTCAAAGCCGGGAGGTTGCTCAACATAGACCTCTTCCTTGATTGGTCCATTGAGGAAGGCACTCTTCACGTCCATTTGATAAAGCTTGAAGCCATGGTAAGTAGCATAGGCCAATAATATACGAATTGACTCAAGCCTAGCTACGGGTGCATAGGTTTCACCGAAATCCAAACCTTCGACTTGGGAGTATCCCTTGGCCACAAGTCGGGCTTTGTTCCTTGTCACCACACCATGCTCGTCTTGCTTGTTACGGAACACCCATTTGGTTCCTACAACATTTTGATTAGGACGTGGAACCAAATGTCATACCTCATTCCTAGTGAAGTTGTTGAGCTCCTCTTGCATCGCCACCACCCAATCCGAATCTTGAAGTGCTTCCTCTATCCTATGCGGCTCAATAGAGGAAACAAAAGAGTAATGCTCACAAAAATGCGCGACACGAGATCTAGTGGTTACCCCCTTATGAATGTCGCCGAGGATGGTGTCGACGGGGTGATCTCGTTGGATTGCTTGGTGGACTCTTGGGTGTGGCGGCCTTGGTTCTTCATCCTCCTTGTCTTGATCATTTGCATCTCCCCCTTGATCATTGCCGTCATCTTGAGGTGGCTCATTTTGTTGATCTTCTCCTTCATCAACTTGAGCCTCATCCTCATTTTGAGTTGGTGGAGATGCTTGCGTGGAGGAGGATGGTTGATCTTGTGCATTTGGAGGCTCTTCGGATTCCTTAGGACACACATCCCCAATGGACATGTTCCTTAGCGCGATGCATGGAGCCTCTTCAACACCTATCTCATCAAGATCAACTTGCTCTACTTGAGAGCCATTAGTCTCATCAAACACAACGTCACAAGAAACTTCAACTTGTCCAGAGGACTTGTTAAAGACTCTATATGCCCTTGTGTTTGAATTATATCCTAGTAAAAAGCCTTCTACAGTCTTAGAAGCAAATTTAGATTTTCTTCCTCTTTTAACAAGTAAGATGTCTTCTTGAGGATTCGGTGTAGATATAACCGGTTGATGGCGTAGCAGGCGGTGTTGACCGCCTCGGCCCAAAACCGATCCGAAGTCTTGTACTCATCAAGCATGGTTCTTGCCATGTCCAATAGAGTTCGATTCTTCCTCTCCACTACACCATTTTGTTGTGGCGTGTATGGAGAAGAGAACTCATGCTTGATGCCCTCTTCCTCAAGGAAACCTTCTATTTGTGAGTTCTTGAACTCCGTCCCATTGTCGCTTCTAATTTTCTTGATCCTTAAGCCGAACTCGTTTTGAGCCCATGTCAAGAATCCTTTTAAGGTCTCTTGGGTATGAGATTTTTCCTGCAAAAAGAACACCCAAGTGAAGCGAGAATAATCATCCACAATAACTAGACAGTACTTACTCCCGCCGATGCTTATGTAAGCGATCAGGCCGAATAGGTCCATGTGTAGGAGCTCCAGTGGCCTGTCAGTCGTCATGATGTTCTTGTGTGGATGATGGGCACCAACTTGCTTTCTTGCTTGGCATGCGCTACAAATCCTGTCTTTCTCAAAATGAACATTTGTTAATCCTAAAATGTGCTCTCCCTTTAGAAGCTTATGAAGATTCTTCATCCCAACATGGGCTAGTCGGCGGTGCCATAGCCAACCCATGTTAGTCTTAGCAATTAAGCAAGTGTCGAGTTCAGCTCTATCAAAATCTACCAAGTATAGCTGACCCTCTAACACTCCCTTAAATGCTATTGAATCATCACTTCTTCTAAAGACAGTGACACCTACATCAGTAAAAAGACAGTTGTAGCCCATTTTGCATAATTGAGATACAGAAAGCAAATTGTAATCTAAAGAATCTACAAGAAAAACATTGGAAATGGAATGGTCAGGTGATATAGCAATTTTACCCAATCCTTTGAGCAAACCTTGGTTTCCATCCCCAAATGTGATAGCTCGTTGGGAATCTTGGTTTTTCTCGTAGGAGGAGAACATTTTCTTCTCCCCTGTCATGTGGTTTGTGCACCCGCTGTCGATGATCCAACTTGAGCCCCCGGATGCATAAACCTACAAAACAATTTTAGTTCTTGACTTTAGGTACCCAAATGGTTTTGGGTCCTTTGGCATTAGACACAAGAACTTTGGGTACCCAAACACAAGTCTTTGACCCCTTGTGCTTGCCCCCAACATATTTGGCAACTACCTTGTCGAATTTGTTAGTTAAGACATATGATGCATCAAAAGTTTTAAATGAAATGTCATGATCATTTGATGCACTAGTAGTTTTCTTCTTAGGCAACTTAGCACGGGTTGGTTGCCTAGAACTAGATGTCTCACCCTTATACATAAATGCATGGTTAGGGCCAGAGTGAGACTTCCTAGAATGAATTTTCCTAATTTTGCTCTCAGGATAACCGGCAGGGTATAAAATGTAACCCTCGTTATCCTGAGGCATGGGAGTCTTGCCCTTGACAAAGTTGGACAATTTCTTAGGAGGGGCATTAAGTTTGACATTGTCCCCCTTTTGGAAGCCAATGCCATCCTTAATGCCAGGGCGTCTCCCACTATAAAGCATACTACGAGCAAATTTAAATTTTTCATTTTCAAGTTCATGCTCGGCAATTTTAGCATCTAATTTTGCTATATGATCATTTTGTTGTTTAATTAAAGCCATGTGATCATGTATAGCATTAATATCAACATCTCTACATCTGGTGCAAATAGAAGTATATTCAATGGTAGATGTAGAGGATTTGCAAGATTTTAATTCTACAACCTTAGCATGCAATATATCATTTTTACTTCTTAGGTCGGAAATGGAAGCATTGCAAACATCTAATTCTTTAGCCTTAGCAAGTAATTTTTTATTTTCATTCCTAAGACTAGCAAGAGTAATGTTTAATTCTTCAATCTTAGCAAGCAAATTATCATTATCGTTTCTAAGATTGGGAATTGAAACATCACAAATATTTGAATCAACCTTAGCTAACAAATTTAGCATTCTCATTTCTAAGGTTGTCTATAGTCTCATGGCAAGTGCTTAGCTCACTAGATAGTTTTTCACATTTTTCTACTTCTCGAGCGTAAGCATTTTTAACTTTGACATGCTTCTTGTTTTCTTTAATAAGGAAGTCCTCTTAGGAGTCCAAGAGATCATCCTTCTCATGGATAGCACTAATCAATTCATTTAATTTTTCTTTTTGTTGCATGTTTAAGTTGGCAAAAAGAGTACGCAAATTATCTTCCTCATCACTAGCATTATCATCGCTAGAGGACTCATATCTAGTGTAGGATTTGGATTTAACCTTATTCTTTTTGCCGTCCTTTGCCATGAGGCACTTGTGGCCGACGTTGGGGAAGAGAAGGCCTTTGTTGATGGCGATGTTGGTGGCGTCCTCGTCGGAGGAGGAGTTGGAGGAGCTCTCGTCCGAGTCCCACTTGCGGCATACGTGGGCGTCGCCACCCTTCTTTTTGTATTATTTTTTCTTCTCCTTTCTTCTCCCCTTCTTGTCGTCGCCCCTGTCACTGTCACTAGAAATAGGGCATTTTGCTATAAAGTGACCGGGCTTACCACACTTGTAGTAAACCTTCTTGGAGCGGGACTTGTAATCTTTCCCTCTCCTTTGCTTGAGGATTTGGCGGAAGCTCTTGATGACGAGTGCCATTTCCTCGTTGTCGAGCTTTGAGGTGTCGATGGGTGTTCTACTCGGTGTAGACTCTTCCTTCTTCTCCTTCGTTGCCTTGAATGCAACCGGTTGTGCTTCGGATGTGGAGGGATCATCTAGCTCATTGATTTTCTTTGAGCCCTTGATCATATGTTCAAAGCTCACAAAATTCCCGATTACTTCCTAGGGAGTCATTAGTGTGTATCTAGGATTGCCACGAATTAATTGGACTTGAGTAGGGTTAAGGAAAATAAGTGATCTTAAAATAACCTTAACCACCTCGTGGTCATCCCACTTCTTGCTCCCGAGGTTGCGCACTTGATTCACCAAGGTTTTGAGCCGGTTGTACATGTCTTGAGGCTCCTCCCCTTGGCGGAGACGGAAGCGACCGAGCTCCCCCTCGATCGTCTCCCGCTTGGTGATCTTGGTTAGCTCATCTCCTTCGTGCGCGGTCTTGAGCACGTCCCAAACTTCCTTGGCGCTCTTTAATCCTTGCACCTTGTTATACTCCTCTCGACTTAGAGAGGCGAGGAGTATAGTTGTGGCTTGGGAGTTGAAGTGCTCGATTTGGGCTACCTCGTCCTCGTCATAATCCTCATCCCCTACGGATGGTACCTGTGCTCCAAACTCAACAACATTCCATATACTTTTGTGGAGTGAGGTTAGGTGAAATTTCATCAAATCACTCCACCTAGCATAATCTTCACCGTCAAAGGTTGGCGGTTTGCCTAATGGAACAGAAAGTAATGGAGTATGTCTAGAAGTGCGAGAATAGTGTAAGGGGATCTTACTAAACTTCTTGCGCTCATGGCGCTTAGAAGTTATGGAGGGCGCGTCGGAGCCGGATGTGGAAGGTGATGAAGTATCGGTCTCGTAGTAGACCACCTTCCTCATCTTCTTTTTCTTGTCGCCACTCCGATGCGACTTGTGGGAAGAAGCTTTCTTCTCCTTCCCTTTTCCCTTGTTGCGGGACTCTTCCGATGAAGCTTTCCCATGGCTTGTAGTGGGCTTGTCGCCGGTCTTCATCTCCTTCTTGGCGAGTTCTCCCGACATCACTTCAAGCGGTTAGGCTCTAATGAAGCACCGAGCTTTGATACCAATTGAAAGTCGCCTAGAGGGGGGTGAATAGGGCGAAACTGAAATTTACAAAGTTAATCACAACTACAAGCCGGGTTAGCATTAGAAATATAATCGAGTCCACGAGAGAGGGTGCAAAACAAATCGCAAGCGAATAAAGAGTGTGACACGCGGATTTGTTTTACCGAGGTTCGGTTCTCGCAAACCTACTCCCCGTTGAGGAGGCCACAAAGGCCGGGTCTTTTTCAACCCCTTCCCTCTCTCAAACGGTCCCACGGACCGAGTGAGCTTTCTCTTCTCAAATTAACCGGGAACAAAACTTCCCCGCAAGGACCACCACACAATTGGTGTCTCTTGCCTCGGTTACAAGTGAGTATTGATCTCAAGAAAGAATGAGAAAGAAGAAAGCAATCCAAGCGCAAGAGCTCAAAAGAACACACCAAATCACTCTCACTTAACACTAAAGCTTTTGTGGAATTGGGAGAGGATTTGATCACTTGGGTGTGTCTTGTATTGAATGCCTAGCTCTTGTAAGTAGTTGGAAGGTGGAAAACTTGGATGATATGTGTCGGCGTTTCGAGACCGGGGGGTCCCTGGACCGACAAGTAAAATGTCGCTGCGTGCCCCAGCCCAGATGCGTCGGCGCGAGACGGAGCACGAAGGGGGGAACAAAGGAGGGAGACAGGCAAAAGGGGAAACCTGCGGCCTTCGTGTTGTCCTACGCCCAGGTCGGGTGCGCTTGCAGTAGGGGGTTACAAGCGTCCGCGTAGGAGAGAGCGAGGGACTTTACGCGTCGCCCCGTCCTCCCGCGCGGCCAACCCTCTGTAAGAGGGCCCTGGTCCTTCCTTTTATAGGCACAAGGAGAGGATCTAGGTGTACAATGGGGGTGTAGCAAAGTGCTAACGTGTCTAGCGGAGGAGAGCTAGCGCCCTAAGTACATGCCATCGTGGCAGCCGAAGAGGTTTTGGCACCCAGTTCGTGTGGTGTCGTGGCCGTCGGAGGAGCGCTGGAGCCTGGCGGAAGGACAGCTGTCGGGGCTGTCGAGTCCTTGCTGACGTCCTCTTGCTTCCGTAAGGGGGCTGAGAGCCGCCATCGTCATAGAGCGTGCAGGGCGTCATCATTACTTGTCTGGCAGAGCGAGCCAGATGGGACGCCGGTCTTGTTCCCCGTAGCCTGAGTCAGCTTGGGGTAGGGTAATGATGGTGCCTCCTATTGACGTGGTCGGTCCACGCCCTAGGTTGGGCGATGTGGAGGCTCCTCTGAGGTCGAGGTCGAGTCTGTCTTCCGAGGCCGAGGTCGAGTCCGAGCCCCTGGGTCGGGCGAGGCGGAGACCATCGGCTGAGGCCAGGGCTGAGTCCGGGCCCTGGGGTCGGGCGAAGCGGAGTTCGTCGTCTTCAGGGGCTGAGCCCGAGTCCGAGCCCTGGGTCGGGCGGAGCGGAGTTCGCCGTCTTCCGGGGCTTAGCCCGAGTCCGAGCCCTGGGTCGGGCGGAGCGGAGTTCGTCGTCTTCCGGGGCTTAGCCCGAGTCTGAGCCCTGGGTCGGGCGGAGCGGAGTTCGCCATCTTCCGGGGCTGAGCCCGAGTCCGAGCCCTGGGTCGGGCGGAGCGGAGTTCGCCGTCTTCCGGGGCTTAGCCCGAGTCCGAGCCCTAGGTCGGGCGGAGCGGAGTTCGTCGTCTTCCGGGGCTGAGCCCGAGTCCGAGCCCTGGGTCGGGCGAAGCGGAGTTTCCTATGGCGCCTGAGGCTGGGCCTGGCTGCCTGTCCGCCTCACTCTGTCGAGTGACACAGCAGTCGAAGCGGCGCAGGCGGCGCTGTCCTTCTGTCAGGCCGGTCAGTGGAGCGGCGAAATGACTGCGGTCACTTTGGCTCTGTCGACCGGGGGACGTGCGTCAGGATAAAGGTGTCAGGCCACCTTTGCATTAAATGCTCCTGCGCTTTGGTCGGTTGGTGTGGTAATTTGGCCAGGGTTGCTTCTTGGCGAAGACTGGGCCTTGGGTGAGCCGGAAGTATGTTCGTCGCTGGAGGGGGGCCTCGGGCGAGACGGAGATCCTCCGGGGTCGGCTGTCCTTGCCCGAGGCTAGGCTCGGGCGAGGCGTGATCGAGTCCC
Source organism: Zea mays (assembly GCF_902167145.1). Taxonomy (NCBI): domain Eukaryota; kingdom Viridiplantae; phylum Streptophyta; class Magnoliopsida; order Poales; family Poaceae; genus Zea; species Zea mays. Next base: position 32,595,828 of record NC_050097.1, on the reverse strand, counting down.
TCGAATGGACTGATCCCTGACTTAGTCGCACCCATCAGGCCTTTGCAGCTTTGTGCTGATGGGGGGTTACCAGCTGAGAATTAGGAGTCTTGAGGGTACCCCTAATTATGGTCCCCGACAGTAGCCCCCGAGCCTCGAAGCGAGTGTCAACACTCGCTTGGAGGCTTTTGTCGCACTTTTTTGCAAGGGACCAGCCTTTCTCGGTTGCGTTTTGTTCCATTGGGTGCGCGCGAGCGCACCCACCGGGTGTAACCCCCGAGGCCTCGGAGGAGTGGTTTGACTCCTCCGAGGTCTTAATACCTCGCGCAATGCTTCGGCTGGTCTGGTCGTTCCCTCATGCGAGCCGGCCGTAGCCCGGGTGCACGGTCGGGTCCCAAGTTCTCGGGCTGGTATGTTGACGCTGTCAACGGTTTGGCCGGAGCCGGGTTTGCGAGAGCAGCCCCCGAGCCTCTGCACAGGGCGAGAGGACGGTCAGGGACAGACTCGACTTTTTTACATACGCCCCTGTGTCGCCTTTTCGCAAGGAGGAGGGGGGGAAAGCGCCATGTTGCCCTCGGAGGGCGCCGAACATGGTGTCTCCAGTGAGCTGCTGGCGGGTAATCCGAGCGGACGTCCGTGCCCCATTTGTTAGGGGTCGGCTAGAGGCCCAGAGGCGCGCCCAAAAGTACCTACGGGTGATCTGCCGGACCCGGTCCCCTGTCGACGGGGTCCGAGGGCTCGATGCCTTCCTCTGATGGGATTCCATTACAAGATTGTTCCCGCTGGTCTCGGAAATGTCCTAGGGTACCTCGGGAGCATAGCCCGAGCCTTGGTTATGTATCGAACGTACCCATGGTCATCCCTCGCTCTATGTCTGAGGCGGCTGTGAACCCTTCAAGGGCCAGCCTTCGAACCCCTGATCAGTAGTGGGCGCGGAGCCCGAGTGGCCTGAGGCGGCCGTTGAACCCTTCTGAGGGGTCGGCCTTCGAACCTCTGACCAGTAGTGGGTGTGGAGCCCACGCGCTCTGAGGCGGCTGTTAAACCCCTCCAAGGGGCCAGCCTTCGAACCTCTGATCAGTAGGGAGGCTCGGAGCCTGTTTCCTTCACAGAGAAGGATCCTTTTCGGGGTATCCCCCTTTCTCGGTCCCTGTTGTAAGAGAGAGAAAGAGGAAAAAGGAAAAGGATACGAAATCGAATGACGTGGCGTACCTCTTTGGACGCGGTCATTATGGCGAAGGCGAAGCGTCGCTCGCTTCTCCTGCCAGAGGCGCCGCCTGTCGCGCCTTGGAGTTAATGCGACGGAGCGGGCGGTTCGCGAGGTGGCTGTTGCGCGTGCGTGAGCCGTTCGGGGAACGGAACACGGGCGCGCCGTCTTCACGCCGTGAGAGAGGGTTCTCTCGCTGCCCCCGGATGGGACGTAAGCTTGGCTGACGACGTGACCGCTGCTACTGCCCGCCTACCACCGCCATTACTGCCGGCCCATTTTTGGTCGTATTGACCGTCGCGCCAGGCTGGCGCTGCTGGGTCGTGCGCTGGGTCGCCTCGAGTCGCGGTACTGGTCCCGCAGTCAAGGAGGCGCGGCAGTGGTGCGAGTGGCGGTGCAGTTGCTTGCACGTAGCGACCGGCGCGCCGGTTGCATGACGCGTGGGCGTGGGCCCCCATGCTGGGCGTGTTGGAAGTCGGAGAGGTGCGCCCACTTGGCGTGGTTGCATGCCGCCTGCATGGCTGCCCGCCCTTTCATCCGCTGGTCTGGGCGAAAGTGGAGGGGCGCTTGTAACCGCTGGGCGGTCGCATGCACCGCGCGCGGCGGTTTGGCTTCTTCTGCCCTGGGCCAGCTTGCATGACGCGTGGGACCCAGCCCCCGCGCCGTTGGGGGAGGACCTTGGAGCGTGTTGGAGAAGACTCAGCCCACGACGGCTAGGGACGCAAGTAGGGAGAGTCGCCTTTAAAAGGAGGGTGACTCCCTTGAAAGGCGACCATGTCTTCGCGCTCCCTTATGCATCGTGTCTTTCCACCTTCCGAGCCCCCGGATGGGGGACACCCGCAATCCTTCCGCCTTGTCGTTGGAGGAACGCAACTCCGTGGGAGTTGGTACCTTTCAGCCATCGTTCGGCTTCAAGGATTTTCATCAGTCAGCCCGGCTGCATCCCCTCGCCGGTGGTCACCCAAGACGGTGACCACCAACCCCTGGGTGGGGAGAAGCAAGCCGGGCTGCGATCTTGGTCCCACCCTCAGCTTCAAGGATGTTCATCATCCTCGCTGGGGTGGAGGCCGGGCTGAGCCGGAGCTCTACCTCCCGCGCGGGTTCGTGGGTCAGCCTCTCCCTTAGCGTTCGAGGGAGAGGGCGCTCACTGGCCCTGCGAGAGGGGCGGACTTCGACAACGCGGGGCTGGTTGACGGCGGGCGTCGTCAGCTTCAGCGCGTTGGGCTCGCCGGCTTGGCTCCCGGCGCCCCCTCCTGCCGCAAGGGCGGTTGTCGCGCCGTGCGCACGGGAGGACCGCCCAAGACGTCGCGCGCTGCCAGGGCGGCGTTCGTGTTCTGGGGCGGCCCTGCCTTTGCACCGGTACAATGCCTCCGCGCGGAGGTCGGTGCTCCGCTCGTCCGGGAGGATCCGAGTGGGGATCTGCCGGTGGGCTGACGGCCCCTGTCATCGGTGCCGAGGTGGGGGCGGCTCGAGAAGTCCCCGTCGCCGATGGGATCACCGCCACCATCCGCGCTTCGGGCCTCCGGCTCTTTGTACTTGTCCTCTCCCCTCGAGCGTCGGCGTGGGCGAGGGCAAGGTTGCAGCAGCGTCTGCCCCGAGGCCATCGCTGCTGCAGTTCGGCCACCCGGAGCAGAGGTCGTTGTCGCTGCTGCCGGAACGGGCGACGGCGAGCCACCCGTCGGTCTTCTGTTGCTCCGCAGGCCCCCCGATCGAGTGGGGTTGTTCGTACCTGCGGAGGTGGAACCGGAGTTCTGTTTGTAATGGCACCTTGAATGCCAGTCTTTTGTTCATTGTGGCTGTCGGGGCCTGAACGTGTATGTATTTTTGGCGCGGAGCCGTGTTTTTTCCTCATTTTCGAGCACTAAGACTCGCCTGTTGGTTGTCTGAACTGCTTCACCAAGCGTGAGTCGCCCCGTACAAAGGTGACGAGTGAGGGATCCGTATCCCGGAGGCGTAGGAGTCCCTCGGCTCGGTCGGCCTTGCTGCTCGAGGCTTCTCTTGCTTAGTTAAAGGAACCCCTCGGCTGCTCTTCGATGAGCCGAAGCCAGAGGTAGCGGTGTCAGCACGGACAGAGGCAGAGTTGGCTCGAAAAGAAGACTTGGTCGGCCGGAGCCTGGCCGGGTCGTCCGTTAGCGGGACCGACGCCGGAGTTGACCTGCCGAGGCCTCGGGCCGGGCTGATGCCTTCGGGGGACAGCTGGCCAAGGCCTCGGGGTGACCAGCCGAGCCGCCTGCTCGAGCCGGATTCTCGGAGAAGATCCTGACGGCGATGGCCCGGGCGTGATGATGATGTCGTCCTTCAGAGTGGAGATCCTCGGACCGCGTTGCCGTCCGAGGCTAGGTCGGACCTCGCCGAAGGTGTAGTCGACGCCGAGGGTGCTGCTGCTCCCTTCAGCCGCCATGATCCGAGCCTGCAGGATCGGATTATCTTGTAGTGTGTGTTTTCTGTGGCCGCCGAGGCCCAAACACACCCTCGCCGTGTTGTAAAGCTGCGCTCCTTTTCCTCTTGTTTCGAGTATCTGGACTTTTTTGTCGGTAACAGAATTGTCTGTGCGAGCGAGAATTGCTTTTCACGGAAGGTGATGAGTGAGGTATCCGTATCCCGGAGGCGTAGGAATCCCTTGGCTCGGTCGGCCTTGCTGCTTACGCGCACTCTTGCCCGTCCATAGGGTTCTGTCACCGACGCAGTCGAGAAGGCCCGAAGAATCGCTTCGACAGAGGAGCTTTCGAGCGTGAAGACTTGTTCGGTCCGTGGAATCACTTATCCGAACGCGAGTTACTTATCGCAGAAGGTGATGAGTGAGGTATCCGTATCCCGGAGGCGTAGGAGTCCCTCGGCTCGGTCAGCCTTGGCTGCTTACGTGTACTCCATCGTTTTCAGGATCCACTTTCGAAGTAGTCGAAAAGCACGAAAGACATTCTGGCAGAAAAGATCTTTTTTCGAGGAAAAATTTCGACGCAGAGGGGGTTCCCCCCTTTTAGCCCCCGAGGGAGGGTCGGGCTTTGCCGAGGCAAAGCTGACCCTTCCTTGATGACTAAACTTTGTGTGGGAGCGAGGTATATGAACAACTTGAAAGCATCTTTAGGGTAGAAGCGACGTAGCTGTTGGATGTTCCAAGCGTTGATGTAGACCTCGCCTTGACTGTTGGCCAGCTTGTACGTTCCGGGCTTCAGAACTTTGGCGATGACGAACGGCCCTTCCCAGGGAGGCGTGAGCTTGTGCCACCCTCGGGCGTCCTGCCGCAGCCGAAGCACCAGGTCGCCCACCTGGAGGTCTCGGGACCTGAAAGTGCATTCATCCCTTTTGTGAGTTTTGGTGATTTGGATAACAACACATTTAAAGGTCTAACAAGTTTGCTAAGTGTTGAACAGGAAATTCAGTATGATGAACATACTTGAATAGTGTATAATGATCAGTGAACAAGGTTCAACACAAGGTGAAATAACCAGTGAGACAATGCAAATGGATATAATATGGTCTCTATATTGGTTTGAATATATGGACAAGTCCTGAGAAATCACTATGCATAAATATGATCATAATAGAGGTTGAAGTGATTAAGAGGATTGGTCAAGCCAAAGTGAATAAGATATGAGGAATCGTGAATTGGCTTGACCATATTACTATTAGTCCATATATGAATATATGAGAATCAAACTAAAGCTTGATTAATCTTAATAGTTATATCTAGAAGACATTCAAGCAAGGTTCACAATATTGAAGAAATGATTCTCTTAATGGATGCTCAATAGGATGTGACTCAAGAATGGCTTGATAGGGTGAAGATAGCAAGGAAAGGGCTTCGAGGAACTAAGCGAAGGTGAAGGCCAAGCGACGGCTTGTAGACCAAGGTACCATGGCTAAGGTGAAGAAGAGAGTACTTGCACTAAGTCGATGAACTAATCAGCTATGAAGAGTTACAACATGTTGATGCATCAGTAAGGTGACTTGAAGCCATGATTTGAACTCATATAAGGTGATATGGTACAAGTCACAGGGTTTGATTTGAGTTTGCTTCAAAAGGTGAGACAAAGATGTTTGTGATCCTTATGAAGCAATGCCATGGAGAAATCACACATGAGACACCAATGACTCAAGGAGTTTACTTCATTTTATTTTATTTAACTTGAGTATAGGAATCGTCGTACTATAAAGGGGGATCCAAAAAGAAGGTTGGTGTTTGCCAAAGCTCAAACCTCTCTATTCAAAAGCTATTTATGAAAAGCAAAAATCTCTTTATCGTTCTATGGTTGACCATGGTTAGGTTTGAGAAACCTAGAGTGTTCTTGCTGAAAAGCAGCTGAACTTGTTCAGCTGCAGCTGAGCTTTTCAGCTGAGCTGGACTTCAGCTGAGCTGAGCTCCTTCAGCTGCAGCTGAGCTTTTCAGCTGAGCTGGACTTCAGCTGAGCTGAGCTTCTTCAGCTACAGCTGAGCTGGACTTCAGCTGAGCTGAGCTTCTTCAGCTACAGCTGAGCTTTTCAGCTGAGCTGAACTTCAGCTGAGTTGAGCTTCTTCAGCTGCAGCTGAGCTTTTCAGCTGGGCTGAACTTCAGCTGAACTCAACTTCAGCTGTGAACCTCTTTGACCATACACCAGCTGAACTTGTCTCTGGGCAGTTGAGCTGGGGTTTTCTCTCCTAAACTCTCTGGTCAAGACCGGTTGAACTGGTCCTGAGGGGCAGTTCAGCTGGTCTCTGACCCCTCTGACCTCTGATCTGCAGTCTGCCAGTCAGACTGGCAAACAGGTCGCCAGGAGCTGTCAGGGGCGGTTCAACCGCCCCCTGGGCGGTTCAACTGGTTTTGGTCAACTTTGACCAGTCTGCGGTCAGTCTGCGCGTCAGTCTGCCAGTCAGACTGGCAGACAGGCTGCCAGGCCTGCCAGGGGAGGTTCAACCGCCCTAGGGGGAGGTTCAACCGCCCTCAAACAGAAAAATCGGCCCCAACGGCTAGTTTTGAGCTCCAACTATATATACTCACTCCTACCTCTCACCCCATAGCAGGGAGCACGATTTGAACTCCATTTCTAACCCAAGAAACACCTCCCTCTCTCTCACACACATCTCTTGCCTCTCCCATTTCAAATCTTTGGAGAGAAATCTTTGAGTGAGCTTGAGAGCTGTGGTTTTGTGCTTCATCTCTAAATCTCTCTTGCTCTTCTTCTTCATTCGAGCTTTGGTACTACATCGAGTTCTTTGTGGATTCATAACTCTTGGAGCTTCTAGCTCCTAGACGACTAGGTGTCTCTTGTGAGTCTCCAAATCTTGTGGAAGACCACAAGAAAGTTTGTATTACTCGCTCGTTTGAGCAAAGATTATTGTGTGGGCTTGACCTTTGTGGTCGGCAAAGGGAGGATTAGGGTTGAAAGAGACCCGGCTCTTTGTGGGCGCCTCAACGAGGAAGTAGGGCACCTTTTGTGGTGTGACCGAACCTCGGGATAAATCTTGTGTCTCTTGTGTTCTTGCTCATTGTGTTTGTTCATGTTCTTCGTTCTCTCACCATTCCGTGGAAGATTGTTTATATCTTTTTGGTGTGTGGATTTTGAGAAGTGCCCTTCTCAGATCTACTACATTGAACCCTGTGGATCATTTAGAACATCTCATTTCCAAAGTTAACTGAGTGAATTTCGAGATCAATTCAGTTTTACCCAGTTCGCTTCTAGTTTTTGTTGAAAAAGTTTTAACTTGCCTATTCACCCCCCCTCTAGGCAACTTTCAATTGGTATCAAAGCCTAATCCTCGTTCTAACGCTTAACCGCGTGAGGAAAGATCATGTCGGGGGGACTAAGAAACGAAAGTGCTTCTAAGCTTGAAAAAGTTGAGGTTGCCTCGACTTTATCTTTTGGTGCAGATGTTGATCCTAGGGCAATAGATCTTGCCATGAGAATCGCCGAAAGGATGTTCCTCAAAATGAAGGAAGATGAGGCGAAGAACATTATTGAAGAAGAAGAAAATGATCGATGGAGACCAAACGATGAATCCACCTCTTCACAAGGTTCGTCTTTCAAATCCACTTCTCATATGTGCTTTGTTGCTAATGAGAGTGACAGTGAAAGCGAAAGTGAGGATGAGGAGGAGCACGAAAGTGATAGTGAAGATGAGGATGATCTTCAAAAATTCTTCGCTCAACTAAGTAAGAAGAACCGGATGAGCTTGCTCAAACTTATGAAAAGAGCGGAAGAACAAAAGGAAATGCTTCATAAGCAAGAAGATATCCTCATCGAAAAAATCAAAGACTTGGAGAAGTTGACCAAAGAGCATGAGAAGCTAAAGTGCTCTCATGATGATTTGGTCCAAAGGTATGAAAAGATTTCAATTGAGCAAACTAGTACTTCAAATGCTTTATCTTGCGTTGCTCAATTAGAAAAAGAAAATACCATGCTCAAGAACACGATAGAAAGGCTAAATATTGAAAATCTAGCTTTGCAAGAAAAACATGATATGCTTGTGTGCTCTCATAATAAATTTATGGATTCACATATCATGTTAGAAATGGCTCATGAGGTTGTGTTAACTAATTTGAAATCATACCAACCTCACATATGCACATATACTCAAGTAGAAACTATATTATCATGTGCTAACAAATGTTGCTCTCAAGAAAGCCAATCTTCCATTGAGCTAGAAATTTCAGGAATTAGTGATATTTCTATCACACAAGAAAATAAAGAGCTCAAGGAAGAAGTTGGAATGCTAAGAAGGAGCTTAACTCGTTTGAAGGGAAAGTGTCATGCTCAACCTTCTCAAGATAACCGTGATAATATGGTGAAAAAGCTTGAGAAGGGGACAACCGTAGCATGCACAAAACCCCTTCAAAAGAAAACCAAGCTTTCCAAGAAGGGCATGAGAAAAATCTATGGTGAGAAAATTAATGCTCATATGATTTGCTCTAACAATGTACCTATGTGCTTCAACAAAGAAAGATCAAAGAGAAGCGATAGGAGGTGCTATGGATGCAAGGAGAAGGGCCATGAAATTGATTCATGCCCCCACATGAAGAATCAAGACCTTGCACGATCAAGAAAGATGACCATCAAAAAGGATGAAAGCAAAAGGCAAATGCATTGCAAGGACAAGCATCGCATTTGCTACAATTGCCGTGAAAAAGGTCATCTATTCAAGGTTTGTCCAAAGGGTAAAACTCCTAAGCCTAACTTGTCAATACATTCAAATATGCTTAGGAGACCCAAATTTGACTCTTGTGCTAGAATGGTGATGAGTTCACCACATTCTAGGACCAAGGCTATTTGGGTGCCTAAGTCCTTATTGGCTAACCTTGATGGACCCATCCAAAGATGGGTACCAAAATGTACTTGATAAGTTTTGCAGGTACCCACAGATGATATGAAGCTTTGGGGTGCTTGAGCGGTTTAACTCAATTCTTATCTCAAGCTATCAATCTTACATTGTATATCCTTTAAGATTGACCCAAAGATGAATTGAGTTGTTATATCACTAACTTCATATTCATCTCTACCAAGAACTTGTGTTGTAGGGAATAAGGATTAACCTTTGTGGGAATCAAGCAAAAGGCCTACAACCAAGTGATATCCAAAGGATGGTAACAATTAATTCTTAAGTGCACATTGCTTTTAATTAGTATATTCCTTTGTGTCTTTTGTAGCCACATAGGAAAAATGAAGCACTTGAGAATGAACTTAAAAGATTTTACCTTGCTTTGGAAAGGATCTAATTATATGGTAGATTGCAAGTTCATATTTTTATATTATGACAATCTACATGCTTTAAATTGGTTGTATGTATCTTGTGGCATATTTCAAATTGATTATCGTATTATTGCCATGACCTAGACATAAAGAGGATTATCCCATGTTCTTAAATGAATAGAGTGCTAAGTAAGAAATTCAAATTCTTAAAGCACTTACCAAAAGGGAAATTCTCTATATGACTAGAGTTGTGAGACTAATGTTTTTATCTAAGTGATTTATGTAGTTTCACAACATGAGAATGTGTTTCCCAAATGGAGTGTGACATTCAACGTTCAAAGAAGATCTAACCAATACTATGTGATGTATTCATTCTCATTTAAATTGGTTTTGAGTCTTCTACATTGATCACTCACCATGCTATGAATTAAACTTGCCATGTAAACTTAATTAAATAATCATGTTTTTTTACCTTGTTTAATTTTGGTGTTATGCATGATGCATGTAAGGGCAATTTAGTTCATATCATGAAGTTTCCTTATTTTAGTAACCTTCTTGTCATTCATATACTAGAGGTTTCTAAATAGGAAACTATTGTTTGTGTTTCTAATGCAATCTCTTTTAAGCCATTTCATGGAAATTCATAAGTAGAGATTGTGCTCTTTCATTTGGTAAAATCACAAGCATTAAAGGTTAATCTTCAAACAAAGAAAGATTAGGAATGCTCAAGGCAAAGGTATGGAACTAGTTGTTTCATTTGGTATGTGACCAATAATAGTTCCTTTCAAGTGGCATCCTTTCAATTGGTAATAATCTATTTTATGGAAAGAAATGCCAATATGAAGGTTAAATTCCTTTTGGCTTAAATTTGTAAATTGGTGCATATTATTAATTCACTCATCCATGTGCATTAATTTAAAAGGAATTTAATTTATGCCTTTATGCCTCATAAATGATGATTTGTTTGCCATTCATATATAGTTATCATCATTCATTAAATACTTCCTTGTACTACTAATACCTCTTTTCAAAGTGTTTTTATCGACTAGTTTTAAAAAGAAAAGAGATAACAAAGAAGGAAGTCTCCACAAATGATGAAAAGAAGAATACTAAGGTGACACCACCACAGATAGTAAGATCTGTCAAATTGGTATAAAAAAATGGTACATTCTATTTGGTGGTAAGTACTCTTAGGCATAAGTTAATTCATTGCAAATTTGTCATGCCTTGACCATGATATGTAATAAACTCCTCATGAGACTCTTAACTAAATTGAAAGTGCATGTGGCAAGTCATTCAAATACTTGATGCACATATCTAGTGGGAGAACATTATATATCTTGTGTCATAGAGAATAAGTTTTACTTGAGTAAGCTATACTAAGACAATCCAAAATGGTAAATTTGTATCTCATTCATATGGATTGTAATCTTTGTTTTCTAAATAGCTACTCTTGATGCAGTTTAAAATTCCCTTATAGTTAAATCTAAAAATGCATAAGAACCTTTTTGTTGATATTCATCTCATACTTATGCACTAACATGGATATGATTTTTAAACTTTAAAAGGTACAATTAGTGATCCATACTCTTTAAATTTTGGAAACCCATATTTTGATATCTTAGAAATCTACTTCAATCGGTATCCATATGCTTCACATTGAATTGGATCACTAAGTTGTAAATTCCATGCATAACTTGTCTTCATGATATGAATGCTTGTGCGACTAACCATGATAAGCTAGGTGCACCCAAGGTCAAGCTAGGTTCATCATCAAGAAGGCAACACAATGATGTATCAAGAAAAGGAGAAAAGGCTCCTATTCTCAACTCTAGCTTTTATCTATGTGATTAAATATTGACTTGAAACCATGTGAGATGGTTGTCAAGTATATGTGGGTGCCTACACAAAGAGAAAGGCCACAATAAGAAATGTGTGGGTACCCAAGGCTCTTACTACTAATCTCAAAGGACCCAATTCAAATTGGGTACCAAAATACGAAGCTTAAATTTGTTTTGCAGGATCACTCCTTAAATGGATCAAGCTAGGTGTTCGATAATGGATGTATAAATCATATTTGGAGATAGTAGCAAGGGTGGTAACAACTGAATCTCAAGTGCAAATTATTTTCAAATCTTATCTCTTTTGTGACTTGTGTAGCCACTAAGGGAAAAGAAGCACTTGAGGATATACATCAGTTGTTGATTATGAAATAAAGGTCTAATTGGAAGATGAATGAATATTATCATATGGTGAACAATCCAAAATTATGTGACGTATTTTCTATCTAGTTAATTTGGATTTGATTCTTCTTTATTAGACACTTACCATAATATGGATTAAGTCAGCCCTTTTAGACTTCATTGAACAACCATGCATATTATCCATGTCATTCAAAATATATTGTGCATGAGGGTTCAAGGAAATTTAGTCCATATTATGAGGTTTCTCTATTTTAGCAACTCGCTTGCCTTCCACATATAAAGGGTTGCTAAATAGGAAACTAGTGCTTGTGCTACTAATTCCATCTCTTGTGTTGAGTTTATCCATAGAAAATCTATGTTAAGAGATGGTGCTTGTTTTAAATTGGATAAATCACAAGCTTAAAGGATATTATTCAACTAAAGTAAGATGAAGTTGATAAGAGGCCAAGGTATGAAAACTTCCTCTCCTTCAGTTGTTTTAGTATTCTATCCTTAGTGGGATGTACCATAGTATAGGTTAATTTCCTTGCAATATAAAATGTTCAACAGTGCATATAACTTTGAGATCAACTATATGTGTGCACTAGTTTAAAGGAATTTAATCTATCCTTTTGGGTTTCAAGAATGATGATTCATTCTCCATCCACATATAAGGATTATCATTTGTGAAACCCTCCCTTGTTTTTCTAATGCTCTCTTTTCTAAGTGTTTCAATAAGGTCCTTCCAAGTGTTTTCAAGATGGATTTAAAATCTACGGATATAAGAGTCTTGGTTGTTTCAATCATTGAGTTTCAATTGATCTCATATCAAGTATGATCGAATCAAGAAAAGATGAAAGAAGTTCAAGATCACTTGGTTGGATGAAATCGTAAAGAGAAAAGAGATCACAGTGATTCAAGAAGGGAGTTATTTTTTTGTCAACCAAATAATGAAGATGTAGTGACATATTTATATGATATCCTTCATTATGAGGTTTGAGGTTTATATCAGCATGCTTTACCTTTTAGGATTTCAATTGATATACTTTTAGTTCTTAAATCTTCAATTGGTTTAATTTTCATCATCTATATAAAGCATGTTATGTTAAGCTAAGATATAGTACAAACATCTCCTTTAACCTCACATTGTTAATGTGCATAAGTGTACTTTGTGTACTCTTGCTTGCACAAATTGAGGGAGAGTTTAGCCTATATCTTGTGAGGCTAATGATTTCTTCAAGTTCATGTTTTGTAGTCTCACACCTTGGAGAACATCAAATGAGGATGAGTGGTTCCAAGGAAATGATCAAATATTTACCACATGTCACCCCATGGATTAGTTCTATTGGGGAATGATATGTGTTCTCTAGCATAAATTCAATTGTTTCATATATATTATGCCTTGACCAAGATATATGATGAACTCCTCTAAGAATCTTAATTGAATCAAGTGCATGTTACAAGTAATTCGAGTACTTGATGCATACATTTAGGGGGAGCTCATTCTATATCTTGTGTCCTTAAAGACTAACATTTTCTTTTAGTGAATTTGTGTAGTTCTTTGAAGAGAATGAGTTTCTCTTGATCGTTTAAAGAGGATAAGTTTCTCTTTGAAATGTCAAGCCTATCAAAAGCTAAGATAGAAATTCATGATTATAATGAAGACCATATGGCATGGAACAAAGGTGTGTCACTCCATGAACTACTGTATTACATTTGTGTATTTAGGCTCTTACAAGTTAGTGTATGCATGTATATGCAATATCTTAAGTCACATCATAAGGTTGCACTTGTGGTGACGATTAAAGAATCTCTAGATATTTGATTAATACCTCTTGTGGTGATGTCATAAGTTTGTCTTAAGTCATCTTAGTGAGGTATGAGTCAAACATGCTAACTTCTCAAGAATCTTGGCTTAAAATATTGCATATCATGTCTATTAGTATACCGTTTGATTATGAGTAACTCCTTAAATTGGTGCAATTTCATATTTTCATACTTTATTTGTACCAAGGTTCAAATTGTAGAACTTAATCCCCTGGCCTCACAAGTCCAAGTGCATAAGCTAAACAAGTATTCATCACTTGTATGCACACATTTAGGGGGAGAATAGTCTATAATTTGAATCTTTGAGACTAACTTCATTTCCAAGTCTATTATGTGTGTAGTCTCGAATTAGAAAGGAATCTTCGGGCAAAGACAATCGCTTCCACTGCAAATTTTGATGGGTATCAAAGATTCTTTGCTCCAATAAATGTATCTTCTATACATTTCATAAGAGAATGAGTTTCTCCTGTATATGCTACTCCAACGTCATCTAAAATTGGTAAATATGTATCACATCTTTTTTGATTACAAATATCTGAAGTAGCATAACTTATAGATTCTCCTGTCTAGAACTTAATTGATTAAATAGTGCACATGTTTCTTATGTTGTATGATTATGTTCAATTGATACTCCTTTTATGCTAATGGTACTTTAAGTTGCAAATAAGTACTCTCAACAGATATCAATTGAATTCATATATATATGTGTGCACTAAAACTTGAGGAGAACTTAGTGTAATATGCTATTAGTGATCTATTTATCTATCAAATTGTATCAATTGGTGTTTTTCAATTGATATTTTTCATACATGATCACTAGTTGCATAATCCATACTTGTGCAATTATCATGTTGCCTCTTGTTGTGATAAGAAAATGCTAGGTGACATCTAGACTCCAGGTATCAAGATTTATCTTTCAGTTAGTATGCCAATCTTCATTTGATATCTTGGACCTATGTCAAAATTATGCCAACAAGAGCTTGCAAATGAATTCTAAATCCAACACAAGTTTGGAACACCCCCTTGAAAAGGTAAAACGCAAAGGTACATCACTTCATGTCACTTCTACATTACTTTTTTGTCATCTAAGGATCTTTTTCATGATAGTGTGTTCACATCTTGCTTAAATCATAATTTCTACCCTTTATATTCTTTGTATCCTTTTTGGAGATTTATGACAAAGGGGGAGAAATTTTGCATTAAAGCTTATCTTTATTTTAGAAAAGGGAGAAATAATTAACAAAAGGGGGAATCATAAGAAAAACATAAGATGAAGAAAGTTGATAAGTGCATTCCATGTCATGAGCATCACGTTTATTTTATGACACACTGCACCCTATGAATAGTATGATATAAGTTGTCTATACTTTGACCTAAATATGTGCTTTTGGCATTTGAGTACAAAAGTGTTATTTTCTGAAATGCACATGTTTAGGGGGAGGAAACTATATCATAGGATTCAAAATCTTATTTATCAAATCTTATGTAAGCTTTAAATGTGTTGTCATCAATCACCAAAAAGGGGGAGATTGAAAGTGCATTCATCCCTTTTGTGAGTTTTGGTGATTTGGATAACAACACATTTAAAGGTCTAACAAGTTTGCTAAGTGTTGAACAGGAAATTCAGTATGATGAACATACTTGAATAGTGTATAATGATCAGTGAACAAGGTTCAACACAAGGTGAAATAACCAGTGAGACAATGCAAATGGATATAATATGGTCTCTATATTGGTTTGAATATATGGACAAGTCCTGAGAAATCACTATGCATAAATATGATCATAATAGAGGTTGAAGTGATTAAGAGGATTGGTCAAGCCAAAGTGAATAAGATATGAGGAATCGTGAATTGGCTTGACCATATTACTATTAGTCCATATATGAATATATGAGAATCAAACTAAAGCTTGATTAATCTTAATAGTTATATCTAGAAGACATTCAAGCAAGGTTCACAATATTGAAGAAATGATTCTCTTAATGGATGCTCAATAGGATGTGACTCAAGAATGGCTTGATAGGGTGAAGATAGCAAGGAAAGGGCTTCGAGGAACTAAGCGAAGGTGAAGGCCAAGCGACGGCTTGTAGACCAAGGTACCATGGCTAAGGTGAAGAAGAGAGTACTTGCACTAAGTCGATGAACTAATCAGCTATGAAGAGTTACAACATGTTGATGCATCAGTAAGGTGACTTGAAGCCATGATTTGAACTCATATAAGGTGATATGGTACAAGTCACAGGGTTTGATTTGAGTTTGCTTCAAAAGGTGAGACAAAGATGTTTGTGATCCTTATGAAGCAATGCCATGGAGAAATCACACATGAGACACCAATGACTCAAGGAGTTTACTTCATTTTATTTTATTTAACTTGAGTATAGGAATCGTCGTACTATAAAGGGGGATCCAAAAAGAAGGTTGGTGTTTGCCAAAGCTCAAACCTCTCTATTCAAAAGCTATTTATGAAAAGCAAAAATCTCTTTATCGTTCTATGGTTGACCATGGTTAGGTTTGAGAAACCTAGAGTGTTCTTGCTGAAAAGCAGCTGAACTTGTTCAGCTGCAGCTGAGCTTTTCAGCTGAGCTGGACTTCAGCTGAGCTGAGCTCCTTCAGCTGCAGCTGAGCTTTTCAGCTGAGCTGGACTTCAGCTGAGCTGAGCTTCTTCAGCTACAGCTGAGCTGGACTTCAGCTGAGCTGAGCTTCTTCAGCTACAGCTGAGCTTTTCAGCTGAGCTGAACTTCAGCTGAGTTGAGCTTCTTCAGCTGCAGCTGAGCTTTTCAGCTGGGCTGAACTTCAGCTGAACTCAACTTCAGCTGTGAACCTCTTTGACCATACACCAGCTGAACTTGTCTCTGGGCAGTTGAGCTGGGGTTTTCTCTCCTAAACTCTCTGGTCAAGACCGGTTGAACTGGTCCTGAGGGGCAGTTCAGCTGGTCTCTGACCCCTCTGACCTCTGATCTGCAGTCTGCCAGTCAGACTGGCAAACAGGTCGCCAGGAGCTGTCAGGGGCGGTTCAACCGCCCCCCTGGGCGGTTCAACTGGTTTTGGTCAACTTTGACCAGTCTGCGGTCAGTCTGCGCGTCAGTCTGCCAGTCAGACTGGCAGACTGGCTGCCAGGCCTGCCAGGGGAGGTTCAACCGCCCTAGGGGGAGGTTCAACCGCCCTCAAACAGAAAAATCGGCCCCAACGGCTAGTTTTGAGCTCCAACTATATATACTCACTCCTACCTCTCACCCCATAGCAGGGAGCACGATTTGAACTCCATTTCTAACCCAAGAAACACCTCCCTCTCTCTCACACACATCTCTTGCCTCTCCCATTTCAAATCTTTGGAGAGAAATCTTTGAGTGAGCTTGAGAGCTGCGGTTTTGTGCTTCATCTCTAAATCTCTCTTGCTCTTCTTCTTCATTCGAGCTTTGGTACTACATCGAGTTCTTTGTGGATTCATAACTCTTGGAGCTTCTAGCTCCTAGACGACTAGGTGTCTCTTGTGAGTCTCCAAATCTTGTGGAAGACCACAAGAAAGTTTGTATTACTCGCTCGTTTGAGCAAAGATTATTGTGTGGGCTTGACCTTTGTGGTCGGCAAAGGGAGGATTAGGGTTGAAAGAGACCTGGCTCTTTGTGGGCGCCTCAACGAGGAAGTAGGGCACCTTTTGTGGTGTGACCGAACCTCGGGATAAATCTTGTGTCTCTTGTGTTCTTGCTCATTGTGTTTGTTCATGTTCTTCGTTCTCTCACCATTCCGTGGAAGATTGTTTATATCTTTTTGGTGTGTGGATTTTGAGAAGTGCCCTTCTCAGATCTACTACATTGAACCCTGTGGATCATTTAGAACATCTCATTTCCAAAGTTAACTGAGTGAATTTCGAGATCAATTCAGTTTTACCCAGTTCGCTTCTAGTTTTTGTTGAAAAAGTTTTAACTTGCCTATTCACCCCCCCTCTAGGCAACTTTCAGGACCGGACCCCTCGGGCGTGGTAGCGTCGCAGGGACTGCTGGTACCGTGCCGAGTGTAGTAAGGCCATGTCCCGAGCCTCTTCCAGCTGGTCCAGCGAGTCTTCTCGATTAGCTTGGTTGCTTTGGTCGGTGTAGGCCCTCGTCCTCGGGGAACCGTATTCTAAGTCTATGGGCAAGATGGCCTCAGCCCCATAGACTAGAAAGAACGGCGTGAAGCCCGTGGCTCGGCTCGGTGTTGTCCTCAGACTCCAAACCACCTAGGGGAGTTCCTTCATCCATCGCTTGCCGAACTTGTTGAGGTCGTTGTAGATCCGAGGCTTGAGTCCTTGTAGAATCATGCTGTTGGCACGCTCTACTTGCCCATTCGTCATGGGGTGAGCCACGGCGGCCCAGTCCACCCGGATATGGTGGTCCTCGCAGAAGTCCAGGAACTTTCTGCCGGTGATGATGGAGTTCGGGACCCCAAAACGATGGATGATGTTGGTGAAGAACGCCACCGCCTGTTCGGACCTGATGCTGTTTAGGGGTCGGACCTCGATCCACTTGGAGAATTTGTCGATGGCGACCAACAGGTGCGTGTAGCCCCCGGGTGCCTTCTGCAAGGGGCCGACGAGGTCCAGACCCCACACAGTAAAAGGCCAGGTGATGGGTATCGTCTGTAGAGCCTGAGCGAGCAGGTGGGTCTACCTCGCGTAGAATTGACACCCTTCGCAGGTGCGGACAATTCTAGTGGCGTCGGCCACCGCCGTCGGCCAGTAGAAACCTTGTCGGAAGGCGTTTCCAACAAGGGCTCGAGGTGCTGCGTGATGGCCGCAAGCCCCCGAGTGTATCTCTCGTAGGAGCTCCTGACCTTCGGCGATGGAAATGCATCGCTGGAGGATGCCTGAGGGGCTGCGGTGGTAGAGCTCCTTCCCATCCCCCAGCAAGACGAACGACTTGGCGCGTCGCGCCAACCGCCGAGCTTCGGCTCGGTCGAGGGGTAGCTCTCCTCGGTGGAGATATTGCAGGTACGAGGTCTGCCAGTTTCGATTAGGTGTGACCCCGCTTCGCTCCTCCACGACGCGCAGTGCCTCACCCTCGGGGGCCGAGGGTACCTCGGGCTGAACCGAGGGTGCCTCGGGCCGAGCTGAGGGTGCCTCGGACTGAGCCGAGGGTGCCTCGGACTGAGCCGAGGGTGCCTCGGGCTCGGGCGTGTCGTCGATCTTGACGGAGGGTTGATGCAGGTCTCGGGAGAAGACGTCCGGGGGAACCGGTTTTCGCCCCGAGGCTATTTTAGCTAGCTCGTTCGCAGTCTCGTTGTAGCGCCGGGCGATGTGGTTGAGCTCGAGCCCATAGAACTTGTCTTCCAGGCGCCGAACCTCATCGCAGTAGGCCTCCATCTTCGGGTCGTGGCAGTGGGAGTTCTTCATGACTTGGTCGATGACGAGCTGCGAGTCGCCGCGAGCATCGAGGCGTCGGACTCCTAGCTCGATGGTGATGCGCAACCCGTTGACCAGAGCCTCGTACTCAGCCACATTGTTGGACGCCGGGAAGTGGAGGCGTAGCACGTAGCGTAGGTGCTTCTTGAGGGGCGAGATGAAGAGCAGGCCTGCGCCTGCTTCTGTCTTCATCAGCGACCCGTCGAAGAACATGGTCCAGAGTTCCGGCTGGATCAGAACTGTTGGAAGCTGGGTGTCCACCCATTCAGCCACGAAGTCCGCCAAGACCTGGGACTTGATGGCCTTCCGAGGGGCGAACGAGATCGTTTCGAAAAATGATTTCCACCGCCCACTTTGCGATTCTACCCGAGGCCTCTCGGCACTGGATGAACTCCCCCAGGGGGAAGGATGACACCACAGTTACCGGATGAGACTCGAAGTAGTGTCGCAACTTCCGCCGCGTCAGGATCACCGTGTAGAGCAGCTTCTGAATTTGTGGGTAGCGGATTTTGGTCTCGGACAGTACCTCGCTGATGAAGTAGACTGGCCTCTGGACGGGCAATGTGTGCCCCTCTTCTCGTCTCTCAACCACAATCGCGGCGCTAACCACCTGAGTGGTCGCGGCGACGTAGATCAAGAGGGCTTCTCCGGCAGCGGGGGGCACCAAGATGGGCGCATTCGTGAGGAGCGCCTTCAGGTTCCCGAGGGCTTCCTCGGCCTCAGGGGTCCAAGTGAAGCACTCGGCCTTCCTTAAGAGGCGGTACAGAGGCAGGCCTCTTTCGCCGAGGCGTGAGATGAAGCAGCTCAGAGCCGCAAGACATCCCATGACTCTCTGTACGCCTTTCAAGTCCTTGATGGGCCCCATGCTGGTGATGGCTGCGATCTTCTCCGGGTTGGCTTCGATGCCCCGCTCGGAGACGATGAACCCCAAGAGCATGCCTCGGGGTACCCTGAAGACACACTTTTCGGGATTGAGCTTCACGCCTTTCGCCTTGAGACATTGGAATGTCAATTCAAGGTCGGAAAGGAGGTCGGAGGCTTTCCTCGTCTTGACTACGATGTCATCGACGTAGGCCTCGACCGTCCGGCCAATGTGTTCGCCGAACACATGGTTCATGCACCGCTGGTACGTCGCACCCGCATTCCTCAAGCCAAACGACATGGTGACATAGCAGTACATGCCGAAGGGCGTGATGAAAGAAGTCCCAAGCTGGTCGGACTCCTTCATCCTGATTTGGTGATACCCTGAGTAGGCATCGAGGAAAGACAGGGTTTCGCACCCAGCAGTGGAATCCACGATTTGATCGATGCGAGGCAGAGGGTAGGGAACCTTCGGACATGCTTTGTTTAGACCAGTGTAGTCTACACACATCCGCCATTTCCCTCCTTTCTTTCTCACAAGCACAGGGTTGGCAAGCCATTCGGGATGGAATACCTCTTTGATGAACCCTGCTGCCATTAGCTTGTGGATCTCCTCGCCTATGGCTCTGCGCTTTTCTTCGTCGAATCGGCGCAGAGGCTGCTTGACGGGTCGGGCTCCGGCTCGGATATCCAACGAGTGCTCGGCGACATCCCTTGGTATGCCGAGCATGTCCGAGGGACTCCACGCGAAAACATCGGCGTTTGCGCGGAGAAAGTCGACGAGCACTGCTTCCTATTTGGGGTTGAGCTCGGAGCCGATCCGGATCTGCTTGGAGGCGTCGTTGCTGGGGTCGAAGGGGACGGACTTAACCGTCTCCGCTGGCTCGAAGTTGCCGGCGTGGCGCTTCACGTCTGGCACCTCCTTCGAGAGGCTCTCTAGGTCGGCGATGAGGGCCTCGGATTCGGCGAGGGCCTCGGCGTACTCCACGCACTCGACGTCACATTCGAATGCGTGTCGGTACGTGGGGCCGACGGTGATGACCCCGTTGGGGCCCGACATCTTGAGCTTGAGGTAGGTGTAGTTGGGGACGGCCATGAACTTCGTGTAGCATGGCCTCCCCAAAACTGCGTGGTAGGTTCCTCGGAACCCGACCGCCTCGAACGTGAGGGTCTCCCTTCGGAAGTTGGAGGGTGCTCCGAAGCAGACGGGAAGGTCGAGTTGTCCGAGGGGCTGGACGCGCTTCCCGGGGATGATCCCGTGGAAAGGCGCGGCGCGTGCCCGGACCGAGGACAGATCAACACGCAGGAGCCCGAGGGTCTCGGCGTAGATGATGTTGAGGCTGCTGCCTCCGTCCATGAGGACCTTGGTGAGCCTGACGTTGCCGATGATGGGGTCGACAACGAGCGGGTATTTCCCCGGGCTCGGCACGTGGTCGGGGTGGTCGGCTTGGTCGAAGGTGATGGGCTTGTCGGACCAGTCTAGGTAGACTGGCGCCGCCACCTTCACCGAACAGACCTCCCGACGCTCTTGCTTGCGGTGTCGAGCCGAGGCGTTTGCCGCTTGCCCACCGTAGATCATGAAGCAGTCGCGGACCTCGGGGAACTCTCCTGCCTGGTGATCTTCCTTCTTGTCGTCGTCGCGAGCCCTGCCACCCTCCGCGGGTGGCCCGGCCCTGTGGAAGTGGCGCCGAAGCATGGCGCACTCCTCAAGGGTGTGCTTGACGGGCCCCTGATGATAGGGGCACGGCTCCTTGAGCATCTTGTCGAAGAGGTTGGCACCTCCGGGAGGTTTCCGAGGGTTCTTGTACTCGGCGGCGGCGACAAGGTCCGCGTCGGTGGCGGCGCGTTTCGCTTGCGACTTCTTCTTTCCCTTCTTCTTGGCGTCGCGCTGAGTTGACGCCTCGGGGGCATCTTCCGGTGGGCGGCCCTGGGGCTGCTTGTCCTTCCGGAAGATAGCCTCAACCGCCTCCTGGCCAGAGGCGAACTTGGTGGCGATGTCCATCAGCTCGCTCGCCCTGGTGGGGGTCTTTCGACCCAGCTTGCTGACCAGGTCGCTGCAGGTGGTGCCGGCGAGGAACGCGCCGATGACATCCGAATCGGTGATGTTGGGCAGCTCGGTGCGCTGCTTCGAGAATCGCCGGATGTAGTCCCAGAGAGACTCTCCCGGCTGCTGTCGGCAGCTTCGGAGGTCCCAGAAGTTTCCAGGGCGCACGTACGTGCCCTGGAAATTGCTGGCGAAGGCTTGGACCAGGTCGTCCCAGTTGGAGATCTGCCCCGGAGGCAGGTGCTCCAACCAGGCGCGAGCGGTGTCGGAGAGGAACAGGGGGAGGTTGCGGATGATGAGGTTGTCATCGTCCGTTCCACCCAGTTGGCAGGCCAGCCGGTAGTCCGCAAGCCACAGTTCCGGTCTCGTCTCCCCCGAGTACTTTGCGATAGTAGTCGGGGGTCGGAACCGGGTCGGGAACGGCGCCCGTCGTATGGCGCGGCTGAAAGCCTGCGGACCGGGTGGTTCGGGCGAGGGACTCCGATCCTACCCACTGTCGTAGCGTCCCCCACGCCTGGGGTGGTAGCCTCGGCGCACCCTCTCGTCGAGGTGGGCCCGACGGTCGTGGTGATGGTGCTCGTTGCCGAAGCGACCCGGGGCCGCAGGCGCTGTGTTGCGCGTGCGCCCGGTGTGGACCGAGGCTTCCCGCATGAATCGGGAAGTCGCGGCGCGATGTTCCGAGGGGTACCCCTGCCTTCGAGAGGCGGAGCTTTCGGCCCGCCGGACTGCGGCGCCCCCCAGGAGATTCTTGAGCTCTCCCTGGATTCACCGCCCCTCGGTGGTTGATGGCTCCGGCATCGCGTGGAGAAGCATTGCCGCTGCAGCCAGGTTCTGGCCGACCCCACTGGAAGCGGGTGGCGGCCTTACCCTGACATCGTCGGCGATGCGGTGCTGGAAGCCCTGGGGTAGATGACGCATTTCTCCGGCTGGAGGTTGGCCTGCCCATTCCTGCCCGACGTCCCGGCGGATCGGCTCAAGTGCTCCTGCTCCCTCGTCGAGCCTGGCCGGCACCCCGCGGATTTGCTCGAGCTGTGGGTCATGACCCCACGCCGGAACGGGGACCACAACTAGCTCCCGTAGGATGTCAACGCGAGGCACAGACCTAGGGAGATCACCGTTCTCCGGCATACCAAGATGGTTGCCTTCAGAGGGACCCCCTAGATCGACGTGGAAACATTCACGACTTGGGCCGCAGTCCTCGTCGCCGAGGCTGCGGCTACCGTCGGAACAGTCGGAAAGGCAGTAGTCGCATGCGGTCATGAAGTCCCGCATGGCACTAGGGTTACCATGTCCGGAGAAGTCCCAACAGAAGTCGGGCTCGTCATCTTCCTCAGACCCTGAGGGCCCGTAGGTCGAGACGTCCGTCAGTCGGTCCCAGGGTGACCGCATACGATACCCCAGAGGGTTCAGACTCGCCTCTACGAGAGCGTCCGCCAAAGCGAAGCCGCTTGGCGGGTCGAGGCTGAATCCAAGAGGCGTGAGATGGGAATCGGTCGGTACCTCTTGGTCGACGGGCGGTGATGAAGTCACGTCAGGGACTGACTGCACCGTCGTCTCAGGTACGAGGGTGACGCCCAGCAAGCCTTTCGCGAGCGTGCTGGCGTCGTCCGTTTGCTTGGAATTGGCGTGTTGTGGGGAGACGACGCTCGTCTTCGTCTCAAACGCGAGGTCGATGCCCG
Organism: Zea mays; assembly: GCF_902167145.1. Classification (NCBI taxonomy): domain Eukaryota; kingdom Viridiplantae; phylum Streptophyta; class Magnoliopsida; order Poales; family Poaceae; genus Zea; species Zea mays. The sequence continues at coordinate 32,573,011 of NC_050097.1, read as the reverse complement.
ACGCGCCCCCCGTTGGGGCGCCGGCGCCGTCGACTTGCTCGACAGCCGACGAGGTGCCGCCTCCTGCTTGGCCTTGGTTGCCCCGCCTCCTCCTCCGTCGGTGGGGGAGAGGGCGGGGTGAGCTCGAATGTGGTTCTTCCACCACGCGGGGAAGACATCGTCAATTCCGCCGCCGGCGGGCAGGCTGTCGGCCGCCATTGTCGTTGTCGCACGGCGGGGGAAGGAGTATCATGTCGTAGCTGCCGTCGAGGGACATGAACTCAAGACTCCCGAAATGGAGCACCGTCCCGGGCTGGAAAGGTTGCTGGAGACTGCCCATCTAGAGCTTGACGGGAAGCTGTTCGTCAACACGCAGCAGACCCCTACCTGGCGCGCCAACTGTCGGCGTTTCGAGACCGGGGGTCCCTGGACCGACGAGTAAAATGTCGCCGCGTGCCCCAGCCCAGATGGGTCGGCGCGAGACGGAGCACGAAGGGGGGAACAAAGGAGGGAGACAGGCAAAAGGGGAAACCCGCGGCCTTCGTGTTGTCCTACGCCCAGGTCGGGTGCGCTTGCAGTAGGGGGTTACAAGCGTCCGCGTAGGAGAGAGCGAGAGACTTTACGCGTCGCCCCGTCCTCCCGCGCGGCCAACCCTCTGTAAGAGGGCCCTGGTCCTTCCTTTTATAGGCGCAAGGAGAGGATCCAGGTGTACAATGAGGGTGTAGCAGAGTGCTAACGTGTCTAGCGGAGGAGAGCTAGTGCCCTAAGTACATGCCATCGTGGCAGCCGGAGAGGTTTTGGCACCCGGTTCGTGTGGTGTCGTGGCCGTCGGAGGAGCGCTAGAGCCTGGCGGAAGGACAGCTGTCGGGGTTGTCGAGTCCTTGCTGACGTCCTCTTGCTTCCGTAAGGGGGCTGAGAGCCGCCATCGTCATAGAGCGTGCGGGGCGTCATCATTACTTGTCTGGCGGAGCGAGCCAGATGGGACGCCGGTCTTGTTCCCCGTAGCCTGAGTCAGCTTGGGGTAGGGTAATGATGGCGCCTCCTGTTGACGTGGTCGGTCCGCGCCCTAGGTTGGGCGATGTGGAGGCTCCTCCGAGGTCGAGGTCGAGTCTGTCTTCCGAGGTCGAGGTCGAGTCCGAGCCCCTGGGTCGGGCGAGGCGGAGACCGTCGGCTGAGGCCAGGGCTGAGTCCGGGCCCTGGGGTCGGGCGAAGCGGAGTTCGTCGTCTTCAGGGGCTGAGCCCAAGTCCGAGCCCTGGGTCGGGCGGAGCGGAGTTCGCCGTCTTCCGGGGCTTAGCCCGAGTCCGAGCCCTGGGTCGGGCGGAGCGGAGTTCGTCGTCTTCCGGGGCTTAGCCCGAGTCCGAGCCTTGGGTCGGGCGGAGCGGAGTTCGCCGTCTTCCGGGGCTGAGCCCGAGTCCGAGCCCTAGGTCGGGCGGAGCGGAGTTCGCCGTCTTCCAGGGCTTAGCCCGAGTCCGAGCCCTGGGTCGGGCGGAGCGGAGTTCGCCGTCTTCCGGGGCTGAGCCCGAGTCCGAGCCCTAGGTCGAGCGAAATGGAGTTTCCTATGGCGCCTAAGGCCGGGCCTGGCTGCCTGTCCGCCTCACTCTGTCGAGTGGCACAACAGTCGGAGCGGCGCAGGCGGCGCTGTCCTTCTGTCAGGCCGGTCAGTGGAGCGACGAAATGACTGCGGTCACTTCAGCTCTGTCGACCGGGGGACGTGCGTCAGGATAAAGGTGTCAGGCCACCTTTGCATTAAATGCTCCTGCGTGGCGATTTGGCCAGGGTTGCTTCTTGGCGAAGACTGGGCCTTGGGCGAGCCGGAAGTATGTTCGTCGCTGGAGGGGGCCTCGGGCGAGACGGAGATCCTCCGGGGTCGGCTGCCCTTGCCCGAGGCTGGGCTCGGGCGAGGCGTGATCGAGTCCCTTGAATGGACCGATCCCTGACTTAGTCGCACCCATCAGGCCTTTGCAGCTTTGTGCTGATGGGGGTTACCAGCTGAGAATTAGGAGTCTTGAGGGTACCCCTAATTATGGTCCCCGACAATATGAATGTGGGGTGGTTGGGGGTATTTATAGCCCCAACCACCAAACTAGCCGTTTGGTGGAGGCTGTCTGTCGCATGGTGCACCGGACAGTGTCCGGTGCGCCAGCCACGTCACCATGCCGTTGGGTTCCGATCGTTGGAGCTCTGACTGCTGGGCCCGCCTGGATGTCTGGTGGCACACCGGACATGTACTGTAGAGTGTCCGGTGTGCCACTTCGGGCGTGTCTGCCTTCTGCGCGCTCTGGTGCGCATTAATTGCTTCTGCAGGTGACCGTTGGCGCGAAGTAGACGTTGCTCCGCTGGCTCACCGGACAGTCCGGTGTGCACCGGACATGTCCGGTGAATTATAGCGGAGCGGATTCCCGAAGCTGGCGAGTTCAGAGTCGCTCTCCCCTGGAGCACCGGACACTGTCCGATGGTACACCGGACAGTCCGGTGAATTATAGCGAAGCGCCTCTGAGTTTTCCCGAAGGTGAAGAGTTTGGCTTGGAGTTCCCTGGTGCACCGGACAGTCCGGTGCGAAAGACCAGGGCAGCCTTCGGTTATCACTTGCTCTCTTTGTTGAACCCATTTCTTGGTCTTTTTATTGGCTAAGTGTGAACCTTTGGCACCTGTATAACTTATACACTAGAGCAATCTAGTTAGTCCAATTATTTGTGTTGGGCAATTCAATCACCAAAATCAATTAAGAAATAGGTGTAAGCCTAATTCCCTTTCAGTTTATAATTCTAAATACTTAATTTAAAATTAGATGGAGATAAAATAACTAGAACAAATTACCAAATAAACATAAGTGCCTTATGAGTGTAGTTGTTAGGGAGTGAACTCGTGGAGTTTGAGCACGCCACTAAGGGTTTGTTTAGTTCAGCTATAGATTTCTAAAAATCTAATTCTAACTGTGAACTGTGTGAAAACTGATGTGACCTGATAATTGTGAAAAAAAACTAAAACTTGTCTGACTAAGTCCCTGTTCCGGAGAGCTTCGCTTCAAGAATTCAACTTCGTTCTGACTTCTACCACCTAAACAGGTTCATCTCCACGAGCTCTAGCTTTTAAAAAAAATCGAAACTATAGGCCAGTTTTTATGAAATTTATGAAGCTCCTTAGAGGGTGCTTCAAAAACAAAATTTACCTACCATACCACTAGTTACGCAACATACAACTTTTGTTCTCTCTCGCGACAGCTCACTAACCATCAAGGGTAATCAATGAAACTTACACAGATCAACTGTACTATAGATGCTAGAGTCCATATGCAAGCCAAATGCTCCTAGAACCCACCTTAACAAATTGCTGGAGTTGTTTTATGGTAAAGCTGGGAAACCAAAGCTGAAGTTTTTGAAGTAAAGCTCTCTCAAGCAGGCCCTAAAATAACTGTCAATTATAGATTCTATAAGAGCATGACAATTTGTAACATGGATGACATAAATCTAAAAAAATCTGGGGTAGAATGTGATTCTAAATTGAACTAGAGGAATCTATGTATTTTCAATAATCTATTTTGCTATTGTACCTGTGTGGTTGAGATTCTAAATTTTTTATACTGAATCTAGTTCAGAAAGCTGAACCAAACATAACATAGGAGCTTGTTGCTCATGTGATTTTACTTTTGGTTGCATGTGGTTAGTTGCTAGGGTCTTTCTATTTTTTTGCTTGATTTTGGGTCTTTTAGAAAATCTCTTTACTATTTGCTCCTATCATGCTACTATTGTTTTTCTTTTAAAAGTTAGGATATTTTTAAATCGATAATGAAGATTAGGTGTGACATAATGTGTGCCTCACAATCTTAAATAATTGGGGTGTTTGTTTCAGCGTAAGATCCAATTCTAACTATCACAATCAGTTTCTGGCAGCTAAACGCTTCGCTTCTCTGCATGCTTCTGTGAGAAACACTTTTATGAAAATCATGTATATCAACATGAACAAAGAATATGTCGAGTCGTCGTGATGTGAGGAATATGTCACTTTCTAGATTCTAAACTTTATGGACTCCTTCATTTTCGACTGCATGTAAGGCACACATTATTTAGATTATCCACACAGCTAGATTTTTCAGAAAATACATGTTCTCATAAAAGCTCATTAGAAAAAACTGAACCAAACAGACCTAATGTGTACATATGGTGTTGTTCGACAACAACAACATAGTGTGAATTGCAGTAGCGCGAGGTGTCCATCGTGTGTTGCGGGTTGTGGTGATGAGGTTATGTCTAGCAACTCTCATATTCAATCCTCTATCACACATCATATTTCAAACTCTACTCTGTAAATCATATGCACTATCCGTTGGGCAGTGTATGCGCAAATCAGTATCCATTACAGTACTCCAGTTTCATTGAATACACCGTTGTTTGCAACCCACAGAACCAACTAACCCACCCAATCCAATCCTATCAAACCCGTCTAAGGGCTTGTTCGTTTTTGCTCTCAATCCATATGGATTGTGTGAGATTGAGTAAGTTTCAATACCCAACATGTCAAAATATTTCATAATTTTTTTAATCTCATCCAATCCACATGAGATAGAAATGATTGAACAAGGGCTAAGCTAATTCATAAATGGGTTGCCAAGGAGTGACCTAAATCCATCCATACAAAGGCCTAACTGTGAGTTCGTGCCAACTTCAACTGAGTCAACACGCCACTGCCAACGTCAAAAAAAGGAAGAGGGGGAAATACACCACTGGCCGCCGTGTGTGCGCGCGCTTTTGGTACTACCTTTTATGACACAAACTCGAAGCTGGGACAACAGCACCTTGAATAGGTCAAAACAAAGACATTCGATACGGTGCAAAACCAAAAAGAAAAAAGAAAAGGCAATCATAACAATGAGGCGTGCATGGGCTGTCGTGCAAATGCACCTTAACAATGTACGGAGTACACTAGTGGCTGTTTGGCTGCCAACCATCGGCTCGCTGTCTGTCTGTGGTGGTGCTTGTGCAGGCCAAACAGTGGCCGGTTCACGTCAAACAGCGCGGCGCGACGAGCGAGGGTGCGACACCACCACCAGTGAACACGCAGCAGCGAATTCAACAGAGGATCTGTGGGGAGATCCGTGCCGAGCGAAGCCGACGAATGGAAGCGCCCATTTTTTCGCAGCTGATCCCTGACTGGCCACTGCCAGTCATGAGTCATCACCAAACTGTTCCCTTCTGACGACAAGCCTATAGTATAGTGCCTAGGCGGCCGCCATAGGCCAATCATGTGAGGTGCGGACGGACCGACGGATGGCGTTGCCGACCCAGATCCCGTGGGATTCACGCCACCGCGGTTGGATTAGGCCTCCTCCTGATTCGGCTAAACTCCAGAACTCGGCCTCCAATGATAAGTAATTAAGCTGTAAGCGTTTGACTGAGTGGGCAAGCTTGCTCGGCCGTGGTGGTGGCGAGTGGCGTCACGGCGTCAGTTCCGGTTCCTGTCTCTCGCTTTCACGAGATCCTGGTATCTTGCACGACGAGTACAGGCACTATCGAGAGACGGACGACCAGATTAGCACATCGAATTTGAAAAAAAAAATATACTCCGTGTTCTTGTGAGGGCGCCGGCCGGGGGAACACGTACGGCTTACCGCCGGCCGTTTCTGCCTGCGGCTCCGGCCGCAGAGGGCAGGCACATGGCCGGCCCGGCTCCGCTCCAACTGGCAACTGCTCCGCGTGCGGTCGTCTCGACTGCATGCACGTCTGGCACTCTGCCGGACCGGCCGGCTGCTCGCTCCCACAGGCCACAGTGCAGTGAACAGGAGTCAAGAGGTCGTCATTACTGGAGCGCACTCATTATTACCATCGGGTAAAGCTGGAGAGTGACGATCCCTGGACTACGCTGGCTGGATCAAGGATTCAAGGATGGGCCTTTTTTGACGGATGGTGGATGCGCGGACCGTGTACGCGGCAGATCTTACCGTCCCTTTACCAGACAGATCCTTGTTGGGAAAACGAAAGTGGGGGGCGCGCTAGTTCAGGCTAGCTTGCTCGTCGGCGGTGTAGGGCGGTTCAAAAGGCCTCTAGACTTGTGAGGCCGGTCCTTGGCAATTGGCATGCGCCGTCGCGACCTGAGGGCTGAGGCCTCTAGACTAAAAGTTGGACCTGGACGACAGACAGACGCACGGCCGGCTTTACGCAAACGAAACGGAGCTAGTGCTTGATAAGACGGCAGTGGTGGTAGTGCAGGTGCAGACTGCGGAGTTTAGTGGTGGGAAGATAGAAATGGAGTGGACAGTTGAGGCACACGCACGCACTTGTGTCCTTGCTGCCGTGCCTGTGCAGTGCTTCCATTCCAGACGCGATAGCTAGTGATGATGCATGGCTCCAACAATCCAAGCAATGCTCTCGAACCGATCGGAACCAAACCAAACTGTACCACTAGCTTCTTCTCCTCTCCAGCTCCAGGCTAATCAATCAAACGCTGCGTAACGCGCACGACGATGTGATAAGAGAGAGCAGGCACGAACAAGACACCGCGAAAAGGCCGGCCCGTTCCTTTCCTCCCTGATCTGGGTGTCGCCGCGCCGTTTTTCCCGCTAGCCATAGCAGCCGGGACAACAGGAAAAATATATAGCGGCCGATCTGGCGCGCGCGACGACGCTGTCGTCTCACTTTCACGCGGCGTGACGCACGCAGCCGGGGCACGCCGAGGTCCCTTTCGGCTGCCGTGGTGGACGCGAGTAGCGCGGCCGCTGAGGTGATCGAGTGCGCCGTCCAGATAGATTGACTGCGGAACTCTGACGTGCATCCGTCCTCCTCCAGGCCGCGCGGTTGGTGTTGATCCACGGACGGTTTCGGGTTTCCTTCGCGGCACGCCTGAGTTTCGACCTCGACGCATCTCGGCTCTCGGGTGGTGCTGAAAAATTAAAGGGACCGGCTGCTATGCTATGCTCTCGTCCCTGTTGGGTAGTAGTTCGGGTCGGGAAGGGAAAGATTCCACCTCCTTGGCCTCGTGGCGTGCCCGGTCAAGCCTCGAGCCTGTGTGCAATGCGTATGCCCTGTCCCTTCTGAATCTCAAACAGATAGCTTTCCTTGTGCCTTTTCTCTCCACTTTCTCACATAGCGATCCGTTGTCCGGTATCAGGATCGTCGCTTAACTAACAGACAGTTCTCCTAGCAGCGGCAAGAAAGAGAGAGAGATCTTTTTGTATCCGAGTACAACACACGAAAAAGCTAGCTAGACCACCAGTTGCTTGTTTTACTAAGGGTCTGCATCTAATCACGAATGGGCGTACAGACCATTGCAGATACGCATCCAAGTATTATGGGTGCGTTTGGTTGGGGAGCCAACTAGGATGGAGCTGCTCCATTCCAGTTTCTAAGAATTAAAGCCATTTTATTCTGTATTTGGCAAGCAGAACGGAACCGCTCCATTTTTTGTTTAGTTAAAGAGTAGAATAGAGCGGATCCGCTCCGTTTATTGTTTGGTTGGAGAGTCATATGACTGTTGCGTGGAGGAGAGGGATGAGAGCGCTCGCGTCCGCGAGAGCGCTCACATCCGGTCGTTTTTGTGGAGCGAGAGCATCCCAAATATTTGCTATTTATAGACTTCAGGAGCCGCTCCGCTCTCCTCCATGGTAACCAAACATAAAAAAAAAATAAGAATGGAGTCGTTCCATTCCCCTCCGCTCTTCAACCAAACACACACTAAAGCATCGTTCACGGTGATCTAATACGGTTCGAATATGTTCTAATGTAACAAGGTCTAATTTGTTCAGCTCTATATTTCTGAAAACATGATTCTAAAAATGTGAGCTACTAAAAAAGCTGTTATAAGATCCTGGTCTAAACAATCGAACATAAACATATATTCAAACACAATAAGTCAAGAATACATTATACATGTATCAATTTGGATCCTCTAATAAGAACCTATGGCATAGGCAACAAGTATTTGATGTGGGATATTTTTTTATCAAACATGTGCCAACACTCAACAGTCGTATGTTTTTCTTGGAGCAAACTTGGCAGATGAGTTGCTTCTCTAGTATACCATGGTTCTCGTTAGAGCTGCTAGGGCCACAACATTTGTTGCAAACTACACTCACTATACATCTCAGCGGGTCACCATCGATCCATATGTTGCTTCCACAACACAAAAGACAATCATTGATAGACGACTTGTGAAGAAGGGAAACACCGCAGACTACAATGTGCTCAAGAAGCGATTTCCTGTCCCTCAAGCTTAATCTTGGATGGTGGAGCTCATCAACGACACATACAAGTAAAGGCAGTAGCGGGTCGCGTAATAGCTGTATGTGCGTTCCATTCGTGTGTTGCGTCTGACATGCGAGGCTACCAACTTTTTTGCAAATTAGCCTTTTTCGTGTTTTTTTTTTTGCACAAGTATGCCCCTGGCAGTTTCATTTCAAAAAATGGACCCTATGCTCGGCGCCATCATCATTGGCGCCTAGCTAAGGTGTGCTGGCGCCAACAGTTTTAGCGCCTGTCTCCATGACGTGGATGCCCGGCTGGCCGTGACGTGTCAGGGGGTCGGCGCAATAGATCTTGGCGCCGACCCCCCTGGCCGCGGCAGTCCACATGTCAGGGGTCGGCGCCATGGATCTTGGCGCCGACCCCCTGATTTTGACCCGAGCACGCGCCCACGCTCTCTGTTTGCCAAAACCGCACGCCACCAGTTTGCCTGCGCCGCCCGTCCGCGCCGCCGGAGCCGGAGCCCACGCCGGCCTCCCCCGCGCCGCCCTCTACGTCGCCACCAGAGCCCACGCCGGCCTCCCCCGCGCCACCGGAGCCCACGCCGGCCTCCCCCGCGCCGCCCTCACTCCGCGCGGCATCGCCGCACCCCGGCCGGCCTCACTCCGCGCGGCCGGAGCCCGCGCCGCCCCGCCCCCGGCCGGCATCGCCGCACCCCGGCCAGCCTCACTCCGCGCGGCCGTAGCCCGCGCCGCCCCGCCCACGGCCGGCCTCGCCGCCCCGCCCCCGGCCGGAATCGCCGCACCCCGGGCGGCCTCACTCCGCGCAGCCGGAGCCCGCGCCGCCCCGCCCACGGCCGGCCTCACACCGCGTCGACGGAGCCCGCCCCGCCCCGCCCACACCAAGCCGCCGGAGCCCGCGCCCCGGCCGTCCTCAAAAGCGCCGCCGCCCACTCCCGGCATCGCCCTTCCCACGGCCGCGCCCCGTTCGGCCAACCCCGCCTAACCCCGTCCCCTCCCGGCGGCAGCGGCTCGCCACCGGCCATCGACACGCCGCCCCGCTCCTCGCCCGCGTCGTCGTCGTCCATCGCCGACCCCGACCGTGTAGGTAAATTTTATATTTTTTTTATTGTTTAAGCATTTTGTGTTAAATATGTTAGATTGTTTTGCTATAAATTGTTCTTTTTTGAATGTGATGAATGTTAGTTATTGTGATAAATGCTAATTTTATTGAATATTATGAAAGTGAGTCAAATGTGAATGTTTTTTATCCTCCCCGTGTAGGTGAGGTGCTGTCAAAATTTTCAATTATTATATAGGAGTAATTTATAAGGTGGTTAGTATATTAGTGGGTTGTGGTTATATTTATAGTTATGTAGCTAGTAATTAGTGGGTTGTGGTTAGGTAATAACCATCCACATTTTATATTAAATGTTTAATTGGTGTTTCAAATAGATGGACAATTTTTTGAGCTTATATCATGGAGGCAATGTGGAACAAGATCCGTATGGAAATGCCAAGTTCATTGACATGCGACACGTGCCGGTACTATTCGATGGTAGACCCTCCTTGAGTGATTTGTTTACAAAGGCTAAACAAAAGCTCGGTTACCATGAAGATGATGACATTGCGGTTGACGGAGTGCTTAATATTGGTCATCCACCAAATGTCATAAGACGAGTCATTCCAATTGATTGTCAACTGGATTGGGATAATTATGTTACTTCGGCTATGAAGACCCATTTGCAACTCATGGAGGTTGTGGTGCGTCCGGTTGTCGTAAACCGTCCCCATGAAGACTTTGATCGTGCTATCGATGACGTGCCAACTGTTCCTGATGCTCAATCTGGCCCTAATTTGATCCCATTAAGTCAGCCAGGAGATGGTCTGCAGAAAGATTTAGCTGCGTGTATCCCTTTGGCACAAACCAATTGCAGTAAGTCTTATTGGCATTACATCTTCATTTTGGACCATGAGCACTTTGCTCATTCCATTTGACGTGGGACTGATCATCTTGTACATGTTGCAGGAGAGACTCCTACTCTTGGGGTTGATCCTCATACCGAGGCACGTGGCTGCTTCGGTGATGGTTTTATTGCCTCCAACGGTCCTGAGTTTAGGAATGAAGAGGAGCCATATGCCTTTGCTATGGCTGCCGATTCAGATGATGATCGCCCGGTTGGTGAACTCACAGAGAGTGACATTGAGATGTTGCAACATGTTTTTCCAGACGGTCGGGATCCTAGAGTGCATGAGTTCAGCGATCTTAGTCTTTCTCATCAGGCAAATGCAGAGGGAAGGGATGATGAGCTGCTTGACGCTCCTGAGGCCGGTCCTAGCATGATGATTGAAAAGGGTAGGGTCTTCAAGGACCTAACTTCCTTGAAGAGGTGGTTGCAGCATTACGCAGTCTTACGTAAGAGGCTGTATAGAGTACTTCATTCTTACGAGAAACGTCGTTACACGGTTGTATGCGACAAGGATAACTGTTCATGGAGGGTTTGTGCTAGGATACAAAAGATCACCGCAAAGTGGAAGATAACAAAAGTAGTGGGGCCACACACATGTGCTGAACATGAGTTAACGATGAAACATCGCCAATTGACATCAACCCTCATTGGGAAGCGACTTATGGGAATACTGCAGTCGGAACCAAATATGAAGGTTAGGACAATCATGAGGATCGTGGAGAATGTGTTTGATGGGTACAAGATAACATATGGTAAAGCTTGGAGGGCTAAGCAATGTGTGTGGAAGATGATATATGGGGACTGGGAGTCTGGGTACGAGCAGCTACCTGTTCTTTTAAATGCAATGAAGGCGGTCAATCCAGGCATGCATTATGAGTACATCCCTAAACCAAATGCATGGATTGATGGGAGACAAATATTCTTCCGTGCGTTCTGGTGCTTTCCCCAGTGTGTGGATGCCTTCCGGCATTGTCGTCCTGTCTTTTCAATTGACGGCACGTTTCTTCTTGGCAAGTACCAGGGCACTCTTCTAATTGCCATATCCGTTGATGCAAACAACAAGCTAGTTCCCCTAGCATTTGCTCTGGTTGAGAAAGAGAACAAAGACAGTTGGGGCTGGTTCCTGCGACTGGTCCGGATACATGTGGTTGGCCCAGGACGGGAAGTTGGTGTAATATCAGATCGGCACCAGGGAATACTCAACGCGGTCCGTGAGCAGATCAATGGGTACCCTCCTTTGCATCACAGGTGGTGTACTCGACACCTTGCTGAGAATCTTCTGCGTAAGGATGGTGTCAAGGATAACTTTGAGCTTTTCCAGGAGACATGTCGACAGCTGGAAGACAAGTTCTTTAGAGAAAAGTTAGAAAAGCTCAAAGTCGCAACAAATGCCGAAGGTAGAGATTGGTTGAATGGATTGATGCCGGATTTGGAGAAGTGGACGAGAGCTCACGACTTAGGTGGATGGAGATATGAGTTCCAGTGTAGTAACATGGTCGAGTCATTCAACAAATTATTGTTGGGCATACGTGGTATGCCGGTCACTGCTATAGTGACATTTACCTTTTACAAGCTTGTGGCATGGTTTAATGATAGACACACCCACGCAGTTGGATTGCAGAATGAGGGAGAGAGATGGGCTCCAAAGCCTAAGACCTTTCTAGAGAAGGCAAAGGAAAGGGCAAACACACACACTATTGATTGTTTTGACTTACAGTCAGGGACATATGAGGTATTCCTTCAAGCTGGTACTACTTCTGACGGCGAGTCACAAGAGTCGAGGAAGCATGTGGTTGTCCTTAATGACTTGTCATGTACTTGTGGCGCACCCAGGCAATACCATTTTCCATGTTCTCATCTAATCGCAGCTGCTCGAGCTCGTAACTTTGACTTAGAGAGGAGGATACCTCAAGAGTTTACTATTGATAAACTAGTGTTGACTTGGAGTCCAAGATTTATTCCTTATCGTGACGCGGGTGAGTGGCCTCCGTACGATGGCCCAAAGTATGTCGCTGATCCAAGTAGTCGTTGGACCAAGCATGGATCCAGGAAGAGGACGAGGCACAAGATGGTTATGGATCAGGTTGGTGGTAGGAGTAGAAGGGGAAGGAGAACACCATTTCTTACCGACCCCGAGCAGTATGAGTGTGGCAAGTGCGGTAGATGAAAGGGAAATAGGCTTTAAACCTTTTCCTAAATGATTTTGGTGGTTGAATGACCAACACAACTAATTGAACTAACTAGTTTGCTCTAGATCATATATTCTACAGGTGTCAAAGATTCAACATAAAACCAATAAAAAGAACAAGACAAGGGTCAAAAGAAAGGAGCAAAAAGAAACCGAAGTGATCCCTGGTCGGGCGCACCGGACTGTCCGGTGCACCACCGGACAATGTCCGGTGCACCACCGGACAGTGTCCGGTGCACCAGGGAAGATTGCCTTCAAACTCTTCGCCTTCGGGTTTCTCAGGCGCAGCCCACTATAATTCACCGGACTGTCCGGTGCACCACCGGACAGTGTCCGGTGCTCCAGAATGAAGCGGCTCTGAACTGGCCAGCTTCGGGAAAGTGGGAGGTCGCTCCGCTAAAATTCACCGGACTGTCCGGTGTACACCGGACTGTCCGGTGTGCCAGCGGAGCAACGGTCATCTACGCGCAACGGTCGACTCTGCAAAGTGTACAGTTGAATTCAGAGTGTCAGAGCAGAAGTCAGAGGGGCACCGGACTGTCCGGTGCTGCACCGGACTGTCCGGTGCCACATGAGGACAAAGCCTCCAACGGTCGACCAGCTCCAATCTCAACGGATAGGATGACGTGGCTGGCGCACCGGACATGTCCGGTGTGCACCGGACTGTCCGGTGCGTCCATCGCCAGCAGCTTCTCCAACGGCTACAAAATTAGATGGTGGCTATAAATACCACCCCAACCGGCCACTTCAAGGAGAGGGAGCCCAAGCAACATTCCAAGTCATCTAGTTGACATACTAAAGCCCTCCCAACCACATATATTCATTGATCCATCCTATACACAAGATTTAGACCACTACAACCAACACAAGTGCCACAAAAGAGAGAGCAAGCAAAAGAGAGCTACTCATTTGAGTTTAGCACTAGTGCCTTGTGAGATTCATCGAGAGATAGTGTGTGCTTCATCTTTGTGTTCATTTGTGCGTGGAGTATTGACTCCCATCGAACTTCCTCCAAAGTTTTGGAGGCTTGTAAAAGCTAGCAAGAGACACCAAAGAGTGTGGTGGTCCTTGTGGGATCGAGAGTGATCCTTGAGAAGAAGAAGAGCTCGCCGATCCTTGTGTGATTGGTGGAGAGAGGGAAAGGGTTGAAAAAGACCCGTCCTTAAGTGGACTCCTCAACGGGGACTAGGCCTTCGAGGGCCGAACCTCGGTAAAACAAATCACCCGTGTCTTGTGTGCTTATTCTTGTGATTTGTTTGTCCTCTCCCTTTCTAAGTTTCTCTTGCACCACTCTTTGCTAATTCTATTTGGTGTTGCTTTAAGTTAACTTCCCATTTAGTGAAACAACTCATTGCAAGAGAGAACTTGTGTTATTGCTCTTCTTACCTAAGCTTTCTTGCTTTATTCTCATAGTCTTATTAGTAGTATTGATTTATCAATTCCGCATTATTTAGCAATACTCTTTATAAGCAAGGACTTAGTTTTTATACTCCGATAATCATATTTCTTGTTCTAACCACTAATCAAAGGATCTAGTTGGGGATAAACTTTTAATCTACAGGCTTCGCCTATTCACCCCCCCTCTAGGCGACTTTCAATTGGTATCAGAGCTAGGCACTTCATCTTGAGTCTAACAACTCGAAGTGATGGCTCGTAGAAGATCCCAAAAGAACAAGAAGACTCCTCCATCGAACGTAACTCAAAAGGAGGTAACTCTTGAAATATTATTTGATGATTGTTCTAATTATGACTCATGGTCTACTAGTGTGATAAATGCTTTTAGAATCATAGATCCACGATTAGAACAAATTATAGACAAGAGTATTTTTCCCTCTAATTTCAATGGAAAAATTAGTTCCGAGGAGGATCAAAGATGTTATCGCTTAAACTATCTAGCTTTTGACATCTTAACTAATTCTCTTAGCAATGAAGATTATCGTGCCTTCATATCAAAATATGATGAACCTATTCATGATGTGCATGATATTTGGACTAGAATTAAAAGCAAATTTGATGAGTCCAAACATGATAGTTCATTTTATGCTTCTACTTCCTTTGGTATTTGTGATACTAACCCTTGCAAGGAAAAGGAAGAGAATGAACGATGGAGACCAAACGATGAATCCACCTCTCCAAAAGGTTTGCCTTCCCATTTCGATTCCCACATATGTTGTGTGGCTAATGAAAATGATAGAGAAAGCATCAATGAGGATGAGGAGGAAGAAAGAAGCTTCTTGCAACTCTACGCTCGCCTAAGTCAAGAAGATAAGGCGGTCATGCTCAAACTTCTAGAAAGAGCTAGAGAGCAAAGCGAAGCTCGTCAAAGGCTAGAAGATATTCTCTCCATAAAAATGCTACACTTTGACGAGTTGACTAAAGAACATGAGGAGCTAAAGTGCTCTCATATTGACTTGGTCCAAAGGTATGAAACTATTTCAATTGAGCAAGATAACGCTTTACATTGTATCGCTCAATTAGTAAATAGGAATACCTTGCTTAAAGACCAAGTAGAAAAGCTAAAAGTTGAAAATCTAGCTTTTCAAGAAAAATATGATATGCTCTTGTGCTCTCATGAAAATCTTATGGATAATCATATCATATTAGATATTACTCATGAGGTTGTGATAGAAAACTTAAAATCTCAACAACCTCACACATGCACATGTATTCAAATTGAGACTATATTACCATGTGCTAATGCTTGTTGTCCGTCGACAAGCAAACCTTCCTTTGAGCTAGAATTTGCAGGAACAAAAGATGATACATATCAAAAGCTCAAAGAAGAAAATGAGAGGCTAAAGATGAGCTTGACACAACTAAAAGGGAAATGCATTGCCCAACCTTCGCAAGATAACCATGATCACATGGTGAAGAAGCTTGAGACAGGAACAACAGTGGCATGCACTAAATCCCTTGAAGAAAATGTCAAGGACTTGAGGATTGCCAAGAGGAGCGAACAAAAGAAGAAAATCAATACCTCTTCCAAAAGCCTCAACCATGCCTCCATACAAGGTAACATCCAAGGTAATGATCAAGCCACACTTCACATTAAGAGAAATAAGAGGTGTAGTGAATGCTTTGAAGAGGGGCACTTGATTAGATCATGTCCCTATATTAAAAATGGCTTGATTATTAACAAGGATGATAAACTTTGTTTTAAATGTTCAAAGAAGGGACACTTTATTAAATCCTGTCTCCATTTAAAACAAAAGGGCATAGGGTTAGAAAAGAAAGTTTTTACTAACCATGTAGCAATCAACAAACAAGGAAAGAAGAAATCTTCAAAACTTCAAAAACGCCTATGCTACACATGCCGAAGGAAGGGACATCAATGCAAGGATTGTCCCATTGGTAACTATTCCACTCCTAACTTGTCAATTGATTCTCATGTAACTAGGCAACCCAAAATTGCAACTTGTGTTAAAAAGGTAATGAGTTTACCAAGTGCTAACACAAAGGACTCTTGGGTTCCTAGATTTTTGTTGACTAATCATGATGGACCCATCAAGCGATGGGTACCAAAACATGCTTGACAAGATTTGCAGGAATAGGAGATGGTATGAAGTCTTGGGGTGCTTGAGAAAGTCAATTCAATTCTTATTAACTCAAGCTATCAATCTACAATGATCTACATATCCAAGATTGACCCAAGGTTATTTCAAATTCTTATGTCTAAAACTCATATCATCTCGGAAAGATGATTGATGTTGTAGGAAATAAAGAAATAATCCTATGCCGAAAAGTCAAGACCTACAACATGGAGGAAAGCCAAAGGATGGTAACAATTATGCTTTCAAGTGCAAATATCTTAAATTATCATTTCTTATGTGTCTTGTGTAGTCACATAGAAAAAGGAAGCACTTAAGATGTTTTTAATTTTATGTCACCATTCTTTGAAGAAATTCCTCCCATATGGTAGATTGCATATTCTTCATTTCTATATTATGACCATCTACATGCTTTAAAATTGTTGCTATTTCCCATGGCAAGGTTTACACTAATTATTCTATTATTGCCTTGTTCTAGATATAGAGAGATATTTCATATTCTTAAAAGAATAAAGTGTCATGTAAGGAATTCAAATGCTTAGGACACTTATAAAAGGAAAATTCTCTCTATAGCTAGAAAAGTGAGACTAATGTTTTTATCTAAGTAATTTAAGTAGTCTCACTTATAGGAATAAATTTCTCTTTGAGGATGCGTAATTTATCATGTCAAGAAAAATCAATCCAATAATTTATGTTGTATGTTTTATTGCTTAA
This sequence comes from Zea mays, assembly GCF_902167145.1. Classification (NCBI taxonomy): domain Eukaryota; kingdom Viridiplantae; phylum Streptophyta; class Magnoliopsida; order Poales; family Poaceae; genus Zea; species Zea mays. The sequence goes on along the minus strand of NC_050097.1, from coordinate 32,556,441 downwards.
ATTGGATATGATTCTTCTTCATTTATCGCTCTCCATGTTATGGATTAGATTTATTCCCATAGTATCAAGAATTTAACCATGCTTGTTTTATGAGTTAAAACTTAGCATACTTATTGGAATAATCTAGTTCATATTATAAAGTTTCCATGCTTTAGTAATCCACTTTTCATTCCTTATCAAAATGATTACAAAAAGGGAAACTAGTGCTTGTGCTGCTTTTAACATTTCTCTTGAGTCTACTTATGAAACTCTACAAGAGAGTAAGTGCAAGGTTAAAGCCACAAGCCTCAAAGGGTACTCTTCACCAAAAAGGAAGAAAGGTAAAAGCAAAGGTATGGGAACTCATCTCTTTAATATAGTTCCCTTCAATGGTTATTCTCTCTAAATTATCATTCTTGAAGAATAGATTCTTTGGAGTACTAAATTTGTCTTGATGTGCATTCAATCACATTCTCATAAATGCACTTATCCATTAGAATCTATTTCATACCTTTGCTATAAATGTTCTCATATTGACTTGCTTTTAAGTAATAATTAATAAAATTCAATATGAAGAAGCAAAATCCTATGTTTGATCAAATAGTTAAATAGTGCATATTCCTTTTTAGTAATAAGCACAAATGTTAAGGTTTTTACTTCATGTCTGTGTGACTTGTGGATGATGAATCATGTATGTTAATTATCTAAAGTAATCATCTTTCACCATATACTCCCTTGCGCTATTAACATCTCTCTTGAGTATTTTCAATAAGTTTGAAAGGAAAAGGAAACAACTACAAAGGGAGGACTCTCAAATGAAAGAGGAGGACATCAAGAACAACAACACCTACTTGGATAATAAGGTCTACAAAGCAATCAATGGTGTGGTTGTGAGTATTCTAAATACTTTCATTATGAGAATACAAGGCTTAAGTTATTTATTGCAAATTTTATAAGCCTTGATCAAAGATAAATAGTGCTTCTCCCTATTTGCCTTTAAAAATGAGTGCATCCACCCAATTCTTTCATTCTTGATGCATATCTTTAGGAGGAGCCTATTTCTATATCTTTGTTATATTGAGACTAGCACGCTACCTTAGTAAACTCATATAGTCTCTTGTATGAGAACAAGTTTCTCATAAGGCATGTTACTACATTTCAATCCATCTTGGTAAAATAATGTCTCCTTTATCAAGGATTGTAGCTTTCAATATTAAAGTAGCATGTCTATTGGATTCTCCTATATTTGAGCTTGTTTTAAAAAAAAAATTAATGTCTATGTTGTTCTTTTGATCGCATCTGTTGTTTGATCATTGAATAACTTCAATTATCACTTATGCTTCTTAGTGCTTCATGCAATTTCAATTTGATTTCAATTGGTAATTTCAATCGACATCTATCTTGATATGCACTAAGTTAAAAGGAGAATTCATGATATATTTATGCAATTTGTGATCTTCTTGATATATAATAATATAACTTAGAAAAGAATCACAAGTTGTAGAACTCTCTCTTGTGCAAAATATTCTCATACATTGTCTTGAGTATAGGTCTTAAGCGACTAAGACTAAGGACAAAGCACAATGAAGAGAGCATCTCTATGTGAAGGTACAAAAGGGTAAAACTATTCAATCTTATTCATACATGTACCTAAATCTTCCTACATTCCTTGCATATCTTGTATAAAAGGAAGAGAAAGCATGTTAATGCATTAACCCTGCTTCATACCTAGTTTAACTTCTCAAACATTCATTTTTACATCTTTGTTTAAACTGGGTGAAGTAATTTTATTGTCAAGGAGCTTAAAGCTTAACCTTGTAACGAGGATAAGCTGCCTTTTGTTCCAAAAGGTGGATGGTCCTTAAGTCTCCTTGAAATCCTTAAGGGTAAATGCTTGAGATATTTATAACATGCTTTCATAAGTGCATAAAATGTCATGAGCATCACACTTATACTATGACACAATGCACTTTACACTCTTTATGATATAGACATGGTCTCATTAACCTAATTATATGCACTTGGCATTTTAGACCAAATATTTGTTTTCCTCTCTATGCACATATTTAGGGGGAGCAATCTATATTGTATAGAATTGTTTAAGCTTGATTGACATATCCTTTTTAATCATGTCTCTTTCCTTTGGTACATTTGCATATTTCTTATCTTCATTGTGTGCCAAGGCTAAGACTAATATGTTTTCATGAGCATCTCATGTATTAAGTCTTAGATTGAAAGGGAAATGGAGTATTCGGCAAAGACATCGCTTCCACTCAACTCCATTGGTATTATCCACTCTTTGCCGATATCCCGCCGTCTCTCCGTCTTTGGTATAATCTTCACTCATGTTTTATTTGCCAAAGGGGAGAAAGTAGTTGGTTAAGGGCTTATATTTCACTCAAAGTATCCGTTTTTGGCGATTCATGCCAAAGGGGGAGAAAGTATTAGCCCAAAGCAAAAGGACCGCACCGCCCACCACCTAGTTTTAGAAAACTAATACTTTTCAATTGGTATCTTATTATGTTCAAAAGGGGGTGAAAGTAGTATTTTCAAAATCAATATCTTAAAACCCTCTTAAACACTAAGAGGAGGATTTTATTGAGGGGGAGTTTTGTTCAGTCAAAGGAAAAGCATTTTGAAACAAGGGGAGAAAATTTCAAATCTTGTAAATGCTTCTCAAGAATCCTATTCACTTACTTTTGACTATTTGCAAAAGATTTTGAAAAGAATTTCCAAAACATTTGCAAAACAAAACTTGTGGTGCAAATGTGGTCCAAAATGTTAAATAAGAAAGAAAAACCATTCATGCATATCTTATGAAATCAATATTGGTTTAATTCCAAGTAATCTTTGCACTTACCTTAGGCAAACTAGTTCAATTATGCTCTTATATATTTGCTTTGGTTTGTGTTGGCATCAATCACCAAAAAGGGGGAGATTGAAAGGGAAATAGGCTTTAAACCTTTTCCTAAATGATTTTGGTGGTTGAATGACCAACACAACTAATTGAACTAACTAGTTTGCTCTAGATCATATATTCTACAGGTGTCAAAGATTCAACATAAAACCAATAAAAAGAACAAGACAAGGGTCAAAAGAAAGGAGCAAAAAAGAAACCGAAGTGCTCCCTGGTCGGGCGCACCGGACTGTCCGGTGCACCACCGGACAGTGTCCGGTGCACCAGGGAAGATTGCCTTCAAACTCTTCGCCTTCGGGTTTCTCAGGCGCAGCCCACTATAATTCACCGGACTGTCCGGTGCACCACCGGACAGTGTCCGGTGCTCCAGAATGAAGCGGCTCTGAACTGGCCAGCTTCGGGAAAGTGGGAGGTCGCTCCGCTAAAATTCACCGGACTGTCCGGTGTGCCAGCGGAGCAACGGTCATCTACGCGCAACGGTCGACTCTGCAAAGTGTACAGTTGAATTCAGAGTGTCAGAGCAGAAGTCAGAGGGGCACCGGACTGTCCGGTGCTGCACCGGACTGTCCGGTGCCACATGAGGACAAAGCCTCCAACGGTCGACCAGCTCCAATCTCAACGGATAGGATGACGTGGCTGGCGCACCGGACATGTCCGGTGTGCACCGGACTGTCCGGTGCGTCCATCGCCAGCAGCTTCTCCAACGGCTACAAAATTAGATGGTGGCTATAAATACCACCCCAACCGGCCACTTCAAGGAGAGGGAGCCCAAGCAACATTCCAAGTCATCTAGTTGACATACTAAAGCCCTCCCAACCACATATATTCATTGATCCATCCTATACACAAGATTTAGACCACTACAACCAACACAAGTGCCACAAAAGAGAGAGCAAGCAAAAGAGAGCTACTCATTTGAGTTTAGCACTAGTGCCTTGTGAGATTCATCGAGAGATAGTGTGTGCTTCATCTTTGTGTTCATTTGTGCGTGGAGTATTGACTCCCATCGAACTTCCTCCAAAGTTTTGGAGGCTTGTAAAAGCTAGCAAGAGACACCAAAGAGTGTGGTGGTCCTTGTGGGATCGAGAGTGATCCTTGAGAAGAAGAAGAGCTCGCCGATCCTTGTGTGATTGGTGGAGAGAGGGAAAGGGTTGAAAAAGACCCGTCCTTAAGTGGACTCCTCAACGGGGACTAGGCCTTCGAGGGCCGAACCTCGGTAAAACAAATCACCCGTGTCTTGTGTGCTTATTCTTGTGATTTGTTTGTCCTCTCCCTTTCTAAGTTTCTCTTGCACCACTCTTTGCTAATTCTATTTGGTGTTGCTTTAAGTTAACTTCCCATTTAGTGAAACAACTCATTGCAAGAGAGAACTTGTGTTATTGCTCTTCTTACCTAAGCTTTCTTGCTTTATTCTCATAGTCTTATTAGTAGTATTGATTTATCAATTCCGCATTATTTAGCAATACTCTTTATAAGCAAGGACTTAGTTTTTATACTCCGATAATCATATTTCTTGTTCTAACCACTAATCAAAGGATCTAGTTGGGGATAAACTTTTAATCTACAGGCTTTGCCTATTCACCCCCCCTCTAGGCGACTTTCAGTAGACTTGGTCATAATTCACGCACTTGTCGTTGGCAGATTAGCGAGGTTTGTATTTTTAGTTTAATGATACTACCTTAATTTTATTTAATAAGGCTATATTACTTACTAACATTAATTTCATTTTGTAGGATGGCACAGTTCCACCTCCTCGACCCGTTCTACGACGAGAGCCACCGGGGGCGCCTTCTGTCGGAAGGCCAGGTATTTAATTGTAAATATCTTTTGTAGATTTGTTGTTGTACAAATGGTGTTGCTTATATAATATTTTTCCTTGTAGGACCTAGCAACGCTTCGTTCTAGGACACACAATGGGTTCCTAGACATGGTGTTCGACGACAGGTACACTAATTACCTCAGACGAGCAGGTCTAGATGTAATATCTTACCAGTTACGACGCGGGTTGCCTACTATTGATTCGGCGGCCATTACTGCACTTGTGGACAGGTATTGTTATGATTTTATAAAAATATTCTTGAATCATTGAGCTCGTTTACACTATTTTTTTAATTATGTAGGTGGCGGCCTGAGACACATAGTTTTCATCTTCCTTTTGGTGAGATGACAGTCACATTAGAGGATACACAGAAGATACTTGGACTCGATGTTGGTGGCAGAGCAGTGACAGGCCAATGTGACTCTGACGGTTGGAGGGCTAGAGTTGAGGCCTTTCTTGGTAGAGAGCTTCCTGCTGAGGGCGTTGAAAGGACTGCTGGAGTAGGCATCACATGGCTCCATCAGTCTTTTGGTGTGTGCCCTGCTGATGCTGATGAGGCTACAGTCCAGTTCTATTGTCGAGCTTGGATCTTGCACATGTTTGGTTGTGTCCTCTTCCCAGACGCCACAGGAGACTGCGCGTCCTGGATGTACATCCCATGTCTAACCGACTGGGATACAGCTGGACAGTACAGTTGGGGCTCCGCTGTGCTTTCTTTTTTGTACCGGCAGCTTTGTGAAGCTTGTCGTCGTACGTCCTCCTCTTCGTCTATAGGCGGTTGCGTCTACCTCCTGCAGATATGGATGTGGTACGTCTTGGACCGACGTCTTCAAAATTTTATTTAATAAGGCTATATTACTTACTAACATAAATTTCATTTTGCAGGTTTCGCATACCAGTTGGTCGACCACGTGTTTTCCAGCCTAGACCCTGACCATGGATGATTTATGGAAATGAACGTCTTCGACCGACGTATGCTTATATTTGGGACCAAGTGGCAGCTCCTTTTGCGAGAGCTAAGAGGGCATACATGGAGTATGTTAACGAGTTTGACACCCTTTCTGCCTCTACCGTAAGTACTCAACATGTATATCTTATCGTTATGAAATTTGTTTTATTATACTTAACATAGATTGCTTCATTTTTGTTTTAGGTCACATGGCAGCCATACAACGCACCTGAGTATGCTGGGATGATCTTTAGTGTAGTATGCAGCAGTGAAGATGAACTCTATATGATGCAATGTCCTTTGGTCTGTTTCTGGTGTGTTGAGTGGCACCTACCTCACAGGGTTCAGAGACAGTTTGGTAGGAACCAGCTATGGCCGGTTGAAGATGTTCCTACTTCAAAGGAGCTACACAAGTAAGTTCGCAATCTATAAATCCAGTTTGCAATTTATAACATCAATCATTCTTAACTTTGTGTTCTTTATATGATATGATTTGTGTGTAGATTTGACCGGCGGAAGCAAAAGAAGATAACGGACTTTCGTCAACATCATCTGATATTTATAAATGATTGGGAATCGGGTGCTGAGAATGTATATTCCAACGATGAGTTGCACAACAACAGTGATTACAGGCGGTACCAAGCTTGGTACCAGGGTGCGACTCGTTGTAAGCTTCGCCAGCAGTGGACAGCGGAAGACTACGCCGACATTGATTCTTCTGACGATGAAGAAACGGAGTATGACCTGTCCACTAGACTGGGAACCCAAGTGGAGGCGGCACCCATATTAGATCGAGTGGTAAGTTTTACTCGATTTTAATACTCGACATGTATAAATTGTATGTGTGATGCAAATTGTGTTGTACAGGGTAACACATTGCGACGGTCGGTAGAGGACATTGATCGCCAACTTTTGACTATGGGCGACAGCAGCATGCGCAGCTTCTTGCAGGTAAGCCCACATGCATCGTTTATAGCCTTTAGCGTGTTATGAATATGTTGTAAACTAATATGTCTTTGGCATGCAGCGTTTATCTAGGCGCCTACGTGGAGCTGCTGCTCGTTGTGGCTGCAGGACTACTGTTGCACATGACGTCCATGTACCATCGTGTACCGACACAGCAACGCCCTCCACAGGTCTTGGTGCTGGCTTCGACTACGATCACGACGAGATAGGACCTTCACAGCTTCAGGGGGCTCCTTCGACACAGCCATTACAACCACAAGATCGTAGGTGACACCGCTCTCCACAACGTTACACTCCAGGCACCGACGCTTTAGGCAAGGGTAAGACTAGGAGACGTTGAATTGGTTTGGACTCTATGGACTTGTTATGTAACGTATGAATTATATAGACTTGTAATGGACTCATTTGGCCTCTACGGGCTTGTATGACATTTTAATGGACTTGTATGAATTCTATGGACTTGTAATGAACTTGTTTAGACTTTTATGAGCTTGCTTGGAAATGTTTACAATTGTATGCACTTGTATGTTATGCTTATCTATGAGTATATCTTGGATTGACAAAAAACAGAGAAAACTCTGCCGAAATTTTGTGAAATTGTTGGTTATGTCATGTAGCCTTTACATAACTATTACATAGCCTTTTCAGAAGCATTAATTTTTGGACTAGCATCTATACTTTTCAGATCCATTTCGTAGCCTTTTCATGAGTGTTTATATAGCCTTTTCAGAGTGTAAAAATAGCCTTTTCAGGATTGTATATATAGCCTTTTCAGAAAAAGAACATAGCGTAGGACATGTAGCCTTTTCAGAACAAGAACATAGCCTTTTCAGAGTTTTTGTACATATCTGATGTTTATAATCTATTACACTATCTATCCTTTAGCCTATATATACACGATCCTTTGTACATTTGCTTCATTGTGCAATAGAATGGCTTCAGGGTCTTCTAGGGGCAAGGGTGCGGTAAATGAGAGACGAAAGGATGGAGGGAAGTTAACTCCAATGTGTTTTGATGGCCCTCTTGGTCCAGATTTTTTTGAAGAGGCGGTTTTTAACTTTCCAGTTCAAAGTAAAAAAGATTTTAACAAAGAGGTTAGACTTAGGTCCTACGATAATAGGAGAGAAGATTGGCCGAAGTGCATGCATGGCGAGGATTGCTTGGTGCAGATGTTCGTTGAGGGTGGAATTGATGGAGGCCGGCGTTTCTTCATATGTCCTTATGCATATGTACAAATTAATTTCTAGTCCTTTTTTCTAAATACTTTTGTTGTTCAGTGAAACTAACTATAAACATTTATGCAGCATTCATTGGTCAAGGAGAATTGTGGGTTCACTCGTTGGGTAGATCCTCGTCCGATTTTTCCTCATGCGGAATACATATCCTACCTACAGAATAGGATATTTGATCTAGAGAGAGAAGTAAGCAACAAAAATGATGAGGAAGAAAGAGACACAAACAATGGTGGTGCTTCACAGGTGCAAGTATGCCCAGATCCATATTGTTGCTGCCCTTGTCACAACAAGAATGTTGGTCCTCCGTCGTCTTCACCGCACCCACAGCAGACACCAACAATGGGAGGATACTATGGGGAAGGGTCAACTCAATTTGGAATGTGGGAGCACTACTAGAAAACTCTTATGTATCAATTGCTTTCAGCGTGTTGATTATCTATTTCAATTGCTTCAAGTCGCCTTCAAGAATTGCTTTAAATCTACTTTTCATCAATTATGTATTTATGTAATTTTTCATCAATTTGAAGGTAATTCATTACGAAATATCATTGTTCGACAATACATATTACCGAATAATAAGTTCATTATTACATAACTTCAAATAAAACACCAATACTACTGAGTACAACGGGGCCATTTGCCTTTGCGAAATGCATCAGGGTTCTCCTCCATTGCTTCCTTTGCACGACGTGCACGCTCAAGCTTCTTCTCCTTATCTTCCCTGCATTCAGCAACACGCCTCATTTTCTCTTCGTCTTCACGTTGTTGCTCGGCAGCAAGCTCCTCTCGTCTTTTTTTCATCCTCTCTTTGTCCTCTGCATCCCACTTTTGAAGATTCTCCAGCCACTTCTTATCTTTCTCTGATATTTCTGTGTCAATCCACTGCTCAAAATCACATAGCGGTGGAGGAGTCTACAAAATGTGCAATTATTAGTACGCAAAAAAACATTTACAAAAACATTCACAAATGTAAACATATTACAAGACTATTCTCACCATTAAATTCATCCGACGTTGAACAATAGTTGGCTCAAATGCAAAGTTAGCACACATCCAATACCTCTGTCGATAGGTGTCATGATCTTCAGACTTATCGACCTTACAAGGATCACCACAAAAACACATAGGCACTGGAACACCACTTGGCAAAGGCAGCGGGTCAAAGGCAGTTCCGGTCAAAGGACCCTTCCTAAATTTCCATAAACTCTATAACAATCAGAAATATAATAGACTCACAAAATAAGAGGCAGATCCAAAACTTACCTTGGTTTAGCATATTTACCACGCCTAGACATCTCTAGTTTAGAAGAATTGAAATGAGCACAGCAACAAGCCAGACGTAGGGTACTATTTATAGGAACGTACCTCGGCACCATAGATCTTGGCGCCGAGGTAGGCGTCGTTGACCGGGCGCCTACCTCGGCGCCAAGATCTATGGCGCCGAGGTACGTGCCACGTAGATCCAGGTCACACCGGCGTCTGACGTATCGGCGCCAATAGTATTGGCGCCGGCACACACATGCTCGGCGCCAATGATGATGGCGCCGAGCATAGGGTCCATTTTTTGAAATGAAACTGCCAGGGGTATAATTGTGGGAAAAAAACCCGAAAAGGGCCAAATTGCAAAAAAGTTGGTGCGAGGCTATGTGGCCTAACTTCTGTAATGGCACATAAGTGCCTGAGACTTGTATGAGACGATTAATACAATTGCAGATTAAGAGGAAGTATAACAAGGCGATGTAAGCGAGTTGAAAGAGATGACACGTCGGATTTATGGTGGCATGGAAGGAAAAGAGAGAGTAACAAGTTGTTCGCTAGTAGAGCTAGCTAAAATGGGCTGCTCGTAGATTCTAAGACAGCTTGTGTTAGAAATTAATATACGAAATATTAAATGTACAGCTTGTAGCTTGTAACATAAGATAGTTGTTACATGACTAGACATTTAGGCCCTGTTTGTTTCGGCTTCTGGCAGCTTCTGGCCACCAAAAGCTGCTGCGGACTGCCAAACGCTAAGTTTTTCAGCCAGCTTCTATAAAATTCGTTGGGGTAAAAATCATCCAAAATCAACATAAACACATAATCGGTTGAGTCGTTGTAATAGTAGGAATCCATCACTTTCTAGATCTTGAGCCCTATGAACAAACTTATCTTCCTTCACACGTAATCGTAATGATACTTAGATTCTCCTTAAAGTCAGATTCTCTCCACAACCAGATTTTCAGAAAAGCTGGTCAGAAAAAAACTGAACCAAACATGTCCTTGGTTAGCTATATGTAACATTGCAATATGAAAAACGTTCATGCGGAGGGCTGTCATCGCCGCTTTTCTTTCCCGATCCTCTGTACAGTACTTATATGGGCGCTCACGTCGACGGCTATGGCCGGCGGCCAAGGGTGTGAGTGTGACGGGCATTCGATTGGACTGCATATAAGCAGTAGCGGCAGAGGTAGCGGTAGCCTTGTCTGTCTCCGTGTACGGCATAGACCGAGCTTGGGTCCAAAGCTAGGGCGCGGGCGCGGGCGGCAGGCCAACCACAGCGTCTGCACCTCCCAGCGGCACTAGAGATGGCAATGGGTACCCGAAACCCGAAACCCGATGGGTTTTTACCCCATTAGGGTACGAGTTTGGGTCAATTTTCATACCCATGGGTTTGTTAACGGGCATAAATCTGTACCCAGCGGGTTTATGGGTACGGGTTTGTTCCTATAGTACCCAAACCCGTGAACCCGTGGGTTTTTTAAACCCGACCAAACCTAGTGCATATTGTCATTTTATTTTATAAACGAACAACAAACTTGTTATTCTTTATTTACTTCATATTTTTTATCAATTGGTGAATGTATCAGTAGTCGATGAGAGTGTTGCTTGCTTGATATTATAGTTTTTACTAGCGTTATATATGTGGTGGATGGATAACTTAGTGCAAGATCACTTAATTATACAACTTATTATTTGTAATTCATTCTCTCTACTAATAATTTTTATACCAAATCATGAACTCGTTGTTCATTACATAGATTTTGGATCATGATATCATTAATCATTACGATACTTATTGATTATGAGAAGGACAAGTATATTGGAGATGAAACCCGCGGGTAACCCATGGGTACCCGTTAACCCAATGGGTACGGGTTTGGGCAAAATCTCAAACCCGTCATGGGTACGGGTTTTTTAATGGGCATAGATATTTTTCACGGGTACGGGTTTGGAACGGTAAAACCCAGCCGGTTTGTACCCGTTGCCATCTCTAAGCGGCACGGCGCAGGGGATGCGGCGCGGGCAGGACGCAGGACGGGCCCACGGCAATATCCCGGATCTCACTGCCAGCGGGATACGCTCGACGGCTCGCTGACCCAGAAATCCTCTGTAGGGTCGAAAGCTCCCGCTGTCCTGCCATCATCTGCGCCGACTCTCAGGCACGCATGGCCTCCCCTGTTGCCGCTCGCTCGCGCAGTCGCGCTTCCCCTCCCGTTGCCGTTGCGATTGCGACTCACGGATGCCAATCCCGTCGCGGCCGTGCGTGGCCTCCGCTGCGCGGTCGGTCCACACAGGCTAGCTGCGCGCGCTAGGGGCGCTGTGGATAAGGCGCAGCTGCAGCGGCAGCGGCAGAGGGGCCTCTGCGGTGATGGGCCGGGCGAGCCCTGAGGCCTGAGGTCGTGTAGGCCGGGCGGGCGGGCGCGCATGCAGCCTGCGTAGGAGCAGGCACTACTGCGCTGCGCCCTCGCGCTCGCGCGTGGGAGTACTACAGGGTGCTGAGGTACATCCAGCCGGCCCTGCTGCGGCGCGGAAATCACACGGCGATGATTCAGCGGGTGAAAAGACGCGGTGCCCGGAGCTGCCAAATCCGCGGCGTCAGTGCGGGCACTGTTGGACGGGATCGTGCGGGCAGATTTGCTCCGCTAGACACCTAGACCCACAAGGCAGTGTATGTAGGTGTAGCCACACATACAGCGGCCAATGCAGTGGTACTGCCACCGGCTGATTCCGACCAATTTCACACCGTCCAAAATCCGATGCCTTCGGAGCTAATCTAAAGTCCACCGTTTTTTTTTTCTGCAAGATGTTGTAATAGCGTCTGGCAGTAGAGATCTCTTCGATCGTTTCGTTTGTCTGTCAACACATGCCTTATATATAGCCACTTGTTTTTCTTTTCTTGGCACCATTGGGCGTTCTAGTAGCAGCGTAGGCATCGCGGTGCACCGTGTACTGTTTTTTTAAAATTTTATTTTAACGGTCTCAGTCCTTTCGTTGGTCTGGTCGAGACGGATCTCGTGTGTTTCTCATCTCTCCTTTTTTTTCCCTTACCAATTGTTTCAACTTTCTTTAATTTTAATTTTGCTGTATAAACAAAGTCGTTTAAATAGATCGAAATTATAACGTTAGTTAACCACTTTTATTCTAGCCCTATAATCAGGGTGGAGGTGCGTATAGATTATATAACGGTACCTCCAAATGAAAATTTGCAAAAATCGATGATTTAGACCAAATTTTCGTCATATATACACCATCTATATCTATAAATTAATATTATGCATCCTCAAAGCGTGTGCACCTTTCTCTGATTCACTCTAACATCGCTATTGCACATAATATAAGATGTGCTCTCTCTAAACACCCGTACACCGATGCATCATTACTATTGCTGGTAGAGAAAATGAAATACATTTTTTTGTCTTTTGAACCAGAGGTAGTCACGCCTTATATACTAGGACAGATGTAGTATGTTTTGGTTAATATCGATTAAATTTAATTGTTATCGATAGTTTTATTTTGTTAGTTATAATATTTAGGATTTAGGTTTAATTGCAATTTAGTTATTTACTGTAGGTTATATATCAACATTAATTTGAAATGTTTAGATTGCTTATAAGGTCAATATATTTGTTTTATTAGGACTCTCTGTTTTGATAGATACATGACAAGTGTCAAACATGGGCTCACACGATAGATTTATACCAGACGTGTCTTGCAAGGATGTACATGTCCCTCCTGAGCTAGCGGTGCCTAATTGTGTCTGTGGCAAGCCTGTCCACACGTTTCAATCGAGGCATTTAGACGCAGTTGTATGTTGCTTCTACACATGCAATCATTTTAATTTAATTGCATTTTTGTTTCTCTTGAACCTTGTATTGGTCTGCCTAGAATTAATAAATTGATATCCTTTGCAACAAGGATATTGGAAATGTCATTTCGGTGAGTGGGTCTATGGACCTAAGCCTCATTGTCTAGAACTAAAGCAAAAGGAGAAAGAGTATGCCATAGCCTCTTGGTATTATGCAAATCTGGTCTTGAAGCCCACTACAACATAGTTCTTCTAGAGCTTTGTGCTATCATATGATTGGTTAGGACAAGATTGGTTGTACTTTCTAAGAAAACCTCGAATTATACTTGTGGCATATAATGACTATTTTTCAATATATTACTAGAAAATATGACCAGAAGGATTTTGATTTAGAAAATATAATGCCGATATTGATTTAGAAAATATAATGCCTAGCGTGTGACATCAATCGCAGAAAGGGTCCACCCTTAAACTATATTGTCACCAAGTAAACCCCAAGAAATCCACATATATTACCGAGGGCTACATCTAGTAGATGCGCTTGCGTGCACCACAACGTTTCACCCTCATCAAAGGGAAATGGACCCGCGCCCAGCGTGTGGCGTCAATTGCAGGAATGGTTCGTCCCTACACTGCATTATCACTGAGTAAATTCCCAAGCAATCCACATGGATTACTCGGGGCCTGGGGCTACATCTAATAGATGTGTTTGCACGCACCTAAGCATATAGGGCATCGAGCATAAAGCCTTCGTGCGACTCCGAAGGCTCGGGGGACTGCTTTTGGGTACCTACGAACAAGGTACTCAAGGTAAGGCCCATAACCTCTTTCCAGCCCATTTTGCCGAGCAAGTCCACGAGTCAAGATGGACGACCAAGTCCACACCGAGTAAGTCTACGAGGCAATACGAACGACCAAGTCCCCACCGAGCAAGTCCGTGAGGCGACACGGACGACCAAGTCCCGCCGAGCAAGTTTGTGAGGTGAGGCGGACGACCAACTCTCCACCGAGCAAGCCCATGAGGCGGAGCGAACGACCAAGTCTCTGATGAGCAAGCCTGCGAGGTGTGGACCCGAACCCTCGCATCGTTGCCCCATGTCAGCGACGATAAGGCGCGCCATACTCAGGCCACGTCGGGAGGTGCGTACGTCACACCGAGGGCGTGTCGAGAAGTCTCCATCAGGCATGACCGCACGTCTTCATGTATGGTCGCAGGGATACTCGCACTGCCCTATGGGGACAGTCGAGCCTGGTCAAGGTAACACTATGGCATCAGAAAGTCCGAATAATGGCCTGTATAGCGAAAGGGATGGGACAACGCCCATACCGAAAGCTGATCAGCAGCATGATGGGGAGTGACGCAAGGTCCGTGACGATAGGGGTAGCCATGCCACGTACAAAGATGCCCCAAGATCGACCCAGGGGACCCGACGCGCACTACCGCACGAGGCGTCAGCTGTGAACTTGCTCCAGGGACAGGAATGGCGAGCGGTGCCACGTCGAGAGTACGACCGCACAGGGGGGCCACAAAGAGCCGCCATTGCAACCAAATATCCCTATGTCTCTTTGAGATGTAATGTTCATCCCTTGAAGTATAAAAGGGAGAACCTTTCTTTTACACACACAAGCTCATAAGCTATAACACAATCTACTGCAATTCCACGATCAACACTACACTGGACCTGGGCCCCAGCTTGAACCAATATAACCCTGTGTTTCGGACTTCTCACCGAGTCCTAGTGATTCACCATTTGGAATGAGTTCGTGTTTGCATCCCCGATCGAACACAAATCTTATTGTCATCCAGTTTCCGAAACCACGACAACATGGGCTACCAACATTGAACTCTCGGGGTACCTTGCTCTCGTAGGCGAAGTCATGATGCTGAGTTGTTGCGACATTATGGGACACATGGAAAGTGGTGCCACCTTGTTTTTTTTGTATGTGTATGTGAAATCGAGAACAACTGCCTTATTGCTCCTTGAAGGCCAGACTTCACCATAGGACACTGTACCACCTCTTTCTATAATGTAGTGCTTGCTTATGGCATGGCCAAAAGAGTGGACCTCATGTGTGTTAGCCTTATCCTTATCCTTATTAAGATGCATTTGAGGTTTATATTCTCATCTCTCATTCTCACTCTATCATGTCATCGCATTATCTTTCCTTGAACCAAAAATCTAAGCTTGTAAGAAGTGAATGATATAACAACATTGATGTGCATGGCACATATACTCCAACACAAGTAACTAATTAACTAAGTTACTAAATAATAACCAGCTAAGTAAACAATTACTAGCAATTAGGTAGCCAACTAAGAGCATCTCCAAGAGTAACTTCTATAATTGGGGCCTCAAATGCTAAATTGGACTTGATTTAAGTTAACTTGAATCAACATTTTTTTCTCAACTCCAACAGCAACTCCTAAACCCACATGGTAGTTTAACTCTGTGAGATTAGACGCACATGAATAGGTCCCTTGACTGGGGTGCTATATTTAGCAACTGTGACTTCGGGTGCTATATTCATTTAATGGAAATTTATAAAATAGCAACTTTGTTGGAAGCTATTTTGAGATCTTAACTCCTATATTTGAATATAGGATCCGGCTTAAGTTTTCTCTTGGAGATGCTCTAACTAATAACTATCTAAGTAATTAACTACTACTAACTAGCTAACTTACTGATCATTTACTAGCAATATAACTAAACAACTTTAAGTTTTTAGTGTATAAAAAGACACATCGATGCCTGGGTGGGGGAGTGGCCCGTGCCTGATGGTGCAGAGGCTAGGGCTTGGGCAGAGAGAGCGAAAGAACACGCCACAACTACATGAATGAGACTTGGGCGTTAGGATCTATAGCATCAGCCTCGATGCCACGAGCTATGAAACAAGGTATTGTCATGTTAAGGTCACGATGACATCTATACTATTTAAGTGTAATACAAGTTGCTATAATCTAGGATACCAAACCATATGACATCATCGTCATATATCATCATCTCGATCCTTGGAATTCAAATGTAGTATTAGCCTCATCAAAGATATAAATGTAAAATTTTGATAAAAGAAAATGGCTAAAAAAATCGTCACCGTGCACCGCACGCACCAACTACCCCTTGGCAGGGCGATGCGTGCGTAGACGGTTTACGAGTCATTCCGTACAAGGAAAAAGTCATGCGGCGGTGATGCAGGACCTCATGGGGCCAGACTCCAGAGGCGAGCATCGGATCCTATCGCTTGCTCGCCTACTCACGTCTTGACACCTCAACCATGCAGGCTATTCAGCCATGCAAGAGCTAGTACGCAGGGTTCTTCCAGCCGGCCAGTGTAGTGTAGTGTAGGTGCTCCTGTGACACTGTTCGCGCGTTTGGTCGCTAGCTTGAGGCAAAATCTGGCATAAGATTTGGACACACAGTGCCAAGCACGCCACGGCAGGCTAGTCCAGGTAGCAACTGTAGCCAAATCTGCAATGCTTGCACGGTACTACTGGCTCGTGAACAGAATCGAGAGGGGTCCGTCGGGGGAGGTTTGGCCACTGGGCACTGACCAAGAAAGAGTGATGACTGATGAGTGAGTGAGGGTGAGCGAGGATGCTGAACTGGGCTCGCCTTCTTTAACACTGCGAAATGGTGGTCCCGGCGGCCGGTTTCCAATCCAAGGATGGAGTATTAACACCCCTCTCTCTCTCACTGTCACAGACACATCCCCTTGGTGCTACGGCCACCCCGCGCGCTGTACCTGGTCTTGGCTTGCCGTGTTTATTTATATATATATGTAGGCACCCCCCAGCCCAGCTGCCGCTCAAAGCGACAGGTGGAGATCGGAGGGAGGAAGAAGAACTGAGCTGCGGATCGAGGGAAGGGAACAAGCAAGCAGCCAGAGCCAGGTCGTGGGGAGCCGGCGGCAGTGATCTTCTTGCGTCGAAGGCGAGGCCGGAGCGTCGGTTTGAGCGCTCGTGCGATATGGGGGAGCAGGAGAACAACAAGATCGGCGGCAGCGGCAACGACAACGCCATGGCGGTGGACGAAGCGGGCGCGGGCGCGGCCGCGAACAAGGGGAAGAGCCTCGGCGCCGCGGACCCGCGCCTGCAGGCCATTTCCGACGCCATCCGCGTCGTCCCCCACTTCCCCAAGCCAGGTCCGCCCCCCTCGTCTCCAACTCCAACGTACAATCAATCATTCGGTTGACTCGGACGAACCGCACGCGCGGCGCGGGGGGCCTCGACTCGAGCCCTCGATCGGGCGCGCGCACGGCGGGAGCACACAGTTCATTCCCTTCTTTCGCGGCCGCGCCTCGTGCGCATGCAGGGATCATGTTCAACGACATCACGGAGCTGCTGCTGCGGCCGGGCGTGTTCAGGGACGCCGTGGACATGTTCGTCGAGCGCTACCGCGGCATGGGCATCGCGGCCGTCGCAGGTAAGACCGAATCGGGAACCGCTAGCCATCATTGGTTCACCATGGTAAGCGGCGGAGCCGCCGCCTGCCTGCCTCGCCTGCCTGCCTAACTGCCTTCGCCTTCCCTTAATGACCCTGCGGCCGCCGCTCGGTGCTGTCGTCAATTCCGCCTGACGCTGGGGGCACTGGGGGCTGGGGCGGGCGCGGCGCGGTGGTGTTCTGAGATTCCGTAATATCTTTGGGGCAGATCTTCCGTGCTCCTTTTGTCCCCCCACGCTTTGTCGTTCGTTCGTTGTGATCAGCCGATCAGGTCATGTCATCACTCACCACCACCACCACTACCACCTCCCCACCTACGCGTTTCTTTAGTCTCTCGCCTACTACAGTCTACTGCTCTTGCTCTTTACAGCAAGTAAAAAAAAATTTAAATAAATCTTGCAGCAGCTGCATATTCTGCACAGCAGTTGGGTACTAGGCGAGTTCAGTGTTGATAGTACCAAGTCCTAAAATATGCTGATACCATTCTAGCAGTACGGCCTCACCATCTGACGTTCTGGGCCCTGGGTCATAAATTCAGGGGTCCAATGCCGCCGAGCTCAGCTGTGACTTCATGAGGACAGGTCGAGGACCGTCTGCTCACTAGTCACTACGTCTACGTACGTGCGGGCGTGTGCGTTGGTTGATGGCAATGGTCTCGCTCGCGTCAGAGCTGGGCCGCGCCGCGCCGCGCCACGGCGTCCCTGGGTTTTTGTTTGCCGCGGTTCGGTGGTCCAGCGGAATCCCGCGCATTCAATGCAAGGATCGGAGGGCATGTCGACGGCCGCTGATTGGCCGGGATCGGTCGATCCACTTCAGCTCGGCGCGATCTCATGAGTAGCGACTGTGCGAGTGATGCGACACGCCTCGTGTGTGCCGGGGCGGGGCGGGGACCGGCGCGGCGGCGCTGGTGGTGGCGGACTGGCGGGCGCCGCCGCGATCCTCTTCGAACGGCTGCGGTCGTGCACATGCGGTGTCGGCTCGGCCCCGTCCTCGGACGCCGAGATGTGGTCACGCTTTCCTTGTATTTTTTTTGTCCTCCACTCCTAGTCCTAGCTAGTCCTGGGATCTGCGCTGCGCATGGTCTGGTCTGGTCTGGTCCCGTGCGGGACTCTGCATGTGCACAGTGACCTCCTGTTGGCCTTGACAGCTGCCAAAGTAGAGCATCGCTTGTGTTTGTGTGGTGTGGAGTGTGGACTGTAGCGATTCGCTAGGAGGATTTACTTCATCTTCTTGGACACAACTGGCTAGGACGACCTCTATTTTCATCCTTTGAATTTTGACTTCTCTTCTATTACAGTCATTATTACCGTTTTCGCCTTGTCGTTACTCCCTCCGTTTCTTTTTATTTGTCGCACTATCCAGCGACAAATAAAAAGAAACGGAGGGAGTACTTTAGAAGTTACCCTTTTGATCACATGAGGAACGTCGTCTGAGTGTTTTTTACCGAGCATGCTCAAATGTAACTTCATATTCTCTTCTCAAACTTAATCATCATCATGTAACTAATTAATTCTTCATATTTTGCTAGGCATTGAAGCTAGAGGATTCATCTTTGGGCCAGCCATTGCGCTAGCCATAGGAGCAAAGTTCATACCACTACGTAAACCTAAGAAGCTTCCAGGTGATGTGGGTGGAGAAGTAAATACAAACAAAACATCTATAAATTAGACCCCACATAATTTTGGTCTCGACAGTGCTGAGGAAGTGGAGGGCTTCGGTATCTTGAATGTCGTATTTGCGCCCGTAAACTTTTTAACTCCGAAAATGAACATGACAACAAATGCTACAGACTGTACACCATACTATCATGCCATATATAGCTACCACATTGGCGAAAGCAATTACGATATATATGGATATGTCGCTTTTAATTTCACCGTGAAACCCAATGATACCAATATATGCCACATGGTAAAAAGCATGCCATTGGACTGTTACTTTGTGGAAGTATCAATATATAAATGCATATTTACTGTAATTTCTTCGAAAGAAAACCGTAACTAGCTAGCTAGACCCATTTAATTAAAAAAAACTAGCTAGAGACTATTTGTTAGTGTGCAGTTTCGTTACAGTTTCAACATATAGTAGTGAATAGCTGTTGCTTTTATAACATTACAGGTGAGGTATTTTCTGAAAGTTATGTACTTGAGTATGGGATGGATTGTTTGGAGATGCATGTTGGAGCTATTGAACCCGGGGAGCGCGTAGTGGTTGTCGATGATTTGGTTGCAACTGGTGGAACTCTTTCTGCTGCAATAAGACTTCTCGGTTAGTACCTTATTACATGCCATGTTTAGTATGATATATATTTATTGGAAGCTGACCCTAGCTATACATATATACCGTTCGTTTAGTTTTGAATATGATATATATGTGAATGCAAACCTTCAACTTTGTATGGTTGTTTATTAGCATTCGTGCTCTAAATATGTAATAAAATCAGCATAAAAACCCGGATAGGTGTGACACATATATTATATTCCTGGTTGATGTTTATTGTCTGGTAGTGGTAGTACTATTAATAACGGGAGACCTAAAAAAAATACTGCTATTGCACTTATATTTCTTCTGACATAATCCCTGTACTTTAGGAACTTTCCCCACTTGTTCACACGTAGATGCTGTTCTTACTTGTTTATGGTTTGGCTTTGTGCACTGTGGAGTATATCAGTGAGTATTAGAACAAACCATTAGTGCACAGAAATCAAGCACTCTGTGCTCTTCAATCAACCATCAGCTGCTAATTTGATCATGTGACAATGCATGTGTTCTCTCTCGAAAGAAGGGAAACATTTTTTTTCCGACATGAAACTTAAACCTATCACTCCAGGTTTCTTGTTACGAGGAAACAATATCTTTTCACCAGTGTTCTCGATCTTAGAACGAGAAACTTAAAGGAAAAAAAGAAGTCATGATGAAGAGTACAGATTTATAAGGTAAAAAGGTTGATTAAGGTTATACACTTGCGTAGTAGTTCAGAGATTGTTGCGTAAAAAAGGTGTGACGTGTATCTTGTGGAGGGCATCATGTTCTTTTGACTACAAACGAAATTTGTCCTTAAGCGGGACAAGCTGTTTATTCATCATAGGACAAAGTGTTGTCTGAATGATATGCCCTATATGGGGTAGCTAATAACTATTGGCATGATTTCAATGAGACTGGATGCACAACCTCATTTATTTGATGTTACAAGCCAAAAGTTTGTTGATAGGAACTGAGCACTCATGTCTCATATAACAAGCAAACAAGGGATACCACTATGTTAGAAGTTTTCAACTATGTTCCATTCCTCTTATTTTTACCAAATTAAAAAAAATGTTGTTTTGTGTGGACTGTTGCATGCAATTGAGCTTCCAGTTTCATACTAGCTCCATGACTGCTGAAATTCTTTGCTTTTCCAGAGCGCGCAGGAGCTAACGTGGTTGAGTGTGCATGCCTCATTGGGCTTCCCAAGTTTAAGGTACCAAAATCTAAGTTCGTTCAAAAAAGCTACCAAATGTATATTTCTTTTTTCTCAAGGTGCACCAATATGCTCCTTACATGCACTTCAGTTAGCTAAAGGAAATTGAGGAAGTATTCCATCTCGGTCTGAGGGAGGAAAGACGCAATAGAACAAGGCCAGTGTAAAAAAAAACTAGTCTGCCTGTAACTATTCCTGTACATGTGACTGCAGATTTTTAATAAATGAAATGGTATCATCTAGCCGATATCTTTTCCTCCTACGAGTAAAACCGAGAGCAACCTCAGCGTGTGTTTGAAAACAAAGTATTTTAAAAACCATGGTGTTTTGAGGTAAAGTATCTCAAACCATGGTATTGGTATGCATGTGCAAGAAGCTAGTTATTCACCAAAACTTTGGGTTGGAGCAAAGTTTCAAATACTTCAAAAATACATGCTCAGAGTTTTTTACAAGTAGGCAAACAACCACTGTATTCTCCAATAACATGATTTTATCTTAAAACAATAAAACTCCAAAAACATTTTGCTTCTTAACACCCTCCTTAAGGTAAAAAAACTTGTGGATATCTTTTGTATGTAACTTCAGTGACAGATAGGTGCATGTGGTTAGGGTAAATTATTTTTTGTTATAAGAATTATATGCCTAGTGTGCAATGGTGAGAGCTCACCGGGACGTGGGGTTCAAAGCAGCCTCTTCACATTTGCGGATGAAGGTTTGCCTCAGTTTATTTCTTCTCCAAATGTCATTTGGGTTTTTTCTTTCCTAAATCACACATATGGAAGCGTCTGGCACTGGTTATGTCCTTTTACGTAGGTGATAAGAATAGCCTACCTTAATTTATAACTTTAAATACCACGCGACCATGTATTTTTTCCTATGGATGAGATAGCTGATAACCATTAGCCACAACAAAAGGGATATGGCTAGGTTGAACTCTTTGGAATCTAGCATATGTAGCAGGACTTGATATTTCCAGATATGATGATAGAGAGAGGGTTGGGAAACTACGCTAGTGCCATAGTCCACTCAAGTCTGCCTATTCAGTAAGGATATTTTAGATGCGAGGATGACTATTTTTTTTTAATCCAACCTTTTCTTATGAAAGAGAGGCATATCAAGGAGTGTATATACTATTCCCTCATATCTACTGAGGTTCCATTTTTTTTTTCAATGTGCAGGATTTCTATAAGCTCAACGGGAAACCGGTTTACATCCTGGTGGAGTCCCGCAAATAGGACGCAGTAAAATGGTCAGACAAGTAAATGCTCTCAAGCTCCTTTTATACTTGAAACTTCTCTCAACATTCATTTCGAACATATCATGAAATTACAAAGCTATGCATGTTCGCAGAATCGAGCTTTGCACATTGAGTCAAATTTGATTTCCTGGTGAAACAGGAGCAGTAGCAGCGGTAGCGTCCAGCCTTAAAGCATGCATGGCTACTGACACTAATTTCTGCCTCGTGACCATTTCAGAAAAAGCTTTCTAGCTTCCCGTCCAAAGAAGCTCACAGCTTCACTCATTTGCACGCGCAAGCAAGGTGGTATGGGGGCACCGAGAAACTCCGCAGTAATCTGTGTTGAGGCCACGGCCAGATGATGCTATGTACTCCTATCTTCATGGAGAGGGTGATGGACTGGGTGAAACGTAGTCACTGTACTTTTGTAGCACGTCATGTCTAGTGTTTCTTAGTAGCCATGGCTGAAGAGAGTTTGTAGCTTATTCCCGGCTTCCTGCAGCCAGGAACATCAGTGTTAGCCAGAGAAGCTAGGAAAAAGGATCTTATGTTGCTGCTCAGTTTTCTACCAGAATCGTCTTCCTTTTTTTCCCCTTTGCAGAATCAACTCTTTGGTAAACTTTACTAAGCTCGTTTTGCCTAAACGGCCGTTCAATCATGAAGAAAGAGCAATCATACGTAATGCCAGCGTAAGGAGGACATGTCTTTTTTCCAATATATTACTATATTCAAGCTCCCAGAATCAACTCTTTGATAAAATTTGCATCTACCTTGGTGCTTGTACACCAGACTAGCCTAACAAAGTGTCGCCCCTGCACTTGCAGATGGTTCCCAAACCCTATGCCGTCGAACCACACTTATCTACTATGTCTACGACTAATAGTTAGATGACACTATGGTTTCTATATATTAGTTGATTATACATTACTATAGTTTTTATATATCATATTTGTAAACATTTCCCATGAGTCAATGATAGGTGGAGTCTATGATATATATATAAAGTTGTAATCTTTTAATGATATAGATCCAATTATTTCTTTATTCAAACACGATTTTTTAATTTTCAAATTATTATCATCTACCTTTTATATAACACAAAGTAGCAAGAGCTGTAGTGGTTAAGGCGTGGGGCTTAGATCCTTGCATCCTGTGTTTGGATCCCACTTGTCTCATTTTTTTTTTATAATTCCGGGCGGCTGGATAAGCGCCAGGTGGGAGCGACACAAAAACCACTGATGGCGATGTCTAACGTTGGTCTGGCACCCATCTACTTAATTCTTCTGTATCTGTA
The DNA here is from genome assembly GCF_902167145.1 of Zea mays. Lineage (NCBI taxonomy): Eukaryota > Viridiplantae > Streptophyta > Magnoliopsida > Poales > Poaceae > Zea > Zea mays. The sequence continues at coordinate 32,533,081 of NC_050097.1, read as the reverse complement.
TGAGTCGTGATCATGTGTTAGATTTTGCTTAAGATCCTATGTACATTTGCTATATGTTTATGTACCATATGCTTATGCTAAGATCAGTTTTGACACTTGCATGTTTATCAACGACACGTGGAAATGGTGGAAGCCTGTCACAGAAGTTCCTAGCACCCTGATCCAGTGATCCCTGCATTGTTCCATGAATATCCTCCTCTCACTTGGAGCCTGAAGGGATTGAAATCGAATGAAAAGATGTACACCAATATATTTCTCCAGCAAGAGCATTAGCTGCATTACACGGTTACAATACAACTTGAAGCAAATCTGAACTCAACTATAATACAGGCGAGGCATGGACCAGCGTCCGGATGCAATGAATAGAACTGTGATGGAACAAGTGGAAACAAAAGGCAAGCACAATTCGTGTGAGCGCGCGAGATCGATCGATCGATCATCACAGCATGGGGAGGACCATCTGGAGCAGGGGAGCCTGCCGGGACCGCCGCTGCCGCGCCTTGAACTTCCTGATGGCCGCCTTGAGCACCCACCTCCACCCCTCCTGAACCGCCCCCAAGTCCAACCAATCAGTGGAAACCCGCGTGATGCTCAATTGCTCACGACTATTTCAGCAAAGCTTAATGAAGGCAAGTGGGCGGCTACTACCTTCGCGGGGGAAGGTGCCGGCGGCGAGAAGTCGAGCCTGGCCCTGCCAGTCTCGTGGAGGTCCAGGAAGGACCCGTCTCGCCGCAGCCGTCTGCGCCTCCACCTGGACCTCCCGCCGCCGGCCGAGTCCTTGGGCCGGCCGCCGGCCCTCGCCCTGCGCTTCGGGTTGGCGATGAGGAAGTCGGTCGAGGAGTTGGTGGCGTCGGCCGTCTCGGGCTCGCACGCGCCGCCGCGCGGGACCTTGTTGAGCGGCGACCAGATTCCGCTCTGCGAGTAGTCGAAGTCGAAGGCGGATGGGTCCGGGAACTTGCCCAGCAGCTCCCGCGACATGGACGGCTCCAGGTACTCCACCGTCACCACGCGCTCGACTACCACAACGCGCGTCGGGGTGCTGCCGCCGCCGCCGCCGCCAGTGTTTTCCTCAGCTGTGTTACTCATGCCGATCACTTGTGGGGACGTCAGGCGTCAAGATTTTGGGAGTGGGGCAGAGGGGGCGTGGGAACAGAGGGTTATGAGCGCGGGTGTCGGAACTGGGAAGGGGAAAATAGAAAAGCTGTTAGCTGCGAAAGTATCCGTTGGAGTCGCTTGGCATTGGCGGATGGCGGGCACTTGACCGTTGCCATATGGATCACTGGGTGTCTCTGACGAGTGGGTCGTCTCTTCGCAGAGAGGAGCAGGCCTCTGAACTCGGCAAGAGGGGAGGGCCATGTGCGTCCAAGGTACAGCAAATGAATTTCTCGCGTGCAAGTATACCGTGCCAATATAACATGCACGTGCTTGTCCATTTTTTTTAAACAAACGAAATCACGTGCTTGTCAACCTGCACCCATAAAAGCTTGTTGGTACGACTAAAAAGCAACCATCTATTTTCTTTTCGAAAAAGGAAGATTTTATTCTTCTTAAACAACAGCTGTCCTAGGAATTTGGTGTAAGCCTAGCAGCGAAAAGTGACTGTGGAGGTGGGAGAAGAATAAAAATAATAATTTATCTCACCACTAATACTTGGTCCCACACGTAATACACTCAGTTTCTTAGAATACGTGAAATCTCCTATCTATTTGCTCGTCGCTAGCTATTCTCGTTTTTCCATATTTTCTATCTGTCGGCGTTTCGAGACAGGGGGGTCCCTAAGCCGACGAGTGAGTGTGCTGCGTGCCCCAGCCCAGATGGGTCGAGCGCGTGGGCGAGCGCGAAGGGGGGAGAGGCGAGGTGGCCGGAGTCGAGCGTGAGAGAGGTGGAAGTCCCGCGGCCTTCGTGTTCGTCCCACGCCCAGGTCAGGTGTGCTTGCAGTAGGGGGGTTACAAGCGTCCACGCGGGTGAGGGAAGCGAGCGGCCCCAAGAGAGCGCCTGTCCCGTCCTCGGTCCCGCGCGGCCAACCTTCTCTAAGAAGGCCCTGGTCCTTCCTTTTATAGTCGTAAGGAGAGGATCCAGGTGTACAATGGGGGGTGTAGCAGAGTGCTACGTGTCTAGCGGAGAGAGAGCTAGCGCCCTAGGTACATGCCAATGTGGCAGCCGGAGAGGTCTTGGCACCTTGCTGGCATGATGTCGTGGCTGTCGGAGGTGCGACGGAGCCTGGCGGAGGGACAGCTGTTGGAGCGGTCGAATCCTTGCTGACGTCGCCCTGCTTCCGTAAGAGAGCTGGGGGCCGCCGTCGTCACAGAGCTTGTGGAGCGCCATCATTGCCCATCCGGCGGAGTTGGCCGGATGGGACGCCGGTCTTGTTCTCCGTGACCCGAGTCGATTCGGGGTAGGATGATGATGGCGCTTCCTGTTGACGTGGCGGGTCTGTGCCCTAGGCAGGGTGACGTGGGGGCTCCTCCGAAGCCGAGGTTGAGACTGTCCTCTGTTGCCGAGGCCGAGCCCGAGCCATGGGGTCGGGCGAGGCGGAAGTCGTTCGGCCGAGGGCAGGGCGGAGTCCGAGCCCGGGGGTCGGGCGAGGTAGAGTTTCGTCGTCTTCCGGGTCTTAGCCCGAGTCCGAGCCCTGGGGTCGGGCGGAGCGGAGTTCGCCGTCTTCCGGGTCTTAGCCCGAGTCCGAGCCCTGGGGTCGGGCGGAGCGGAGTTCGCCGTCTTCCGGGTCTTAGCCCGAGTCCGAGCCCTGGGGTCGGGCGGAGCGGAGTTCGCCGTCTTCCGGGTCTTAGCCCGAGTCCGAGCCCTGGGGTCGGGCGGAGCGGAGTTCGCCGTCTTCCGAGTCTTAGCCCGAGTCCGAGCCCTGGGGTCGGGCGGAGCGGAGTTCGCCGTCTTCCGGGTCTTAGCCCGAGTCCGAGCCCTGGGGTCGGGCGGAGCGGAGTTCGCCGTAGCGCCTTTGGCAAGGCCTGACTGCCTGTCAGACTCACTCTGTCGAGTGGCACCGCAGTCGGAGTGGCGCAGGCGGCACTGTCCTTCTGTCAGACCGGTCAGAGGAGCGGTGGAGTGACGGCGGTCACTTTGGCTCTGCCGGGGGGGGGGGCGCGTGTCAGGATAAAGGTGTCAGGCCACCTTTGCGTTAAATGCTCCTGCAACTTGGTCAGTCGGTGTGGCGATTTAGTCAGGGTTGCTTCTGAGCGAAGCCAAGGCCTCGGGCGAGCCGGTGATGTGTCCGCCGTAAAAAGGGGGGCCTCGGGCGAGACGGAAGTCTCTCGAGGTCGGCTGCCTTTGGCCGAGGCTAGGCTCGGGTGAAGCGTGATCGAGTCACTCGTGTGGACCGATCCCTGACTTAATCGTACCCATCAGGCCTTTGCAGCTTTATGCTGATGGGGGTTACGAGCTGAGAATTAGGCGTCTTGAGGGTACCCCTAATTATGGTCCCCGACAGTAGCCCCCGAGCCTCGAAGGGAGTGTTAGCACTCGCTTGGAGGCTTTCGTCGCACTTTTTTGCAAGGGGACCTGCCTTTCTCGGTTGCATTTCGTTCCGGTGGGTGCGCGCGAGCGCACCCGCCGGGTGTAGCCCCCGAGGCCTCGGAGGAGTGGTTACACTCCTTCGAGGTCTTAATACCTTGCGTAATGCTTCGGCTGGTCTGGTCGTTCCCTCATGCGAACTGGCCGTAGCCCGGGTGCACGGTCGGGGCCCAAGCTCTCGGGCTGGTATGTTGACGCTGTCAACGGTTCGGCCGGAGCCGGTTTTTGCGAGAGCAGCCCCCGAGCCTCTGCACAGGGCGAGAGGACGATCAGGGACAGACTCGGCTTTTTACATACGCCCCTACGTCGCCTTTCCGCAAGGAGGAGGGGGGGAGTGCGCCATGTTACCCTCGATGGGCACCGAACATGGTGTCTCCGGCGAGCTGCAAGCGGGTAATCCGAGTGGACGTCCGTGCCCCGTTCGTTGGGGGTTGGCTAGGGGCCTAGAGGCACGCCCAAAAGTACCTGCGGGTGATTTGCCGGACCCGGTCCCCTGGCGATGGGGTCCGAGGGCTCGATGCCTCCCTCCGATGGGATTCCGTTACAAGATCGTTCCCGCTGGTCTCGGAAATGTCCTAGGGTACCTCGGGAGCGCAGCCTGAGCCTCGGTTATGTATCGAACGTACCCCTGGTCATCCCTCGCTCGGTGTCTGAGGCGACTGTGAACCCTTCGGGGGCCAGCCTTCGAACCCCTGATCAGTAATGGGCGCGGAGCCCGAGTAGCCTGAGGCGGCCATGGAACCCTTCGGGGGGCTGGCCTTCGAACCCCTGACCAGTAGTGGGTGTCGGGCCCACGCGATCTGAGGCGACTGTTGAACCCTTCGGAGGGCCAGCCTTCGAACCCCTGATCAGTAGGGGGGGCTCGGAGCCCGGTTCCTTCGCGGAGAAGGGTCCTTTTCGGGGTATCCCCCTTTCCCGGTCCCTGTTGCAAGAGATGGAGAAAGAGGAAAAAGGAAAAGGATACGAAATCGAATGACGTGGCGTACCTCTTTTTGACGCGGTTATTACGGCGAAGGCGAAGCGTCGCGCGCTTCTCCCGCCAGAGGCGCCGCGTGTCCCACCGCGGAGTTAATGCGACGGGGCGTGTAGTTGGCGGGGCGGCCGTTGCGCGTGCGCGATCCGTTTGAGGAACGGGTCACGGGTGCACCGTCTTCACGCCGTGAGAGGAGGCTCTCTTGTTGTCCCAGGATGAGACGTGAGCCTGGCTGACGACGTGACTGCTGCGCCCGCCCGCCTGCCACCGCCATTACTGCCGGCCCACTTCCGATCGCTTTGACCGACGCGCCAGGCTGGCGCTGTTGGGTCGCCTCGAGTCGCGGCATAGGCTCCACAACCGAGAGGCGCGACGGTGGCACGAGTGGCGGTGCGGTTGCTTGCATGCAGCAACTGGCGCGCCGATTGCTTGACGCGTGGGCCTGGGCTTCCAAGCTGGCGTGTCAGAAGTCGGAGAAGCGCGTCCACCTGGCGCGGTTGCATGCCGCCTGCACGGCTGCCCGCCCCTTCCGCCCGTTGGTCTGGGCAAAAGTGGGGGGTCGCTTGTAACCGCTGGGCGGTCGTGCGCACCACGCGCGGCGGTTTGGCTTCTTCTGCCCTGAGCCGGTTTGCATGACATGCGGGACCCAGCCCCCGAGTCGCAGGGGAGGGCCTTGGAGCGTGTTGGAGAAGACTTAGCCCGCGGCGTCTGGGGGCGCACGTAGGGAGAGTTGCCTTTAAAAGGAGGGAGACTCCTTTCAGAAGGCAACCATGTCTTCTTCCTCCCTTATGCGCCGTGTCTTTCCATCTTCCAAGCCCCCGGATGGGGGGTATTCGCCGCCTTTGCGCCTCCTCATTGGAGGAACGCAACTCCATGGGAGTTGGTACCTCTCAGCCATCGTTCGGCTTCAAGGATTTTCATCACGCAGCCCGGTCGCACCCCTCCACCGGCGGTCACCCGAGATGGCGACCTCCGGCTTGATGGTGGGGGAAAGCGAGCCGGGCTGCGGCCTCTGCCCCTCACTCAGCCTCAAGGATTTTCATCACCAAGGCTGGGGAGGGGAGAGTGCCGAGTTGGGGTCGGCCCCTGCGTGGGCGGCGACCCGCTCCTTCACTCAGTGATCGGAGGGAAGGGCGGTCGTCGTCCGTGGCGCTGGCAGCTGCAGCGTGCCTGGCTTTCGGGCGCGAGTGGCTTCGGGGCCGCTCGCGGTGCCGGCATCCGCCACGGCAGCTTGAAGAGGTTTCTGCTGCCGGCGAGATAGCCGGGGCCGGCCACGGACTGACCTCCAACTCTACGGCCTTCTGCCCGTCCTTGCCTTACGAGTTTTGGCATGGGCGAGGGCCTCCTGGCGGCGGCATCTAGCCTGAGGTCAGCATTGCCGCTGCTTGGCCCCTCGGAGCAGAAGTCGTCGTCGTCGCCGCTGCTGGAGCAGGTGACGGCGCGCCATTCGTCGGCCTTCCGTTGCTCCGCAGGCCTTCCCCCTCGGAGTGGGGTTGTTCGTACCTGCGGAGGGGGAACCGGAGTTCCGTTCGTAATGGCATCTCGAATGCCAGTGTTTTTTGTTCATTGTGGCTGTCGGGGCCTGAACATGTATGTAATTTCGGCACGGAGCCGTGTTTTTTCCTCATTTTCGAGCACTAAGTCTCGCCTGTTGATTATCTGAACCGCTTTGCCAAGCATGAGTCGCCCCGTGTCAAGGTGACGAGTGAGGTATCCGTATCCCGGAGGCGTAGGAATCCCTCGGCCCGTTCGGCCTTGTTGTCTGGGGCTCCTCTAGCTTAGTTAAAGAGACCCCTCGGTCGCCCTTCGATGAGCCGAGGCCAGGGGTAGCGATATCAGTATGAACAGAGGCGGAGTTGGCTCGAGAATGGGAACCTGATTGGCCGGAGCCTAGTCGTGTTGTCCGTCAGCAGAGCCGACGCCAAAGTCGATCAGCCGAGGCCTCGGGTTGGGCTGGCGCCCTTGGAAGCCGGCTGGCCGAGGCCCCAGGGGTAACCGGCCGAGCCGCCTGCTCGGGCCGGATTCCCGGAGGAGTCTCTGGACCGCGTCGCCGTCCGAGGCTGGGTTGGACTTTGCTGAAGACGTCGTCGATGTCGAGGGTGCTACGGCTCCCTTCAGCGTGAAGACCCGAACCTGCAGGATCAGATCGTCTTGTAGCGTGTGCCTTCTGCGGCCGCCGAGGCCAGAAAACACACCCTCGCCGTGCTTGCGAAGCTGCATCTTTTTTCCTCTTGTTTTCGAGCATCTGGACTCTCTGTCGGTAACAGGGATGTTTGTGCGAGCGAGAGTTGCTTCTCGCAGAAGGGACGAGTGAGGTATCCGTATCCCAGAGGCGTGGGAATCCCTCGGCTCCGTCGGCCTTGCCGCTTACGCGTACTTTCACCCGTCCATGAGGCCCTGTCCCCGACTTAGTCGAGAAAGCTTGAAGGACTGCTTCGGCAGGAGAGCTTCCGAACGTGAAGACTTGTTCGGTCCACGGAGTCGCTTTATCCGAGCGCGAGTTACTTATCGCAGAAGGTGATGAGTGAGGTATCCGTATCCCGGAGGCGTAGGAGTCCCTCGGCTCGGTCAGCCTTGGCTGCTTACGTGTACTCCGTCGTTTCCAGGATCCGCTTTCCGAAGTAGTCAAGAGGCACGAAAGAAATCCTGCTAAAAAGAGATCCTTTTCCGAGGAAAAATTCAACGCAGAGGGGGTCTCCCCCCTTTTAGCCCCCGAGGGAGGGTCGGGCTTTGCCGAGGCTAGGCCGACCCTTCCTTGACGACTAAACTTTGCGCAGGTGCGAGGTATATGGACAACTTGGAAACATCTTAAGGGTAGAAGCGACGTAGCTGTTTGATGTTCCAAGCGTTGCCGTAGATCTCGCCTTGATTGTTGGCCAGCTTGTATGTTCCGGGCTTCAGAACTTTGGCGATGACGAATGGCCCTTCCCAGGGGGGCGTGAGCTTGTGCCTCCCTCGGGCGTCTTGCCGCAGTCGAAGCACCAGATCGCCCACCTGGAGGTCTCGGGACCGGACCCCTCGAGCGTGGTAGCGTCGCAGGGACTGCTGGTACCGCGCCGAGTGTAGTAAGGCCCTGTCCCGAGCCTCCTCCAGCTGGTCCAGCGATTCTTCTCGGCTAGCTTGGTTGCTTTGATCGGTGTAGGCCCTCGTCCTCGGGGAGCCGTATTCTAGGTCAGTGGGCAAGATAGCTTCGGCCCCGTAGACCAGGAAAAACGGCGTGAAACCCGTGGCACGACTTGGCGTCATCCTTAGGCTCCAGACCACCGAGGGGAGTTCCTTCAGCCACCGCTTGCCGAACTTATTGAGGTCGTTGTAGATCCGAGGCTTGAGCCCTTGTAGAATCATGCCGTTGGCACGCTCTACTTGCCCATTCGACATGGGATGAGCCACGGCGGCCCAGTCCACCCGGATATGGTGATCTTCGCAAAAATCCAAGAATTTTTTGCCGGTGAACTGGGTACCGTTGTCGGTGATGATGGAGTTCGGGACCCCGAAGCGATGGATGATGTTGGTGAAGAACGCCACCGCCTGCTCGGACCTGATGCTGTTCAGAGGTCGGACCTCGATCCACTTGGAGAATTTGTCGATGGCGACCAGCAGGTGCGTGTAGCCCCCGGGCGCCTTCTGCAAGGGACCGACGAGGTCCAGACCCCATACAGCGAAGGGCCAGGTGATGGGTATTGTTTGCAGAGCCTGAGCGGGCAGGTGGGTCTGCTTCGCATAGAATTGGCACCCTTCGCAGGTGCGGACAATTCTAGTGGCGTCAGCCACCGCCGTTGGCCAGTAGAAGCCTTGTCGGAAAGCATTCCCGACAAGGGCTCGGGGTGCTGCGTGATGGCCGCAAGCCCCCGAGTGTATTTCTTGCAGCAGTTCCCGACCTTCGGCGATGGAGATGCATCGCTGGAGGATGCCCGAGGGGCTGCGATGGTAGAGCTCCTCTTCATCGCCCAGCAAGACGAACGACTTGGCGCGTCGCGCTACCCGCCGAGCCTCGACTTGGTCGGGGGGTAGCTCTCCTCGGCGAAGATACTGCAGGTACGGGGCCTGCCAATCTCGATCTGGCGTGGCCCCGCTCTGCTCTTCCTCGACGTCCAGTGCCTCGCCCTCGGGGGCCGAGGGTACCTCGGGCTGAGCCGAGGGTACCTCGGGCTCGGGCGCGTCGTCGATCTTGACAGAGGGTTGATGCAGATCCCGGGAGAAGACGTCCGGGGGGACCGTCGTTCGCCCCGAGGCTATTTTAGCCAGCTCGTCTGCGGTTTCGTTGTAGCGCCGAGCGATGTGGTTGAGCTCGAGCCCGAAGAACTTGTCTTCCAGGCGCCGAACCTCGTCGCAGTAGGCCTTCATCTTCGGGTCGCGGCAGTGGGAGTTCTTCATGACTTGGTCGATGACGAGCTGCGAATCACCGCGGGCGTCGAGGCGTCTGACCCCTAGCTCGATGGCGATCCGCAACCCGTTGACCAGAGCTTCGTACTCGGCCACATTGTTGGACGCCGGGAAATGGAGGTGCAGCACGTAGCGCAAGTGCTTCCCGAGGGGCGAGATGAAGAGCAGGCCCGCGCCGGCTCCTGTCTTCATCAGCGACCCGTCGAAAAACATGGTCCAGAGCTCCGGTTGGATCGGAGCCGTCGGCAACTGGGTGTCGACCCATTCGGCCACGAAGTCCGCCAACACCTGGGACTTGATGGCCTTCCGAGGGGCGAACGAGATCGTTTCGCCCATGATTTCCACCGCCCACTTTGCGATCCTGCCCGAGGCTTCTCGGCACTAGATGATCTCCCCCAGGGGGAAGGATGACACCACAGTTACCGGGTGAGACTCGAAGTAGTGTCGCAGCTTCCGCCTTGTCAGGATCACAGCATACAACAGCTTTTGAACTTGTGGGTAGCGGATCTTGGTCTCGAACAGCACTTCGCTGACGAAGTAGACCGGCCTCTGAACGGGCAATGCATGCCCTTCCTCTTGCCTCTCGACCACGATCGCGGCGCTAACCACCTGAGTGGTCGCGGTGACGTAGACCAAGAGGGCTTCTCCATCCGCCGGGGGCACCAAGACAGGCGCCTTTGTAAGGAGCGCCTTCAGGTTGCCGAGGGCTTCCTCGGCCTCAGGGGTCCAAGCGAAACACTCGGCCTTCCTTAAGAGGCGGTACAGAGGCAGACCTCTTTCGCCGAGGCGCGAGATGAAGCGGCTCAGGGCCGCGAGGCATCCCATGACCCTCTGTACACCTTTTAAGTCCTTGATGGGTCCCATGCTGGTGATGGCCGCGATCTTCTCCGGGTTGGCTTCGATGCCTCGCTTGGAGACGATGAACCCTAGGAGCATGCCTCGGGGCACCCCGAAGACACACTTCTCAGGATTGAGCTTAACTCCTTTCGCCTTGAGACATCGGAATGTCACTTCAAGGTCGGAGAGGAGGTCGGAAGCCTTCCTTGTCTTGACTACGATGTCATCGACGTAGGCCTCGACTGTGCGACCGATGTGTTCGCCGAACACATGGTTCATGCACCGCTGGTACGTCGCGCCCGCATTCCTCAAACCGAACGGCATGGTGACATAGCAGTACATGCCGAACGGCGTGATGAAGGAAGTCGCAAGCTGGTCGGACTCCTTCATCCGGATCTGGTGATACCCTGAGTAGGCATCGAGGAAGGACAGGGTTTCACACCCAGCGGTGGAATCCACGATTTGATCGATGCGAGGCAGAGGGTAGGGAACCTTCGGACATGCTTTGTTGAGACCAGTGTAGTCTACACACATCCGCCATTTCCCCCCTTTCTTCCTCACAAGCACAGGGTTGGCAAGCCATTCGGGATGGAATACCTCTTTGATGAACCCTGCTGCCATTAGCTTGTGGATCTCTTCGCCAATCACTCTGCGCTTCTCCTCGTCGAATCGGCGCAGAGGTGAAAGGGAAATGTGCCCTTGGGCCATTTCTAAGTATTTTGGTGATTGAGTGCCAACTCAAGTGCTTAAATGTGAATTTATGCAATGGATGAACAAAGTGCAAATCTAGAGCAAAGGTATGTTTCTAAGTCTTAGTACATTGGTTTTGTGTACTAATATATTTGTCTAAGTGTTAGAAACAGAAAGAAGAAGAGAAGAGAAGACTTGGCTGTGTGCAGCCAAGGGGCTGCTTCGGTCTGGGGCACCGGACTGTCCGGTGGTGCACCGGACAGTGTCCGGTGCGCCAGGCCGCCTCGGCCGAAGAGGCCGCTCTCGGGTTTTTCTCCGGCGACTTCGGCTAAAATTCACCGGACTGTCCGGTGTGCACCGGACTGTCCGGTGAGCCAACGGTCGGCCGAGCCAACGGTCGGCCGCGCGATCGGCGCGCGACACGTGGCCGAGCCAACGGTCGGAAGGAAGCACCGGACTGTCCGGTGTGCACCGGACTGTCCGGTGCGCCAGATCTGCAACGGTCTGCAACGGTCGGCTGCGCCTATTATGGAAACAAATCGGGCACCGGACAGTGTCCGGTGTGCACCGGACTGTCCGGTGCGCCCGACGACAGAAGGCAAGGATAGCCTTCCAGTTGTGTTCTCAACGGCTCCTAGCTGCCTTGGGGCTATAAAAGGGACCCCTAGGCGCATGGAGGAGTATACCAAGCATTCCTTGAGCACTCTTGATCACTCACACATCAATCTCGCGCACTTGTTCGACATTCTAGTGATTTGAGCTCTGTTCTAGTGTGCTAGTCTTTTGAGCTCAAGTCTGGGTCTTGTGTGTGCGTATTTGCTGTGATCTTTGTGTTGTGTGTGAGTTGCTAATCCCTCCCTTGCTCCGTGATTCTCTGTGAACATCTTTTGTAAGGGCGAGAGGCTCCAAGTTGTGGAGATTCCTCGCAAACGGGATTGAGAAAAGAAAAGAAAGAACACCGTGGTATTCAAGTTGATCATTGGATCACTTGAGAGGAGTTGAGTGCAACTCTCGTCCGTTGGGACGCCACAACGTGGAGTAGGCAAGTTTTGTACTTGGCCGAACCACGGGATAACCACCGTGTCATCTCTGTGATTGATTTCTTGTGGTTACTGTGTTTTGACTCCTCTCTAGCCACTTGGCCATACTTGTGCTAACACCTAACAAGTTTTTGTGGCTTAAGTTTTGAAGTTTTACAGGAGCACCTATTCACCCCCCCTCTAGGTGCTCTCAATTGGTATCGGAGCCGTTCTCTTCAAGAAAGGGACTAACCGCCCGAAGAGATGGATCCTAAGGGGAAGGGAATTGTGATCAACGACAAGGAGAAGGAGTCCTTCGTCAACGAGCCAAGGGATGACAAGTCCAATGACTCGGGCTCGGGCCACAAGCGAAAAGATGGGAAGAAGAAGAAGACAAGACGCATCAAGGAGATCGTCTACTACGACAGCGATGAGTCCTCTTCTTCCCAAAAGGACGACGACCACAACAAACAAAAGACGGTTAACTCAAACTTTTCTTTTGATTATTCGCGCATTCCATATAGCTCAAATGCTCATTTGCTCCCCATTCCACTTGGCAAGCCTCCTCACTTTGATGGAGAGGACTACGGATTTTGGAGTCACATAATGCGTACTCACCTATTTTCTCTCCATCCAAGCATTTGGGAGATTGTGGAAAGTGGAATGAAATTTGATAGCTCGGATAGCCCTTCATTCATTAATGAGCAAATCCATAAGAATGCACAAGCTACCACTGTTCTTCTAGCTTCATTGTGCAGGGATGAATATAACAAAGTGAGCGGCTTGGATAACGCCAAGCAGATCTGGGACACCCTCAAGATTTCTCATGAGGGGAATGACGTTACCTTGCTCACCAAAATGGAGTTGGTGGAAGGCGAGCTTGGACGATTCGCGATGATAAGGGGTGAGGAGCCAACTCAGACATACAATCGGCTCAAGACCCTTATCAACAAAATAAGGAGCTACGGAAGCACGCGATGGACGGACCACGACGTCGTCCGACTAATGCTCAGGTCCTTTACCGTTCTTGATCCTCATTTGGTGAATAATATTCGTGAGAATCCCAGGTACACCAAAATGTCGCCCGAAGAAGTCCTAGGAAAATTCGTTAGCGGGCGAATGATGATCAAGGAGGCAAGGTATGTGGACGACGCCTTGAATGGACCGATCAACGAGCCGCAACCTTTTGCTCTCAAAGCCACAAGGAGCAAGGAGGCACTATCCAGCAAGGTGGCGCAAATTGAGGCAGCCTGTCTTAATGATGAAGAAATGGCCCTCATCATCAAGAGATTCAAGACGGTGCTAAAGGGTCGCAATGGACAGCCGAGCAAGACTAAGACCAAGGGGAAGCGATCATGCTTCAAATGCGGTAAGCTTGGTCATTTTATTGCTAACTGTCCTGATAATGAAAGTGACCAGGAAAAGGGGAACAAAAGGGAGAAGAAGAAGCACTACAAGAAAGCCAAGGGCGAGGCGCATCTAGGCAAGGAGTGGGATTCGGATTGCTCCTCCTCCGACTCCGACAATGAGGGACTCGCCGCCACCGCCTTCAACAAATCGGCCCTCTTCCCCAACGAGCGTCACACGTGTCTCATGGCTAAGGAGAAGAAAGTAAGTACTCGAAACTCTACTTATGCTTCTTCGAGTGATAATGATTCTAGTGACGATGATGAAATAGACTATTCCAGTGTATTTAAAGGTCTAGATAGAATTACAATTGGCAAAATTAATGAATTAATTGATGCATTGAATGAGAAGGATAAACTCTTAGAGAAACAAGAGGATTTATTGTATGAAGAGCATGATAAATTTTTAGAAGCTCAAAAATCTCATGCTCTAGAAGTTAAAAGAAATGAGATGCTTACTTGTGAATTATCCTCATGCCATGAAACAATTTCAAAACTAAAGAGCATTAACAATGAGTTGAATGTTAAGATAGAAATAGCTAGTAAATCAACAACTTGTGTAGAAAATGTTGCTATTTGCAATAGATGTAAAGAATTTGATATTGATGCTTGTAGTGAACACATAGCCTCTATTGCAAAGCTAAATAATGAAGTGGCTAATCTTAATGTCCAACTTAAGACTAGCAAAAGTGAATTTGATAAGTTAAAATTTGCAAGGGATGCCTACACAATAGGAAGACATCCCTCAATTAAGGATGGGCTTGGCTTCAAGAGGGAAGCCAAGAACTTAACAAGCCATAAGGATCCCATTCCCGCCAAGGAGAAAGGGAAGGCCCCTATGGCTACGAGTGCTAAAAGGAACCATGCATTTATGTATCATGATAGGAGACATGCTAGAAATGCTTGTAATGATTCATATGTTTATAATTCTCATGCCATGTTTGCTCCTAGTTCTTCATATGTGTATGATAGAAATGTTACTAGGAAAAATGTTGTTCCTAAAAAGAATGTTATTCATGCTCCTAGGAAAGTAGCAAATGAACCTTCTACCATTTATTATGCTTGCAATGCTCCCTTTGCTATTTGTAGAAAGGGTAAAAAGGTGATTGCTAGGAAGTTAGGGACAAAATGCAAGGGAGACAAAACTTGCATTTGGGTCCCTAAGAATATTTGTGCTAACCTTGTAGGACCCAACATGAGTTGGGTACCTAAGTCCCAAGCCTAAATTTGCCTTGCAGGTTTATGCATCCGGGGGTTCAAGCTGGATTATTGATAGCGGATGCACAAACCATATGACGGGGGAGAAGAAGATGTTCACCTCCTACATCAAGAATAAGGATTCCCAAGATTCAATCATATTCGGTGATGGGAATCAAGGCAAGGTAAAAGGGTTAGGTAAAATTGCAATCTCAAATGAGCACTCAATCTCTAATGTGTTTTTAGTTGAGTCCTTGGGATATAATTTGCTATCTGTTAGTCAATTATGCAACATGGGGTATAACTGTTTATTTACAAATGTAGATGTGTCTGTCTTTAGAAGAAGTGATGGTTCACTAGCTTTTAAGGGTGTATTAGACGGCAAACTTTATTTAGTTGATTTTGCAAAAGAAGAGGCCGGTCTAGATGCATGCTTAATAGCTAAGACTAGCATGGGCTGGCTGTGGCATCGCCGCTTAGCACATGTGGGGATGAAGAACCTTCACAAGCTTCTAAAGGGAGAACACGTGATAGGTCTAACTAATGTTCAATTCGAAAAAGATAGACCTTGTGCAGCTTGTCAAGCAGGGAAACAGGTGGGAGGCTCTCATCACACCAAAAATGTGATGACGACATCAAGACCCTTGGAGATGCTGCATATGGACCTTTTTGGACCCGTCGCCTATCTGAGCATAGGAGGGAGTAAGTATGGTTTAGTTATTGTTGATGACTTTTCCCGCTTCACTTGGGTATTCTTTTTGCAGGATAAATCTGAAACCCAAGGAACCCTCAAGCGCTTCCTCAGGAGAGCTCAAAATGAGTTTGAGCTCAAAGTGAAGAAGATAAGGAGCGACAACGGGTCCGAATTCAAGAACCTTCAAGTGGAGGAATTTCTTGAGGAGGAAGGGATCAAGCATGAGTTCTCCGCTCCCTACACACCACAGCAAAATGGTGTGGTAGAGAGGAAGAACAGGACGCTAATCGACATGGCGAGGACGATGCTAGGAGAGTTCAAGACCCCCGAGTACTTTTGGACGGAAGCCGTGAACACGGCTTGCCACGCCATCAACAGGGTCTACCTTCATCGTCTCCTCAAGAAGACGTCGTATGAACTTCTAACCGGTAACAAACCCAATGTATCGTACTTTCGTGTATTTGGGAGCAAGTGCTACATTCTAGTGAAGAAGGGTAGAAATTCTAAGTTTGCTCCCAAAGCTGTAGAAGGGTTTTTGTTAGGTTATGACTCAAATACAAAGGCGTATAGAGTCTTCAACAAATCATCAGGTTTGGTTGAAGTCTCTAGCGACGTTGTATTTGATGAGACTAATGGCTCTCCAAGAGAGCAAGTTGTTGATCTTGATGATGTAGATGAAGAAGATGTCCCAACGGCCGCTATGCGCACCATGGCGATTGGTGATGTGCGACCACAGGAACACTTGGAGCAAGATCAGCCTTCTTCCTCAACCTTAGTGCATCCCCCAACCCAAGATGACGAACAGGTACCTCAAGTGGAGGCGTGTGATCAAGGGGGAGCACAAGATGATCATGTGATGGAGGAAGAAGCGCAACCGGCACCTCCAACCAAAGTTCGAGCGGTGATTCAAAGGGATCATCCCGTCGACCAAATTCTGGGTGACATCAGCAAGGGAGTAACTACTCGATCTCGATTAGTTAATTTTTGTGAGCATTACTCCTTTGTCTCTTCTATTGAGCCTTTCAGGGTAGAGGAGGCCTTGCTAGATCCGGACTGGGTGTTGGCCATGCAGGAGGAGCTTAACAACTTCAAGCGCAATGAAGTTTGGACACTGGTGCCTCGTCCGAAGCAAAATGTTGTGGGAACCAAGTGGGTGTTCCGCAACAAACAGGACGAGCACGGGGTGGTGATGAGGAACAAGGCTCGACTTGTGGCAAAAGGTTATGCCCAAGTCGCAGGTTTGGATTTCGAGGAGACTTTTGCTCCTGTGGCTAGGCTAGAGTCCATTCGTATCTTGCTAGCATATGCCGCTCACCATTCTTTCAGGTTGTACCAAATGGATGTGAAGAGCGCTTTCCTCAACGGGCCAATCAAGGAGGAGGTGTATGTGGAGCAACCCCCTGGCTTCGAGGATGAACGGTACCCCGACCATGTGTGTAAGCTCTCTAAGGCGCTCTATGGACTTAAGCAAGCCCCAAGAGCATGGTATGAATGCCTTAGAGACTTTCTACTTGCTAATGCTTTCAAGGTTGGGAAAGCCGATCCAACTCTTTTTACAAAGACATGTGATGGTGATTTGTTTGTGTGCCAAATTTATGTCGATGACATAATATTTGGTTCTACTAACCAAAAGTCTTGTGAAGAGTTTAGCAGGGTGATGACGCAGAAATTCGAGATGTCGATGATGGGCGAATTAAACTACTTCCTTGGGTTCCAAGTGAAGCAACTCAAGGATGGCACCTTCATTTCCCAAACGAAGTACACGCAAGACTTGCTAAAGAGGTTTGGGATGAAGGACGCCAAGCCCGCAAAGACGCCGATGGGAACCGACGGACACACAGACCTCAACAAAGGAGGTAAGTCCGTTGATCAAAAAGCATACCGGTCCATGATAGGTTCTTTGCTTTATTTATGTGCTAGTAGACCGGATATTATGCTTAGCGTATGCATGTGTGCTAGATTTCAATCCGATCCTAAGGAGTGTCACTTAGTGGCGGTGAAGCGAATTCTTAGATATTTGGTTGCTACGCCTTGCTTCGGGCTCTGGTATCCAAAGGGGTCTACCTTTGACTTAGTTGGATACTCAGACTCCGACTATGCTGGATGTAAGGTCGATAGCAAAAGTACATCAGGGACGTGCCAATTCTTAGGAAGGTCCCTGGTGTCATGGAATTCTAAGAAACAAACTTCCGTTGCCCTATCCACCGCTGAGGCCGAGTATGTTGCCGCAGGACAGTGTTGCGCGCAACTACTTTGGATGAGGCAAACCCTCTGGGACTTTGGCTACAATCTGAGCAAAGTCCCACTCCTATGTGATAATGAGAGTGCTATCCGCATGGCGGAGAATCCTGTTGAGCACAGCCGCACAAAGCACATAGACATCCGGCATCACTTTTTGAGAGACCACCAGCAAAAGGGAGATATCGAAGTGTTTCATGTTAGCACCGAGAACCAGCTAGCCGATATCTTCACTAAGCCTCTAGATGAGAAGACCTTTTGCAGGTTGCGTAGTGAGCTCAATGTCTTAGATTCGCGGAACTTGGATTGAATTGTAGCATACATGTGTTTATGCCTTTGATCATGTTCATTCTGCATTTTGTTGCTTACTGTGGTGCTCAAGTTGTACAAACACTCCCTGGACCTCACAAGTCCGTTGCAAAGTGATGCACATGTTTAGGGGGAGATGTGTTACAACTTGACCCTTTGAGACTAACCATTTGCTTGAGTTTGCTTGATTTAGTCTCGAAGGAGAATTGAAAGGGAAAAGGTGGACTTGGACCATGAAAGACTTCCACTGCACTCCGATGAGAGGGTAATTTATTTCAAGTTCATCTCTATGATCTTATTGCCTTTGTACTCTTAATTGAAGATTTTGGTGAGGCAATGGGGTTAAAAGGCCACGATTGATCCCGTTTTGGTGCTTGATGCCAAAGGGGGAGAAAATAAAGGCCAAAGCAATAAATGGATCAGCTACCACTTGAGAAATTTTGAAAATAGTAGAATAGAGTTTTTGTTGTGTCAAAAGCTTTTATTGTCTCTATTGTCAAAAGTTGGTTTCTTGTGGGGAGAAGTGTTGATTATGGGAAATAGGGGGAGTTTTTGAAATTTTTGATCAATCTCTTTTGGAATGACTCTCTTTATGCCTCAACATGTGTGTTTGACATAGAAATAGAGATTTGAGTTTGATTTGCAAAAACAAACCAAGTGGTGGCAAAGGATGATCCATATATGCCAAAATTGAATCAAAACCAATTTGAGTTTTCATTTGAAGTGATTTTGTACTTGTTCTAGTTGCTTTATGTTGTGTTGGCATAAATCACCAAAAAGGGGGAGATTGAAAGGGAAATGTGCCCTTGGGCCATTTCTAAGTATTTTGGTGATTGAGTGCCAACTCAAGTGCTTAAATGTGAATTTATGCAATGGATGAACAAAGTGCAAATCTAGAGCAAAGGTATGTTTCTAAGTCTTAGTACATTGGTTTTGTGTACTAATATATTTGTCTAAGTGTTAGAAACAGAAAGAAGAAGAGAAGAGAAGACTTGGCTGTGTGCAGCCAAGGGGCTGCTTCGGTCTGGGGCACCGGACTGTCCGGTGGTGCACCGGACAGTGTCCGGTGCGCCAGGCCGCCTCGGCCGAAGAGGCCGCTCTCGGGTTTTTCTCCGGCGACTTCGGCTAAAATTCACCGGACTGTCCGGTGTGCACCGGACTGTCCGGTGAGCCAACGGTCGGCCGAGCCAACGGTCGGCCGCGCGATCGGCGCGCGACACGTGGCCGAGCCAACGGTCGGAAGGAAGCACCGGACTGTCCGGTGTGCACCGGACTGTCCGGTGCGCCAGATCTGCAACGGTCTGCAACGGTCGGCTGCGCCTATTATGGAAACAAATCGGGCACCGGACAGTGTCCGGTGTGCACCGGACTGTCCGGTGCGCCCGACGACAGAAGGCAAGGATAGCCTTCCAGTTGTGTTCTCAACGGCTCCTAGCTGCCTTGGGGCTATAAAAGGGACCCCTAGGCGCATGGAGGAGTATACCAAGCATTCCTTGAGCACTCTTGATCACTCACACATCAATCTCGCGCACTTGTTCGACATTCTAGTGATTTGAGCTCTGTTCTAGTGTGCTAGTCTTTTGAGCTCAAGTCTGGGTCTTGTGTGTGCGTATTTGCTGTGATCTTTGTGTTGTGTGTGAGTTGCTAATCCCTCCCTTGCTCCGTGATTCTCTGTGAACATCTTTTGTAAGGGCGAGAGGCTCCAAGTTGTGGAGATTCCTCGCAAACGGGATTGAGAAAAGAAAAGAAAGAACACCGTGGTATTCAAGTTGATCATTGGATCACTTGAGAGGAGTTGAGTGCAACTCTCGTCCGTTGGGACGCCACAACGTGGAGTAGGCAAGTTTTGTACTTGGCCGAACCACGGGATAACCACCGTGTCATCTCTGTGATTGATTTCTTGTGGTTACTGTGTTTTGACTCCTCTCTAGCCACTTGGCCATACTTGTGCTAACACCTAACAAGTTTTTGTGGCTTAAGTTTTGAAGTTTTACAGGAGCACCTATTCACCCCCCCCCTCTAGGTGCTCTCAAGAGGCTGCCTGACGGGTCGGGCTCCGGCCCGAATATCAGCGAGTGCTCGGCGACATCCCTCGGTATGCCGGGCATGTCCGAGGGACTCCACGCAAAGACGTCGGCGTTTGCGCGGAGAAAGTCGACGAGCACTGCTTCCTATTTGGGGTCGAGCCCGGAACCGATCCGGATCTGCTTGGTGGTGTCGCCACTGGGGTCAAGAGGGACGGCCTTAACCGTCTCCGCTGGCTCGAAGTTGCCGGCATGACGCTTCACGTCTGGCACCTCCTTGGAGAGGTTCTCCAGGTCGGCGATGAGGGCCTCGGACTCGGCGAGGGCCTCGGCGTGCTCCACGCATTCCACGTCGCATTCGAACGCGTGTTTGTACGTGGGGCCGACGGTGATGACCCCGTTGGGGCCCGGCATCTTGAGCTTCAGGTAGGTGTAGTTGGGGACGACCATGAACTTCGCGTAGCATGGCCTCCCTAGTACGGCGTGGTAGGTTCCTCGGAACCCAACCACCTCGAACGTCAGGGTCTCCCTTCGGAAGTTGGAGGGCGTCCCAAAGCAGACGGGGAGGTCGAGTCGCCCGAGGGGCTGGACGCGCTTCCCAGGGATGATCCCGTGGAAGGGCGCAGCGCCTGCTCGGACGGAGGACAGATTGACGCGCAGGAGCTTGAGGGTCTCGGCGTAGATGATGTTGAGGCAGCTGCCCCCATCCATCAGGACCTTGGTGAGCCTGACATCGCCGACGACGGGGTCGACGACGAGCGGGTATTTCCCCGGGCTCGGCACATGGTCGGGGTGGTCGGCCTGGTCGAAGGTGATGGGCTTGTCAGACCAGTCTAGGTAGACTGGCGCCGCCACCTTCACCGAGCAGACCTCCCGGCGCTCTTGCTTGCGATGCCGAGCCGAGGCATTCGCCGCATGCCCTCCATAGATCATGAAGCAGTCGCGGACCTCGGGGAACTCTCCTGCTTGGTGATCTTCGTTCTTGTCGTCGTTGCGGGCCCTGCCACCCTCGGCGGGTGGCCCTGCCCTGTGGAAGTGACGCCGAAGCATAACGCACTCCTCGAGGGTGTGCTTGACGGGCCCCTGATGGTAGGGGCATGGCTCCTTGAGCATCTTGTCGAAGAGGTTTGCACCTCCAGGGGGCTTCCGAGGGTTCTTGTACTCGGCGGCGGCGACAAGGTCCGCGTCAGCAGCGTCGCGTTTCGATTGCGACTTCTTCTTGCCTTTCTTCTTGGCGCCGCGCGGAGCAGACGCCTCGGGAGCCTCTTCCGATGGGCGGCCCTGGGGCTGCTTGTCCTTTCGGAAGATAGCCTCGACCGCCTCTTGGCCAGAGGCGAACTTGGTGGCGATGTCCATCAGCTCTCTCGCCCTGGTGGGGGTCTTGCGACCCAGCTTGCTCACCAGGTCGCGGCAAGTGGTGCCGGCGAGGAACGCGCCGATGACATCCGAGTCGGTGATGTTGGGCAGCTCGGTGCGCTGCTTCGAGAATCGCCGGATGTAGTCCCGGAGCGACTCCCCCGGCTGTTGCCGGCAGCTTCGAAGGTCCCAGGAATTCCCGGGGCGCACGTATGTGCCCTGGAAATTGCCAGCGAAGGCCTGGACCAAGTCGTCCCAGTTGGAGATCTGCCCCGGAGGCAGGTGCTCCAACCAGGCACGGGCAGTGTCGGAGAGGAACAGGGGGAGGTTACGGATGATGAGGTTGTCGTCGTCCGTCCCACCCAGTTGGCAGGCAAGGCGGTAGTCCGCGAGCCATAGTTCCGGTCTCATTTCCCCCGAGTACTTCGTGATAGTAGTCGGGGGTCGGAACCGGGTCGGGAATGGCGCCCGTCGGATGGCCCGACTGAAGGCCTGCGGACCGGGTGGTTCGGGCGAGGGACTCCGATCCTCCCCGCTGTCGTAGCGCCCCCCACGCCTGGGGTGGTAGCCTCGGCGCACCCTTTCGTCGAGGTGGGCCCGACGGTCGCGTCGATGGTGCTCGTTGCCGAGGTGGCCCGGGGCCGCAGGCGCGGTGTTGTGCGTGCGCCCGGTGTAGACCGAGGCTTCCCGCATGAATCGGGAAATCGCGGCGTGAGGTTCCGAGGGGTATCCTTGCCTTCGGAAGGCAGTGCTCTCGGCCCGTCGGGCCGCAGCGCCTTCCAGGAGATTCTTGAGCTCTCCCTGGATTCGCCGACCCTCGGTGGTTGATGGCTCCGGCATCGCGCGGAGGAGCATCGCTGCGGCTGCCAGGTTCTGACCAACCCCGCTGGATGCGGGCGGCGGCCTGACCCTGACATCGTTGGCGACGCAGTGCTGGAGACCTTGGGGCAGGTGGCGTATTTCTCCGGCCAAGGGTTGGCCCGCCCATGCCTGTCCGACGTCCCGACGGATCGGCTCAAGCGCTCCTGTTCCCTCATTGAGCCTGGCCTGCGCCTCGCGGACTTGCTCGAGTTGTGGGTCGTAACCCCCCGCCGGAGCGGGGACCACAGCTAGCTCCCGTGGGATGTCGGCGCGAGGCACCGGCCTAGGAAGATCACCGTCCTCCGGCATGCCGAGATGGTTGCCTTCGGAGGGATCCCCTAGCTCGATGTGGAAACATTCGCGGCTTGGGCCGTAGCTCTCGTCGCCAAGGCTGCGGCTTCCGTCGGAACAGTCGGAGAGGCAGTAGTCACATGCGGTCATGAAGTCCCGCACGGCACTGGGGTTGCCAAGTCCGGAGAAATCCCAACAGATGCTGGGATCGTCATCTTCCTCGGACCCAGAGGGCCCGTAGGTCGAGACGTCCGTCAGCCGGTCCCAAGGCGACCGCATATGAAACCCCAGTGGGGTTGCACTCGCCTCAATGAGAGCGCCCGCCAAAACGAGGTCGTTTGGCGGGTTGAGGCCGAGTCGAAATGACGCAAGATGGGAGTTAGTTGGTACCTTTTGGTCGACGAGGAGCGACGTAGTCACATCGGGGACTGGTTGCACCGTCATCTCAGGTACGAGGGCGACGTCCTGCAGGCTTTCCGCGAGCGCGCTGGCGTTGTCTTCTTGTTCGGGGTCGGCGTGTCGCGGGGGGACGGCGCTTGCCTCCGTCTTGAACGCGAGGTCGACGTCCGGCGTGCCTTCCGTCAGGGCGTCGGGGGCGTCGATTCGCTCGACGGCCAACGAAGCGCGGCCTCCCGCCTGGCCTCGACGGCCCCGCCTCCTCCTCCGTTGGCGGGGGAGAGAACGGAGCGAGCTCGAATGTTGCTCTTCCACCACGCGGGGAAGATGTCGTCGATTCCGCCGCCGGCGGGCGGGCTGTCGGCCGCCATTGTCGTCTTCGCGCGGCGGTGGAAGAAGTATCATGTCGTAGCTGCCGTCGAAGGACATGAACTCAAGAGTCCCGAAACGAAGCACCGCCCCGGGCCGGAGAGGTTGCTGGAGACTGCCCATCTGGAGCTTGACGGGGAGCTGTTCGTCAGCACGCAGCAGGCCCCTACCTGGCGCGCCAACTGTCGGCGTTTCGAGACAGGGGGGTCCCTAAGCCGACGAGTGAGTGTGCTGCGTGCCCCAGCCCAGATGGGTCGAGCGCGTGGGCGAGCGCGAAGGGGGGAGAGGCGAGGTGGCCGGAGTCGAGCGTGAGAGAGGTGGAAGTCCCGCGGCCTTCGTGTTCGTCCCGCGCCCAGGTCAGGTGCGCTTGCAGTAGGGGGGTTACAAGCGTCCACGCGGGTGAGGGAAGCGAGCGGCCCCAAGAGAGCGCCTGTCCCGTCCTCGGTCCCGCGCGGCCAACCTTCTCTAAGAAGGCCCTGGTCCTTCCTTTTATAGTCGTAAGGAGAGGATCCAGGTGTACAATGGGGGGTGTAGCAGAGTGCTACGTGTCTAGCGGAGAGAGAGCTAGCGCCCTAGGTACATGCCAATGTGGCAGCCAGAGAGGTCTTGGCACCTTGCTGGCATGATGTCGTGGCTGTCGGAGGTGCGACGGAGCCTGGCGGAGGGACAACTGTTGGAGCGGTCGAATCCTTGCTGACGTCGCCCTGCTTCCGTAAGAGAGCTGGGGGCCGCCGTCGTCACAGAGCTTGTGGAGCGCCATCATTGCCCATCCGGCGGAGTTGGCCGGATGGGACGCCGGTCTTGTTCTCCGTGACCCGAGTCGATTCGGGGTAGGATGATGATGGCGCTTCCTGTTGACGTGGCGGGTCTGTGCCCTAGGCAGGGTGACGTGGGGGCTCCTCCGAAGCCGAGGTTGAGACTGTCCTCTGTTGCCGAGGCCGAGCCCGAGCCATGGGGTCGGGCGAGGCGGAAGTCGTTCGGCCGAGGGCAGGGCGGAGTCCGAGCCCGGGGGTCGGGCGAGGCGGAGTTTCGTCGTCTTCCGGGTCTTAGCCCGAGTCCGAGCCCTGGGGTCGGGCGGAGCGGAGTTCGCCGACTTCCGGGTCTTAGCCCGAGTCCGAGCCCTGGGGTCGGGCGGAGCGGAGTTCGCCGTCTTCTGGGTCTTAGCCCGAGTCCGAGCCCTGGGGTCGGGCGGAGCGGAGTTCGCCGTCTTCCGGGTCTTAGCCCGAGTCCGAGCCCTGGGGTCGGGCGGAGCGGAGTTCGCCGTCTTCCGGGTCTTAGCCCGAGTCCGAGCCCTGGGGTCGGGCGGAGCGGAGTTCGCCGTCTTCCGGGTCTTATCCCGAGTCCGAGCCCTGGGGTCGGGCGGAGCGGAGTTCGCCGTAGCGCCTTTGGCAAGGCCTGACTGCCTGTCAGACTCACTCTGTCAAGTGGCACCGCAGTCGGAGTGGCGCAGGCGGCGCTGTCCTTCTGTCAGACCGGTCAGAGGAGCGGTGGAGTGACGACGGTCACTTCGGCTCTGCCGGGGGGGCGCGTGTCAGGATAAAGGTGTCAGGCCACCTTTGTGTTAAATGCTCCTACAACTTGGTCAGTCGGTGTGGCGATTTAGTCAGGGTTGCTTCTGAGCGAAGCCAAGGCCTCGGGCGAGCCGGTGATGTGTCCGCCGTAAAAAGGGGGGCCTCGGGCGAGACGGAAGTCTCTCGAGGTCGGCTGCCTTTGGCCGAGGCTAGGCTCGGGTGAAGCGTGATCGAGTCACTCGTGTGGACCGATCCCTGACTTAATCGTACCCATCAGGCCTTTGCAGCTTTATGCTGATGGGGGTTACCAGCTGAGAATTAGGCGTCTTGAGGGTACCCCTAATTATGGTCCCCGACACTATCCATGTAGAAAATAGAGTGAATCTAGCTAGTGAAATAACTAGCTATTGGAGACGTTCTAAGGCTATTCTTAATAGTGTGTCACATTAGATTTTTTTGGTGACATAGCATAACATTTGAGAGGATTGGGTTTCATGTGATGAAATTAGTTTTATGGGGATAAAACCATGTCAACTCGTTTTCCAAGGTCTTGGAAACCATGTAAAACCTCTATTGAGAGTGATTTATTTCATATTCACATAATTTACTAACTTCTATTAGACATTGAGTTGCGACATTTAATTGGTATGTTAGCGTATAAAATAGTGACATAAAATATTGTATTGAGAGACATTGTTTGATTCATAGTTTTATAGCACTTAATTATGATGTGACAGCGTTGAAAAGAATGCCGTCGTCTTGAGATCACGCTACCACCCTATCATGCCTTGTCGTCGTGTTAAAGGTGAAGCCAAAAAAGAATAGCTCGGCCAATTTTAGTTCACATACAAAGTTATCCTCCTACTATTGATTAGTTGTTTTCTCAATTCACAGACACACAACAACTTATAAATAGAGATTGACTATATTAGTCATAAATTTCCAAAACTATATCTAGACATGATTAAAAACAATATAGAAGCCATTTTATCAAATGGTTTTTTATATTTTTGTCTTCTCTATAAAACAGTTTTGACATAGAAGTTAGAGTCAAAGTTATTTTTTAAAAGATAAAGTCGTACAAAAGGAGGTCCAAAAAAACAGGGGATGTATATCGAGAGCAAGCAGATGACATGTTGGAAGAGTCCCAACCGGTCGTTGTAGTGAGTGAAATGGTGGTGGATCTCATAGGGCTCTAGATTGGTGTCTATGATATACCATCAGGTGGCTTAGAAAATGGGAAGAATATGGGATATCGAGAGCAAGTGGAGGACGAAGTTGACATGTTGGAAGTAGTTGGTTCACCATTTACAAGTTTGATGTTCATAAATACACGGCAACGACAACCTCTTTTATCCACACGCAACGCAGGCGACACTCCCACTATCTACACAACGTTAATACATTCTGGGTTGCAGAATCTTAATCTTCCTAAACCTTAGGCCAACTACAATAGCTCCTAAAAACACTGATCTCGATAAATATTTTAGGGATAAAGAAAAACTACGGTCCAGCAATTACCGAAGTGTTCTCCCTATCTTTTCGCACGCAAAAGGAGACCCATCCATGGCGCAAACATTCACAGGCGCACGAGGTCCAAAACTGCATGTTTTCTTTGTTCCCGCGCCTAAGATTTCCTTCGTGCCTCCACCGGTCTCTGTTCCCGCGTTTGAGATTTCCTTTGCGCCTCCATCGTTCCTATGTCCTCCCCACCCCTCGATTTCACGCGCGAGGGAACACGATGCACAATTGAACGCATTGTTGAATCTCTCTGCCAAGCTTTCAGCCCCGTTGATGTTGTTTGGCGAGTACCTCTAGATTCTTCTTGGGCAACGTCGACGCAAAATCCATCTGCAACGGCTGCAGTTTTGGAGGTAAGCAATCGCAGGTTACCTTGGATTGGATCATAGGTCAACATAGACTGGGATATCCTAGCGTGCGCAGGACACCGGTCAGGCCACTTGCCTCGCAACAACCTTGGGCCACTGCGAACGCGCAAGCTGATCTAAATCTGAGCGGCGAGGTCGGAGGGACTTGCTTGCAGCTACGACCCTGCCAGCTCATGCACGTGGGGTAGATTAAAGGAGGGGAATGGAGGAGATGGGATGGGACGGAACCTGAAGCATAGTACGTAAATGATGGATTATTGGAAGGGATGGGGTACCCAGAGCTTGCACTACAAACCAACATTGTGTCGATAAATTTTCATCCATAATTTCTTTCAAAAGTACCTCATACCATACTATATCCATATAGGGAACCCTCGAGATTAAGAAAAAGCACACAGCCGGTCTAAGTGGCCGTTTGAGAGAGGGAAAGGGTTGAAAGAGACCCAACCCTCCTCAACAGTGAGTAGGTTCTTTGGAACCGAACCTCGGAAAACAAATCGTTGTGTTCATTTGTGTTACGTTGATCATTATCTTACGATTTGATTCTTCCTCTCCCCTATCTCTAAGTTCTCTTGCTTACAATCCAATATCATTATCCGCGTTGATAGAGCAACACATAGCAAGAAGAACTCTCTTTCGCACTCCGATATCGTTATTACTCATTTCTAATACTAACCCTGGGTGAAGTTCGTATTTAAAGTTTATAATTTTCAGGTTTCGCCTATTCACCCTCCTCTAGCGACTTTCAGTACACGACCTGTATTTTTTGTGTGGAAAATGGTCATAAAAGGTCGCTTTCCACAATACCGAATGCCAACACTTATGGATTTTTCATGAAGAAATGGTCTCCTTCAAAAATTCAAAAATGTGATTTACGGTAAGCAAACATGTGTGGATTGATGAATATACGACCAATAATTTTATCCCAAAACGGCTGAACGACCATTTTCAGCATTACCGAAGGCTACCTATGGATTTTCACGAAGAAATTATCTCCACTAAGAATCAAAGAAACTATTTATGGCAAAGAAACATGTGTGAAGAAATAGGGCCCTCTTGCTGAAGATCGATGGCCATATGACATGTATTTTTTTTGAGAAAACGATTATACAAACCATTGTTTTTAGCAATATCGAAGGCTATATGGATTTTTTGCGAAAAAATAGTCTCCATAAAGGAGCCTCTAGCCAAAGATAGATGGGTATACAACCCGTATTTTGGTTGAAACCCACCATAGATGGTCGTTTTCGTTGACATCGAAAGCTAACACCTTCAAATTTTTCACGGAGAAAAGATCTCCACCAAAAATTAAAGAATGTAATTTATGGCAAGGAAACATGTGTGGGGTTTATAATAGGAGCCTCCCGCCAAAGATCAATGGATATAGGTAGGTATGTTTGGACGATACCAAAAGTTGCACCTGTGGTTTTTTCACAAAGAATTAGTCTCCACCAAAAAATATAAAAAACTTATTTATGGCAACTAAACATGTGTGGGGTGAGGAATATGAGACTTTCATCAAAGATATGGTTTATGGCAAGCAAATATTGATGATCATACGACGATTATGTTTGGCCAAAACGGCCATGAACTAATAGATTTTTTACGAATAAACGGTCTCTATAAAAAATATAAGAAATCGATTTATGGCAAGGAAACTTGTGTGGGGTAAGAAATATGAGCCTCTCGCTAAAGATCGATTGGCATACAACTGGCATTTTTAGCCAAAAACACCCATGAACGACCATTTTTATCAATACCAAAGGTTAACACTTATGTTTTTTTTACAAAGAAATGGTCTCCACCAAAAATAAAATAATGTGATTTATAACAAGCAAACATGTGTGATGTAAGAAATAAGAGCCGCTCTCTAAACATCGATGAGGATATGGTCGGTATTTTTGGTCGAAAATGGTCATGAATGGTCGTTTTGTACCGAAGGCTAACGTCTATAGAATTTTCACAAAGTAATGATCTCCACCAAAAATAAAAGTGTGATTTATGATAAGAAAATATGTGTGAGGTAAGGAATATGGGCCTCTTGCCAAAGGTCAATGAGTATACGGGTGGCTTTCTTGCCAAAAATTGCCATGAACGTGCATTTTTTGCCAATACCGAATGCTAAAATCTATGATTTTTTCACAACCAAATGACCAATACCAAAAATCCAAGAAACTTATTTACAATAACTAAACATGTGTGTGGTAAGGAATAAGAGCTTCTCGCCAAAGATAAATGGGCATATGACCGGTATTTTTGGCCGAAAACGGCCATAAATAATCGTTTTCGACAATACCGAAGTCTAACACCTATATTTTTTTACGAAGAAATGATCTTCACCAAAAATCAAAGAAACTGGTATATGAGAAGGAAACATGTGTGAGGTAAGGAATAGAGACTCTTATCGAAAATCAATTTTCATGAAAGAAATGATCTCCAACAAATATAAATAAACATCATTAAGGTAAGCAAACAAGTGTGGGGTAAGGAATAGTAGCCTCTTGGTAAAGATCGATGGGATGCATACAACCGGCATTTTTGGCCTAAAACAACCATAAATGCCTGTTTTCCCCAATACCAAAGACTAACACCTATGGACTTTTTTGCGAAGAAATGGACTCTACTGAAAATCAAAGAATGTAATTTATGGAAAGAAAACATGTGTGAGGTAAGAAATAGGAGAGTCTCACCAAAGATCCATGGGTATAGAATGGGTATTTTTGGCCGGTAACGACCATGAATGGTCATTTTTGCTAATACTGAAGAATAACACCTATAGATTTTTCACGTCAAAATAGTCTCTACTAAAAATGCAAGAAACTAATTTATGGCAAGGAAACATGTGTGGGTAAGGAATAGGAGCCTTTTGCCAAATATTGATGGCATATAGCTGATATTTCGGTATCATCGAAGGCTAATACCTATAGATTTTTTAGAAACAAATGGTCTCCACCAAATATCTAAGAAACTGATTTATGATAAGGAAACATATGTGGGGTAAATAATAGAAATCTCTCACTAAAGATAAATGGGTATACAATGAGTGTTTTTGGCTGATAACGGCCATGAACGACCATTTTCACCAATAACGAAAGCTAGCACTTATGGATTTTTACAAAGTAATAGCCTCTACAAAAAAATCAAAGAAATAGATTTATGGCGAGAAAATATGTGTGAGATAAGGAGTAGGAGTGTCTTGTCGAAGATTGATGGACATACGACCTGTATTTATGACCAAAAACAGTATAACACCTATGGACTTTTCATGAAACTCTTCCAAAAAAATAAAGAATGTGATTTATAACAAGCAAACATATGTGTGGTAAAAAATAGGAGTCTCTCGTAAAAGATTAATGTCTATACGGACGACATTTTTGGTAAAATAGTGTTTTCGATAATACCAAACACCTATGGATCTTTCATAACTAAATAGGCTCCACTAAAAGTCCAAAAATTAATTTATCTTAAGAAAACATGTGTCAGATAAGAATTAGGAGCCTTTTGCCGAAAAACGATAAACATATGTTCGATATTTTTTTAGCCAAAAACAACCATCTAGAAAATAGAAGTGGATCGATAGGAACAGGTGTTGATATACGCCTTCATTAATGGCTGAGCGACGAGGGTGTATCTGCAAGAGGCCCTGTTTGTTTCGGCTTCTGGTAGTCAAACACGAATCGTTTATACGAAAATCGGATTAATCGGCGTGAATGCAGAATCTACTAAGCCATTGTGATGGGGAATCCACCGTTTTCAAAGCTCTAAATTATGTCGACCCCTTCATCTTTTTCCACATGCAAGTCTGACGATATCTAAATTCCGTGGGAGTTAGATTATTCAGAAATCTAGATTTTTGGAAAAGTTACTCATTAAAAAAGCTATCCCAAACATGAGCAACTCCAAGAGTTTGCAAAAAAAAAACTCCTAAAAACTATGTGTTGGGGTTCCAGTAAAAAACACTCTAACCAAAATCTAATCTCCCCACAGCAGATCCCTAATAATTAACTCTACAATAATTTTAACTTTATATATTTCTCATCCGGCCACCCTCGAGAAGCTAGTCAGTGTGGAGCTGGAGCGCGCAGCAGCAGCCGCCCAAGAAAGAAATCAAAGGGGAAAGAACGGTAGTGTCCTTGGGTTCAGTTTGGAGGAAGTAATCGAGGAATAATAAACCAAAACATAGTTGTTGATTTGGGTAAAGTAGCTTGAGCGCTGCGAATAGCAAAAGGGGAAACGATAGATGGAGAATAGAGACGATAGAGGATACTCATACTAGAGAGGTATGCGTGTGTACGTTGATGTGCTAGTGCCTTTGGGTTGCGAGGATAATAGAGAGACGAGAACGAATTGAATGAGGGAACTTGTTTGCACTGTCATGCTCCACGGTCAGTGCCTACAGTATCCAACTTCTTCCTCGCGCTTCGTCACGGACGAGAACTGGCTTTGCAGGAAACTAGTCACACCGCTCCCGGCCGGGCCCCCGCTGCATCGTCGATCTGCGACGACAGGACGCGACGTCGAGCCGTAAGCCATTATACCTACTCCACCCGTCACGTCCCAAAATAAATACAGGCAGATGATAGGAAGCAGCGGCCGAGCAGCGCATTAGCAACCACGCGGCACGCCGCCACGCGTCCACGCGCGAGTGCTGGAGTTTCCGTGGAGTGCGGAGAGGCGCTGAAACCCCATCGGGTTTTAATACTTTAGATACCCTGAAACCAGAATAGCTCAGTTTTTTTTTTTTTTTGGAAGCCATGAACTGGTCCATCACGAAGAATGGAACCAAGCAACCAAAGCAACTAGCAGTAGCAGGCATCAGCGGAAGCAGCTCTGCATAAAAATTCTCAGGCATCAAACCGAGATTAAAATCCAAGGTGTTGAATAATTACTCCACACCAGATCACAAAACAGTGCAAACAAGTTCCCTCACTCATTCAATTAAGTAGCAAAACTTCCGACAAGGTGCAAAAGACAGGTATGTAATCAACGGCCCCCAATAACACTCAAACTTGCAAACAACTGATTTGCCTTAACGGCAGTACACCGCAGAGTGCAAATACGAAAACAGCACTCAAGTCCAACCATAGAAGAAAAAAAAGGAGCAATACTGTCATGTGCCAGATAACCTCTGGAAACATCACTCAATTGCAAACTGAAGATAGTTTGTTATGGCTTTCAAGTTAGGAGATAATGCCTTCGGTTAGTGATAATGCAGCAAGCTGACTGGTCGGGGTGTTTGCGTTTTGCTGATGGGCCACATTGTGGAGAACATCCATCGCCTCAGCAACCTTTGACTTGAGGGCATCAGGGGACTCAAGCAGGTGGAGGACCTCAGTCTGATCCATCTCCAAAAGCATTCCAGTGACCTTTGCCGCTTGGTTTGGTTCCAGTTGCTCAACCAGTGGGTATAGGTTTTCACCAAGGATCTAGATGGGGGAAAAAAAAGAACGATGATAAGAAATATAGCATAACAGTATCAATGCAGTAGCTGTAAATGTTTTTAAACCTAAAAAAAATCAGCTGAAGCAGAAAGGCCATGCAGATCCAAGTGAACTTGAGTTATTTAATGTCAAAATGGATGATAAACCAATCAACTGAATACCAAGTGCTAGATACTACTGACTATGCAGGTAGAAACTGACACCAAACAGGGACATACCGTTCTTTGCTGTTCAGGATTAGCATTTGCAAGGGCAGAAGTCAGAGTCCCAATTTGGGCAGCCGGGGATAAGGCAGCATCCCTCACAGGGAAGCCGCCCATATCGTATGCCTGCATCATACCTCCAGCAACCCCTGGCATCGCCGGAGCTTCAGGCATGTTGCGACCAGTTGGGTAACGGTACATCCGTCCTCTTGGAACAATCTGAGAATCATGACAAGATACATCACTTCACTTCCCCCATGGAACAAAAGCCCAAACTCTACCAATCAAAGGACAGAACAACTGGCCAACAATGTAAGTGAATCACATGTCCTACCATGTTAACCAATTTCCACTAAAAGTAGCACCCTAACCACCCAACCTCAGTATAACAGTGGAAATTTGATGGAAAATACCTGCTGCTGAAATGGTGGCACAGGTTGCTGACCCTGGGCTCCAGCTCCACGCCTAATACCTGGGCGTGGACCCTGTTGGCCCTGTTGGTGTTGGACAACTGGAACAAAATAATTTGGCATATGAGGACCCCCAGGCCTCATGCCTGGAACAAGTTGTTGCTGGAAACCAAATCCTGGCTGGAAGAAAGTGCACATACCATCAATATCCATTTAGTTCAGCACATTAGCTAACATAACTAAAATGCCTCATGCAACATGAACAGACAGGACTAGCATTACAAACTGGTTGTCGAATGAATAATATTTACAAATTATTCTTGCATCCAAAACAGGCCATAAAAGATCCAACATAGCACCAATGCAACCAGAACATAAGAATGAACAAAGCACTGATTGCTACTCAATGCCAACAACATATTGTCCACATACAAGGAAAAATATAAACATATGACACATGTTGCTAACCAACTGAAGGTGAGAGGACCATTATGTGGAACAAGCTTCTTATGCCCGTTTAATCATACAGAGTGATAGAAATTCTTAACCAAGGCTGCAAATACTAGTGCTGGTTAATATTGACAAACCAACTGAAGGTGAGAGGACCATTATGTGTAACAAGCTTCTTATGTCCATTTAAGCATACAGAGTGTGATAGAAATTCTTAACCAAGGCTGCAAATACTAGTGCTGATTAATATTGACAACAGATGGGATCTTACTGATTCTCATGTTAAATGTCTTCTTTTAGGGGGATATTCTCATGCTAAAGTTTATATTTTAAAAAAAAAAGTTCGTCCAGCAGGGGAGAAGGGGAAAGACCCCCCCCCCCCCAACACACACACACACAGTATCACATTTTAAGAGTTGTAGATAGGGACTTAAATGAGGACAATGTTAGGATGAAAATAAAAGAAAATAAAGTGTTCATAGGTACCTGAGGGGGTATCATAGCAGGTGGCGCTTGTCCATAGAAGAGTTGCTGAGGAGCCATAGGAGGGTACATTGGAAGGCGCGGGGCTAGAGTGGGTGTCATTGGTACAGCAGGGCGCATCTGAGAAAACTGTGCCTGGGTAATGTAGGATTTGTAAACGTCAGCAAAATGATATGATAGATAGTCCAAAAATGCAACATTTTTTGTAGAAATTTTAATATATTACAAAAGGGAAAGAACTTTCAATAGCAGGTCATTTATCAAGTTTAGTACAGAAGACACCATTATCACAACAATAGAAGGCCTGCCATGCACGCTAATACCTCCCTTGAGGCCAAACAAAATGTTTAGACTGAACTTAATTCAAAAAGTTCCAGAAGACATATTAAGGTGGAAAAGACCTTTTTCTGGAGATATTACATCTTGAAGTTAAAATAAGAAAAGAACACCTATCAAAATTGTTCAAGATGATAAACAGTCAAATCGCTTCATAGCTCTTTCAAGTGAAGCTGTAAATAATTGTGCTGCTATGTACCAAATCTATAGTAACCACTCTGCTATTTTTCACATTTGATATTAGCACAAGTGTAATAACATAAATTCAGCTGGTTTGAGGACACTTGCCTGCAACATCGCTTTTCTATCTTCTTTGCGCTGCGCAAATGCAACATACAATGGTTTTCCAGATATCATTTTGCCATTCATTTCAGTTAACTGTGAAGAAAAGAAAGAAAACATGTCAACCACATAAAACATAAAATAGATATTGCAAAATCCAGGAAGTGAACTTACAGCCTGAGATGCTTCCTCACGAGTTGAGAAAGCAACAAATCCAGAGCCTTTGCTAAGACCATTTTGATCACGCATCACCTGTTTCACATATATAGTTAGCCAGCACATACCATCAAAAGACAGGTGAGGGAAATAATGATGATTGCAAAGCGTAAAAGCTGATCAAATCACCTTGCATGAAGTAATTTTGCCAAAATTTGAGAACAATTCACGAAGTTGATCATCTCCAATGCTATCATCCAAGTTCTTGAGATATAAGTTCAGTCCTTGATATTTGTCAGCAGCATCTTTCAAGATCTGCTCAAATCTCCTTTTTAGTTCCATCTCTCTTTCTGACTTCTTCTGAGCTCTTCCAACATACCACTCTTTGTCATTTATCTTCTTACCATTAAGTTCCTGAACAGCACGGGAAGCTGCATCTGGATTCTCAAAATTGATGAAACCAAAGCACCTTGATTTACCATCCATGCCAATCATCACAACAGCACTTGTAATATTCCCATATTCACCAAAGATTTTGAGTAAATCTTCTTTTGTGGTAGACTCAGACAAGTTTTTCACGAAGACATTGTTAAATTTTGTCTTGTCAAAAGAGTGATCCCTTTCTTGCTTGCGAAGAAAAGGTCCAACAAAAACAGGTTTATCATTTATAAGCATTCCGTTAAGACTTTTTATAGCGTTCTGTGCTGCTTCTTCTTTTTCATACTGAACAAAACCAAAGCCTTTGGATTGGCCTCCTTCATCCATGGCTACCTTACATGAGAGAATGGTACCAAATGAAGAAAAGGTCTCATGAAGGGATTTATTGTCTATCATCTTGTCAAGATTCTGGAGAAAAAATAAAATAATAAGTCATAAACCAAGTTGATTATTCTTGGATGACAATGTAAACTATGGAACCTGCAAGATGATCAAGTACCTTTATGAAAATGTTAGCAGATCCACTCCTGCGGCTACTTGGATCACGGTTTGAATACATCACCCGGATAGGTTTGTTGTTAAGAGGAGCAAAGTTCAGCACTTCCAATGCCCTTGCAGCTGTAACATGGAATAGTGAATCAGCCCTCACAAGCCTTTTTGACAGTAAAATGTTAGGTACTATAAGCAAATTTCAAAAGTAGATAAGACACTGAAACTAAAAGTAACTCTGTAAACCATATACTAGCAAAGTTAACCCATCGTCTTCCCTTAGGCCCATTTTCCACTAAGCTGCACCTTACTAGCTAACCTTGCCTTGCCAACCCAGGCAAGCCAAAATCACAACCCCACGATGTCAAGAAAAAAGTTCCATCAGCACAGAACCTGAGGACAGCTTGCCTGGAACCAAATGTGTGCTTCTGCAGGATTCCTAGAAGGCGAAAGTGAGGCCAGAACTCAACCAATAACCAAACATGCCCCTAGGTGTTTGATTATGGCTGTTACATTACATTATTATTATGTCTATGTAATCTAACAATCAGTTAAGAAAATCCCTGAAGGCCAGCTGTATAGATCAATGAAGTCCATCAGATTAGAAAGGCATAATTTTTCCCAGCATACAACACACCCAGGTTCGTAATTACCTAAAATGCAGAAAACAAAACTGGAAGTGAACTTTAAGCAAGTCTGTCTTCAATCCCAGAGTCTAAATAGTATACCATCACAAGGCTCTAAAATATGTAAAAAACTATTTGCTAGCCATATCCCCACCTCCCCCCTTGTTATCTCAAAACAAATGAATCTAGGGAGAATCATCCTTGCCGATACCCAAAATTATAATAAATCCCAGGGACGTTGCACCAAGCAACACATCGACTTATGCTAGAATGAACCATTCAACAATCAACATTACCAAAGTACCAATTGAGGAAGCACTTTCAACATGCAGTTTACAAATGCCATTAGAATTATCGTATCATATGAAACCCAGGTCTAGTCCAATCTGATCAGACCCCCAGGCCCCAGTTCAACAATGCCCACACGCCGACGAATCCCCCACCCTTAATCAACAAGATAGAAAGGAAGCCCCACGAGGAGATCGCAACTATACCATCCAAGGGGTTGTTGAAGTTGACGTAGGCGTATCCGAGCGAGCGGCGCGAGGTGACGTCCCTGCAGACGCGCACCGACACCACCTGCCCCGCCTGGCTGAAGAGCTCGTACAGCTGCGAGTCCGAGACGGACCCCTCCAGGTCGCCGACGTAGAGCGACGTGGTCGGGAGCGGCTGCGCCACGCCGAGTCCGACGCCGACCGCTCCCGGCGACACCACCGCGGGGACAGCGCCCGGGCTCCCATTCGGCACCACCACCGCCGCCACTTGCGCTGCCATCGTCTCCTCCCCTCGACCAGAATTTTTTTTCAGAGTTTCTTTTTCGAAACTAAACCCTAGCAATCGGATCGGTAAATCGCTCGATACTGATAGATCTCGCGGATTTGGGGATTTCTAATTTTTTTGGTAGTTTTTCGTTGTGGGATACAGATGCCGCAGGCGGAGAGCACGCGGAGGGGACGACTCTCTCAACGAGAGGGCGAGGCGAGCGGGTGGAGAGTGGTTAATAGGAGGAGAGAGAGGAAACGGAGCGGCGCCCGCGCCCGCGCTCGCGCCTAGGGTTTTGCTCGCGCCACGGCGGCAGTCACAGTGGGCTGGGCGTTCGTGCGCCAGCTGGCGCCAGCACTGGCTCTGGTCTGGTTGGTCCGTTGGTGCCTTTGGTGGTGGTGGCATGGCATGTTGCCGTTCTCCAGGACCGGGGTCCGCCCGCTGCACCGGCTACGGCGCCACGGCGGACGTGTACATTTGGGCCGGATATGGTATGCTGGCCCCGATGACGGAAAAAAAGCACGATCGCTGGCCTGAAATAATGTATTGGATCGGGCTTGAGCTCGGGTTGCAGCTTACACGCACGAACCGTTTAGCGATGCACGAAATAGCCTATTTATAGACACGAAAATAATCATATTCATTTGGTCATCGGTTTCTAATCATAAAAATCATTAACTCTAATTTAGCTAGTCGCATATTTAATAATGGAGATGAGGTGTGAACCACCCATTGGTTTCATGTTCTTTATTTTTTATTATAAAGCTTGAAATGTTAATATCTAATAAATTATATGTGTTTTGAATTTCAGGCTTTGTTGTGAATTTTGACTCTATGCGAATTTCGGGTCAGAATTTAAATTTCGCTTTTCACAATTTCAGGTCGTCCGAAATAAGACCGGCACATTTAACCAGTAACGTGCTGGGCCACAAACCGAGGGCTAAGCCCATGGGTCAACCCGGCATGGCCCGTAATAACTGTGGGTCGGACCGGCCCAAAATTCAACCGTGTTGGGCTTTTTAGGTTTGGGTCGGATGAGTCAGATGTACACCTGTGTATGTCGTGCTGTGCTAGACTTTTTCGCGTTGGGGGGCCTCAAGACGGTTGGATTCGAGTTGGCACGATTTTGCTTGGGGAACAAGCCGAGCATATTGGACTCTACAGTGGTCTTGCATTATACATTTATACTGAATCTTGACAAATCTGATTTGGGTCGGGCTGACCGGACCGGACTGCACCCAACTCTGTGTTCCGTATGGTAAACTTTATGTATCACCTATGTCAGATATGATAATTAGGGGTACCCGGATTATACCCTTAAAGCATGCTTAGGAAGATTCTCTGTCCCACCATGTCCTCCGAAAGCAAGGAACCATGTCTCTGCCTCATCTGAGGTTCTCACGCCATAGGTCCTCTATCTCCGCCTCGCCCAAGGCTACCTCGTCCTATGACCGCCAAATCTGCCTCGCCTCGAGCCCTTCTCAGGCGACAAAGACAAAGCGTTTTCGAAAACAAATGAGGGACACCCACATTCAATGCGCATACCTACTCTACACAGTGCTACAGGTGTACAACGGTGACGAGACCACAGTCTTGTCCAAACCCAGCAGCATGATCACGCATGAGCCCATGGTGGCCGATGGGTGAAACAGCCCATGGTGGGCTGCTGCCTACTGGGCCATGAGCCCATGAGCCCATGAGTCGTGAATTTGGAATTTGGGCTGGGCTAGTTAATATTTTTGGTAAATTCCAAATTATGAATTTGGTAAATTCCGACCCAAAACAGTAATCAAAGTAGCGGTCGGTAAATGATTGTACAGATTCCGATCTAAAATTCCGATGATCGATTCTGAGAAATACCGATACCGACGATTCTGATCAGAAAAAATCGAAAACGGTTTCCGGAATTACGAAAAATTCTGAAAGCGTTTTCATCCCTACACGTCATATAGGGGACGTATGGCTCGTCATCCACCCAGGGATTAAACCCGCTTGGAAACTATGAAAATCGGTCTGGTTTCCTGTTTCCGGATCCGGCCGGTAACGGGTTTACAACTTTTTAAAAACTCATACAAAATTCAAAAAATGAAAAGTATAAGAAATAAAATATATATTATAAACATTTACATGCTTTCCTTGTATACCTCGTATTTACTTTTCGTTTTTTTAAAAGTAATCAACATTTTTTGGTTTAAAACAACAAAACCGGGAAAAATAGTGGTTTCTCGTCGAGAAATCCTGTAAACTGTTTTGTTTGAATTTGATAATACCGTTGACAAAATTGAAAACCGACAAAAACCATTTTCTCGGTCGAGAAACGCGGTTTCTCATTGAAAATAAAAAATTTGTTTCTTGAATTTGAACCTGTAATGTAAACCGGTCGGTTTCTTCTAAAACCGGTGCTTTTCAAGCGGTTTAGTGTTATCTTGAAGACCGATTTATAGTCTAAAAACAGTTTGGTTAACCCTGCTTCCACCTTCTGAAACTCATTTCATGCCTGATTAATATTTTATTGGACTAAGATGTATTATGGACTTCACAATTTATTTGATTTAAATTATGGCCAAGCCTAACTAAATCCGATACAAACAACCATCTCATTATTATTGGCATAAGAACCACACAATAGATTATATATCATGTCGTAATACAGACAGGTTTGCTAATGTAGTAGAAACATTAAAGAAAAGAGTAGGTATGGGCAAAATAAATTGAAACTGAATTAACCGAAACAAAAAAAACGAGTTAACGAATTATCTGAAACCAAATTAACTGTTAGTAATTTCGGTTTCATATTTTAGAAAACCGAAATAAACAAGGTAATTCCGGTTCTAGATCTCGTAAAATTAACGAAAAAACAAAATATTTTTGAAGTCCAATAGAGGGATAGAATTTTAGACATATCTCAATATAACTTTCCTAGATCCTAAGTATATAAGCACACAACCCCTCCAAGTCAATTCATCCCCAACCCCAACCCTCCATCCTATCACTTTTGCTAAACTATAAAATTATGTTTTTTGTTAAACTTCGGTCTATTCGGTTAGAAACGAAACAAAAACAAAAGAACAAAAATCGAATTTTTCGGTTCCGCATGTCCTGGATGAATATTTCAGTTCTAATTTCTTGGAAGTGAATTTCTTAGAACCGAACTTAACCGAACCGAGGAACTGAATGCCCAGACCTAGAAAAGATATTCCACATATAAAGGAACTATGAAGGTTTTTATTAGAAAGAGGATAGACGAGAGAGAGATTGAGCATAAGTGAATGGATGCATAACACGGTTCAGTTCCTTGTACCGTACATATCTTTACTACTTATTAAGAACCTAAAAGTAGTCTGCCATCTGCGTGTTCTGCCTCTCCTGGTTCTGCCATCTGCGTGTTCTGCCTTCCGTCAATCTCCATTGTTCGTGCCCACGCCCGCGATCTACGTCTCCACTCCTGACTTCGTGTGTCACCGCTGTGCCCCCTCGGTGTGTCGTCCACTCGTTCTCCCTATCACCAACCATCCCTCATTGTCCCCCGCTCGCTTGCCCCAACCTCGCCGCCACTCTCCTCGCGCAATGCGACCGCGCCACCGCTCCCCCCGATGCACCTCGCACGATGTGCTCCCCCTGGCAATGGCCCCGTCCGCGATCGCTGCCCAAATCTGCCTCACGCACGAGGGAGAAGACCGGATCCGCAGCACGATGGATCTGTACGAGATCCTCCTCCTCACGACACAGCCGGCTCGTAGGGCGTCGACGTCCTCATAGAGCTTCCGGAGTTGGCGCATGAAGCGCCCGTGCTCCCCCTGATGGCCTCCCAGACGACTTTGACTGGATGGACCACACCGTCGTCGGGCCCATCAAGAACTAGGTCGTTTTCTGCCGAATCTGGTGACCATGGATCCAAAGATCGGAGTCGTTCCTTTCACATCGATCTATTTGCTCTTTCCTCCTAATTTTTTTTCTGGGGCTGCTGTTTAGGGTTCGTGTGGATCCTGCTGGTCGTTCAGCGCGTTGGGAGTGCTGGAGGGTGCGCACTACCTCACAACTGGCAAGTTGGAGGTGCTTTCGGAGCAGGAGTTCGTCGACTGCGACCACAAGGTGAAGTGTCATTTCCTTTCCCTCCCTCCCTCATGTGTGTAGCTTTCCGTGTGTTGATTCAAGATTTGCATCTCAAGTCGGGTTAGTGCACAAAACATTTGTGTTGGCTTATAGCTGCTTAGCAGTAGTTGGGAATTAGCTGATCGAGTTTGACCTTGGAAGCTATGTGATCTGCTGTGCTGACCGATTCTATTTTAATTTGCTTCGTTCACTTCAGGGTTACAAAAATGATTTAGTAACCTAATAAACTATTCGATTTAGACATGTATTCACATGATTTCCCCAGGAATGTTGAACATGTCCTCCATGCTACCGTCAACACAGACGGCAGCGAGGCCGGGCAGCAGGATCTGCGCTAGCATGTGCATCACCTCTGAGTCGCAGTACGCACACTGGATCAACGATACGTGAAGGTATGCCAATTTGTTATGAAAATTCAACCACTTATCCTTTTGACGAGCTAAACTTTGGACCATAGATGGAATGTGTTGCTGGTGCTTCTGAGATTCTTGATTTATGTCATGCGATCTGACCCAAAATTTGTTTGGTCCAGCCTCCGCTACTTCGGTCTACAGGTCCTCAAAGGGAATTTGTCTATAAGATTCAAGTGTGGTCTTTTTTCTCATTTCTTTGATGTTGATCTGCGTAGGCTGCGTCCAAGCCACTAGCTCTATGAACTGCTCTGCAGCTGGATGCTCGCCGACCCGTGGTTCCTCTTCAAAGTTGGCACCGAGGTTGGTGCGGTTGGTCAGTTATTTTTTCAAGTGTTCGTACGATAGCAGTTCTGCTATTACTAATAACTATGTTCTAGAGTAGGCAGATGTAGTGATGCATTACCCTGAAACCAAACTTGCATTCTTATTCGGTTGTTTTAGATGAGTGCCACAACCATCTCATTAATCTTGAGAAACTTAGTTGAGCTCTTTGACAAAGGTCTATCATGTCTTTTTATTACATCCGAACTGGAGCTCAACCACTTATCCTTTTGATGAGCTAACCTTTGGACCATAGATGGAATGTGTTGCTAGTGCTTCTGAGATTCTTGATTTATGTCATGCGATCTGACCCAAAATCTATTTGGTCCAGCAGCTCCTTGCTTGGAGGTCGATAATATACGCATGCCGGGAACTGTGGTGTGGACTCGTTGATTATATTTTTAGTTGGGTGATGAGCACAATCAGTATGAGTTAGTTGGTTTAGATGAGTGCCCTGACCATCTCATTAATCTTGAGAAACTTAGTTGAGCTCTTTGACAAAATCACAATTTTGTTTGAGCAAATCTCAGTACTTATATAGTCATGTTTCAATTATGTTGCTTCTTTTTATTGTCTAATAGTGTGCCATAGTAACTGCATCTAATAATTTCTTCTGTAACAAATGATTCATTTACACTTCTGTGCCATGCGTGCATATTTTTAAACAGTATAAATTGGGATAATCTTTAAGCACAACCACCTTTACCTTCAGTTCATTAATGGTGTGTTCTCTTTCATCTGGTCTCCTGATGAGTGTACATCTTCATCTGATCTCCCGATGCTGCTACATTAGTTTTTTTGTTGTGGATACAGATATCTGGTGTCTCTAATTGGGAGCTGTTGGATATCATCCAATAATCTTGCACATCGAGATCGAAGCTATTTAGTAAGCTGTCTATTTTTTCTTATTTCTCTATGTTCTTTCGTACTGTTCTTAATTGTGGTGTAGGCTCATTGATTATATTCTTAGTTGGGTGATGAGCAGAATCAGTTTGAGTCAATTGGTTTAGATGAGTGTCATGACCATCTCATTAATCTTGAGAAACTTAGTTGGGCTCTTTGACAAAATCTCGATTGCATACTTTTGTTCTTTTTCACTTGTTTATTACTTATTAAAATCTTTCATTTGTAGGTAAACTGAAACTGTCGCTGCAACAATTCTTCTTGTGATCGTTGCTCCTTGCCAATTCATCGATCTGAGGTATGGAATATTTCAACATGGGCCCTGATGCATAGTTATCCTATTCATGCTGCTCATTTTTCATGAACTGAAAAATCACTATTTGTTTTGCTCATGTGTACTGAATAACAATATCCTGCTAGATATTTTAAGACATACAAAATTAGAATGTGCAGCAGTAACATTCAACTATCAATGAAGCAAAAGTGCAATACTCACCCCCTGGCCTCATCAAGATGTTCACGGACTTCACATAAAAGTAGTGCAACAGACCCACTCCATGGCCCTCAAATCTCGCTCGAATAATATTTGATACATTGCACCTAGCACCACCTACCTATATGATAGTCTCTTTTGGCTATAAAAGAACTTGATCAAGAGCACACCACACCTTACTGCTGTTTGTGTGAGTTTAATGCAGAAACTTGCTCTTATGACCTCAGTATAGTGCCTAACTCAGTTTAGTTGTTTAGATGTATTACCATGCATTTCCATGTCCTGCATAAAAACAGAAGCACCATGATAAAGTCCAAAGAGTGCAGTAGTACACAATATGAAGAAAAAACAGAAACATCATTAGCGTTTTACAGTGTGCTTAATTTAAAGACAAAGTACAACGGGACAACTTGATCCCACTATAACTCAAATGCCATTGAAAAAATTACAGGCTTTGTCTTTGTGACCTATCTATACTACTTATTAAGGCTGTAATAGTAGTCTGCCTCCTTTGGTTCTGCCGTTCTGCCTGTTCTGCCTCCGATAAATCTGCATCATCCATCCATCCTCTGCCATCGTCCATCACAACCCCTGCTGTTCGATCCTCGCTCTCCCGAGGCCTACCTGCCTGCTCAATCGTCGCCCTCCTGAGGTCGCCATCGTCCATCACAAACCCACCCTCGTGCTCCAACCGTCGAGCGTTGCACTCCTCCGCCCGGTGCCACGACACCCAGATCCCACGCCCCACCCCACACCCTCGGCAACGATGATGAACACGTCGCTTCCTCTCCTCTCCCCTACTGAACCAAATGTTTGCCTGAGTGATGGTAAGCACATATAAACTATTTAACACCTAATGCACAGTAAGCAATAATTTATTATATGGAGGCTACAAATTGTTGAGCTGTTTGAAAATAGATATAGAGACAAATGAGTGTCTGAATGACAACGGGGGCTGCTGGCAAGACAAATCTTGGAGCAACATAGAAGTTTGTAGATCAACTTTATGAGATTTATTTGTCTCAAATTCACACACCAGTGGCTAGAAACAACTAGACTAAATTGTAGACAAAAGAACCAAGTTTGCAGCCTTTTTGCTATGGAGACCATACAACTACAGAACAGCCTTGGAGACAGTTTTGCTTTGCTCTAATCCTAGAATATAGGAGATCTTGTACCATAGATAACCAAATCCCAACAACTAGATAGGGAGAAGCATATCATTTAACTTGTCATTGGGATTCCCTAGTGAAGCGCCCGAATCCTCTGGGACTCAAATGTGATATAATTACTAGTCCTAGGAGGCTAGTAAACACATTTATACATCAGATGATTCTAGATCTGTCTAAACGAGACAAACCTATAAAGGTGGCGAACAACTTTAAGAGTTGGTCCACAACTCGGGACATATCATCAAAGTGGGGCTGAAGCAGCCCGATATACGCAGCGAAGCAAATCAGCGGTCCAACAACCACAGGTAAGGTTGGGAACAGGCGTAACTCTTACCCGATCAACGATCTCCTTCTCTGAAAACAACAAATAAGCAAGGGTGAGTACTTATGTACTCAGCAGCCCACCTTCACCTACGGAATGGGGAAATCAGATATAATGCATGGAATATGTAGAGCTCAGTATATTTTGCAGAAACAACAATATTTGATGCAGGGTTGTTTTGTAAAACATTTTGTATTTTCAAAGCACATCCTCTCCCAAAGGAGCAGGAAGTTTTTCAATAGAGAACAAAATCCCCTGGACTAAACCATCCAGGTATCTCAACAGTTTCTCACTGGTTTTCATTTTCAAAAACAGCTACTGGACTTCCCGTCCACCATAGCTCAAGGCTCGACCACCAGACCTTTTAAAACCACTTTTCAAAAGCATTTTTGGAAAACAAAACACTAATTGTCATACCACACCAGACTCGTCCATACCAGTGGACACGGACTATTCGAATAGGTTTGAACTCTGCGTAGAGGGGTACACTTTACCCACTAGTCCGGTTTCTACAATCTCACTGTCGTGAGATCCGAATGCTGAATCTCTCTCTTTCCTCGCACGTCCTTACCTTAACGGTTATACCGAAAGGAGTCAGGCCACCGCCATGTCCAAACCGGACAAAACATTCCCCCTCCTTATCCTCCCGGTGCTCCCCAGCCATCATAACCCTAGGGTTTGGACCGTACGAGTTCAGATTGAGTGACTGCCCATACAGTCTCGAGTGGTTGTGCTTGTCATGAGTACAGGTAGTGAAGGATTACAAACTGGTCCTTATATGAGGGGACAATCCTTCTGCTCACACCTAACCCGACTGAGCCAACACCTGAGGCCCTCCCCTAAACTAGGGAGTCCCTGATCATCCCGTTCAAAAGGTGATAAGGGTGACAACCCTTCATCATACCCATTTTGGAAAACATTTTCTTTTGAAAACTCACACCTTTTCTCAAATCATTTGTAACAAAAATGTCAAGGAGTATAAAGATCGATTGCGGCAAGCGGCTGGGTGGCCATAATAACTTGTCTCAAAATCATATCATGCATAAAATAACAGACTGAGGGTT
Source organism: Zea mays (assembly GCF_902167145.1). Taxonomy (NCBI): domain Eukaryota; kingdom Viridiplantae; phylum Streptophyta; class Magnoliopsida; order Poales; family Poaceae; genus Zea; species Zea mays. Next base: position 32,488,239 of record NC_050097.1, on the reverse strand, counting down.
ATGGTTGAAAAATAGTAGGTAATTTATGCATCAAAGGGATCCAGTGAGCTTGCTGTGCTTATCCGGCGAAAGGGGTGAGAGCTCGCGGAACTGGTTTTTGGCTCCACCGCCTGGCGTAGACTTGCAGATCTGGCCTCCACGAGACAGCACGAACGCTCCGATAACTATTTGTAACATGAACAAGTTACTATTCATCGATCATCCGATCACCCCAAATTTCAACTACTCATCCATCATGTTGTCCAGTCCATGATGAATAGTAACGATTAGCAACGATGAATAGTAACGACGAATAGTGATGACGAATAGTAAATAGTGATGGTGAATAGTTCGTGTGAATGAACACTGAACGATGAATAGTGACTATGAACGAACGATGAACGATGAATAGGAACTATAAATGAACGGACAAACGATCAAATGATCGGACGAACGAACGATCGGAATTGAGAGCACCTAGAGGGGGGTGAATAGGTGATCCTGTAAAGCTTGAAACTTAATGCCACAAAACTTGATTAGGAGTTAGCACAAGAATGCCAAGTGGCTAGAGAGGAGTCTTAGCAAAACACAATAACCACAAAGAGATCAACACAGAGATGACATAGTGGTTTATCCCGTAGTTCGGCCTAGTCTAATGCTTGCCTACTCCACGTTGTGGCGTCCCAACGGACGAGGGTTGCAATCAACCTCTCTCAAGAGGTCCAAATACCCACTTGAATACCATGGTGTTTTGCTTTGCTTTTCTATATCCCGCTTGCGAGGAATCTCCACAACTTGGAGTCTCTCGCCCTTACAAAGTTGTTCACAAAGAAGCACGGAGTAAAGGAGGGATGAGCAACGCACACAAGACACAAAATCAGAGCGACAACATGCACACAAGTCGCAACAAGAGCTCACAACACAACCCGGCGAGTTCACAACTCAAATGGAGCTCTAGTTGCTATAAAAAAGAATCAAATGCGCGGAATCGAAGTCTTGGTGCTTAGGAATGCTTAGAGAATGCTTGGTGTGCTCCTCCATGCGCCTAGGGGTCCCTTTTATAGCCCCAAGGCAGCTAGGAGCCGTTGAGATCATTCCATGAAGGCAATTCTTGCCTTCTGTCGCCTGGCGCACCGGACACTGTCCGGTGCGGATTTCTTTCCTTCTTTGGCGAAGCCGACCGTTGGCGCTTTGGAGCCGTTGGCGCACCGGACACTGTCCGGTGCACACCGGATAGTCCGGTGCCTCCTTCCGACCGTTGGCTCGGCCACGTGTCTCGCGTGGCCGACCGTTGGCTCACCGGACAGTCCGGTGCACACCGGACAGTCCGGTGCACACCGGACAGTCCGGTGAATTATAGTTGTACGCCGTTAATCACTTCCCGAGAGCAGCAAGTTCGCCTGAGTCAGCCTGGCGCACCGGACACTGTCCGGTGCACCCAGACAAAGCTGACTTTGGCTGAACAAAGCCATCCTTAATTTCAACTTGATTTTTCCTGTTTCCAGCACTTAGACACAATACATTAGTCTCTAAAACAATGTACTAAGTCTGAGAAACATACCTTTATACTTGATTTGTACTTTGTCCACCATTTGGCTTAGTTTATCACTTAAGCACTTGTGTTGGACACTAAATCACCAAAATACTTAGAAATGGCCCAAGGGCACATTTCCCTTTCAATCTCCCCCTTTTTGGTGATTTATGCCAACACAACATAAAGCAACTAAAAGAAGTGCAACATCAATTCAAATGAGAACACAACTTTGTTTTGAATCAAATTTGGCATATATGGATCATTCTTTGCCACCACTTGGTTTGTTTTTGCAAATCAAACTCAATTTCCTATCTCTAAGTCAAACACACTTGTTGAAACATAAAGAGAGATATTTCCAGAGAAATTTATCAGAGAGTTCAAAAACTCCCCCTTTTCCCATAATTAAGCCTTCTCCCCACAAGAGACCAACTTTTGACAATAAGAGGCAAATAGGAGTATTTTGACAAACAAAAACTCTAACTCTACTATTTTCAAAATTCACAAGTGGTAGCTGATCCATTTATTGCTTTGGCCTTATTTTCTCCCCCTTTGGCATCAAGCACCAAAACGAGATCAATTTTGGCCCTTTTAACCCCATTGCCTCACCAAATCTTCAACTAAGAGTAAAAAGGCAATAAGAGTACATGGATGAACTTGGAATAAGTTACTCTTTCATCAGAGTGCAGTGGAAGTCTTGCATGGTCCAAGTCCACCTTTTCCCTTTCAAACCTCGTTTGAGACTAAATTAAGCAAACTCAAGCACACAGTTAGTCTCAAAGGGTCAAGTTGTAGCACATCTCCCCCTAAATTTGTGCATCACTTGCAAAGGACTTGTGAGGTCCGGGGAGTGCTGGTACAACTTGAGCACCATAAATAAACAACAAAATGCATTAAGGAACATGATCAAAGCATAAAACACATGTATGCTATAAATCAATCCAAGTTCCACGAATCTAGGACATTTAGCTCACTACGCAACTTGCAAAAGGTCTGCTCATCTAAAGGCTTGGTAAAGATATCGGCTAGCTGGTTCTCGGAGCTAACATGAAACACTTCGATATCCCCCTTTTGCTGGTGGTCTCTCAAAAAGTGATGCCGGATGTCTATGTGCTTTGTGCGGCTATGTTCAACAGGATTATCCGCCATGCGGATGGCACTCTCATTATCACATAGGAGTGGGACTTTGCTCAGATTGTAGCCAAAGTCCCTGAGGGTTTGCCTCATCCAAAGTAGTTGCGCGCAACACTGTCCTGCGGCAACATACTCGGCCTTAGCGGTGGATAGGGCAACGGAAGTTTGTTTCTTAGAACTCCATGACACCAGGGACCTTCCTAAGAATTGGCACGTCCCCGATGTACTCTTCCTATCGACCTTACATCCAGCATAGTCGGAGTCTGAATATCCAATCAAGTCAAAGGTAGACCCCTTTGGATACCAGATCCCGAAGCAAGGCGTAGCGACTAAATATCTAAGAATTCGCTTCACCGCCACTAAGTGACATTCCCTTGAATCGGATTGAAATCTAGCACACATGCATACGCTAAGCATAATATCCGGTCTACTAGCACATAAATAAAGTAAAGACCCTATCATAGACCAGTATGCCTTTTGATCAACGAACTTACCTCCTTTGTTGAGGTCGGTGTGTCCGTCGGTTCCCATTGGAGTCTTTGCAGGCTTGGCATCCTTCATCCCAAACCGCTTGATCAAGTCTTGTGTGTACTTCATTTGGGAGATGAAGGTCCCATCCTTGAGTTGCCTCACTTGGAACCCAAGGAAATAGCTTAACTCGCCCATCATCGACATCTCAAACTTTTGAGTCATCACCCTGCTAAACTCTTCACAAGGCTTTTGGTTAGTAGAACCAAATATTATGTCATTGACATAAATTTGGCACACAAAAAGATCACCATCACAAGTCTTAGTAAAAAGAGTTGGATCGGCTTTCCCAACCTTGAAAGCATTAGCAATTAAAAAGTCTCTAAGGCATTCATACCATGCTCTTGGGGCTTGCTTAAGTCCATAGAGCACCTTAGAGAGCTTACACACGTGGTCGGGGTACCATTCATCCTCGAAGCCAGGGGGTTGCTCCACGTACACCTCTTCCTTGATTGGCCCGTTGAGGAAGGCGCTCTTCACATCCATTTGGAACAACCTGAAAGAATGGTGAGCGGCATAGGCTAACAATATGCGAATTGACTCTAGCCTAGCCACAGGAGCAAAAGTCTCCTCAAAGTCCAAACCTGCGACTTGGGCATAACCTTTTGCCACAAGTCTAGCCTTGTTCCTTGTCACCACCCCGTGCTCGTCTTGTTTGTTGCGGAACACCCACTTGGTTCCCACAACATTTTGCTTGGGACGAGGCACCAGTGTCCAAACTTCATTTCTTTTGAAGTTGTTGAGCTCCTCCTGCATGTCCAACACCCAGTCTGGATCTAGCAAGGCCTCCTCTACCCTGAAAGGCTCAATAGAAGAGACAAAAGAGTAATGCTCACAAAAATTAACTAATCGAGACCGAGTAGTTACTCCCTTGCTAATGTCACCCAAAATCTAGTCGACAGGATGATCCCTTTGAATCATCGCTCGAACTTGGGTTGGAGGTGCCGGTTGCGCTTCTTCCTCCATTACATGATCATCTTGTGCTCCCCCTTGATCACACACCTCCTCTTGATGAACCTGTTCATCGTCTTGAGTTGGGGGATGCACCATTGTTGAGGAAGAAGGTTGATCTCGCTCATTTTGTTCCTGTGGTCGCACATCTCCAATTGCCACATTGCGTATTGCGGCCGTTGGAACGTCTTCTTCATCTATATCATCAAGATCACAAACTTGCTCTCTTGGAGAGCCATTAGTCTCATCAAATACAACGTCGCTAGAGACTTCAACCAAACCCGATGATTTGTTGAAGACCCTATACGCCTTTGTATTTGAGTCATAACCTAACAAAAACCCTTCTACCGCTTTGGGAGCAAATTTGGAATTCCTACCCTTCTTCACTAGAATGTAGCATTTACTCCCAAAAACTTGAAAATACAAAACATTGGGTTTGTTACCGGTTAGTAGCTCATACGAAGTCTTCTTGAGGAGGCGATAAAGGTAGACCCGGTTGATGGCGTGGCAAGCCATGTTCACGACTTCTGACCAAAAGCGCTCGGGGGTCTTGAACTCTCCAAGCATCGTCCTCGCCATGTCTATAAGCGTCCTGTTCTTCCTCTCTACCATACCATTTTGCTGTGGTGTGTAGGGAGCGGAGAACTCGTGCTTGATTCCTTCCTCCTCAAGATACTCCTCCACTTGAAGGTTCTTGAACTCGGACCCGTTGTCGCTCCTTATCTTCTTCACCTTGAGCTCAAACTCATTTTGAGCTCTCCTTAGGAAGCGCTTGAGGGCCCCTTGGGTTTCAGATTTGTCCTGCAGAAAGAATACCCAAGTGAAGCGAGAAAAATCATCAACTATAACAAGACCATACTTACTTCCTCCTATGCTTAGATAGGCGACGGGTCCGAAAAGGTTCATATGAAGTAACTCCAGGGGTCTTAATGTTGTCATCACATTTTTGGCATGATGAGAGCTTCCCACCTGTTTCCCTGCTTGACAAGCTGCACAAGGTCTATCTTTTTCGAAAGTAACATTAGTTAGACCTATCACGTGTTCTCCCTTTAGAAGCTTGTGAGGGTTCTTCATCCCCACATGTGCTAAGCGGCGATGCCACAACCAGCCCATGCTAGTCTTAGCAATTAAGCATGCATCTAGACCGGCCTCCTCTTTTGCAAAATCAACTAAATAGAGTTTGCCGTCTAATACACCCTTAAAAGTTAATGAACCATCACTTCTTCTAAAGACAGACACATCTACATTTGTGAATAGACAATTATATCCCATATTACATAATTGACTTACGGATAACAAATTATATCCAAGCGACTCAACTAAGAATACATTAGAAATAGAGTGCTCATTTGAGATTGCAATCTTGCCTAAGCCTTTAACCTTGCCTTGGTTCCCATCACCGAATATGATTGAATCTTGGGGATCCTTGTTCTTGACGTAGGAAGAGAACATCCTCTTTTCCCCCGTCATGTGGTTTGTGCATCCGCTGTCGATAATCCAGCTAGAGCCCCCGGATGCATAAACCTGCAAGGCAAATTTAGGCTTGGGTCTTAGGTACCCAACTCATGTTGGGTCCTACAAGGTTAGTACAAATAGCCTTAGGGACCCAAATGCAAGTTTTATCTCCCTTGCATTTTGCCCCTAATTTTCTAGCAACTATCTTCCTATCCTTTCTACAAATAGCAAAGGAAGCATTTAAAGCATGATAAATTGTAGAAGGTTCACTATTTGTTTTCCTAGGCACATGAACAACATTTCTTCTAGGCATGTGAATAATAACATTTCTCCTAGCTAAATTTCTATCATGCATAATAGAAGAACTAGAAGCAACCATGGCATAAGAATCAAAAGCATCATAACATCTATAACCATTTCTAGACTGTCTCCTATCATGATACATGAAGGCATGGTTCTTTTGAGCACTACTGGCCATAGGAGTCTTCCCTTTCTCCTTGGCGGAGATGGAAGCCTTATGGCTTGTTAAGTTCTTGACTTCCCTCTTGAAGCCAAGACCATCCTTAATTGAGGGGTGTCTACCAATCGTGTAGGCATCCCTTGCAAATTTTAGCTTGTGAAATTCACTCTTGCTAGTCTTAAGTTGGGCATTAAGATTATCCACTTCATCCTTTAATTTAGAAATGCAAACTAGGTGTTCACTACAAGCATCAACATTAAAATCTTTGCACCTATTGCAAATCATAACATGTTCTACACAAGAGTTAGATTTACTTGCTACTTCCAGTTTAGCATTTAAATCATCATTCACACTTTTTAAAGTAGAAATGGTTTCATGACAAGTAGATAGTTCACAAGAGAGCATTTCATTCCTTTTAACTTCTAGAGCAAGAGAATTTTGTGCACTAACAAATTTATCATGCTCTTCATATAAAAGGTCCTCTTGTTTTTCTAGTAATCTATTCTTATCATTCAAAGCATCAATCAATTCATTAATCTTATCAATCTTAGTTCTATCTAATCCCTTGAATAAGCATGAATAGTCTATTTCATCATCATCACTAGACTCATCCTCGCTTGAAGAAGCATAAGTAGTGTTGTTTCGAGTACATACCTTCTTCTCCTTTGCCATGAGGCATGTGTGATGCTCGTTGGGGAAGAGGGATGACTTGTTGAAGGCGGTGGCGGCGAGTCCTTCGTTGTCGGAGTCGGACGAGGAGCAATCCGAATCCCACTCCTTTCCAAGATGTGCCTCGCCTTCGCCTTCTTGTAGTTTTTCTTCTTTTCCCACTTTCCACTCTTCTTTTCCTGGTCACTATCATTATCGGGACAATTAGCGATAAAATGACCAATCTTACCACATTTGAAGCAGGAGCGCTTCCCCTTCGTCTTGTTCTTGTTGGGGTGCTCCTTGCGACCCTTTAGCGCCGTCTTGAACCGCTTGATGATGAGGGCCATTTCTTCATCATTAAGCTCGGCCGCCTCGACTTGCGCCACCTTGCTAGGTAGCGCCTCCTTGCTCCTTGTTGCCTTGAGAGCAATAGTTTGAGGCTCTTGAATTGGGCCATTTAATGCATCGTCGACGTATCTAGCCTCCTTGATCATCATCCGCCCGCTTACGAATTTTCCAAGGATCTCCTCGGGCGTCATCTTCGTGTACCTAGGATTCTCACGAATATTGTTCACAAGATGTGGATCAAGGACAGTAAAGGACCTTAGCATTAGGCGGACAACGTCATGGTCTGTCCATCGCGTGCTTCCATAGCTCCTTATCTTGTTGACGAGGGTTTTGAGCCTGTTGTACGTTTGGGTTGGCTCCTCCCCCCTTATCATCGCGAATCTCCCAAGTTCTCCCTCCACCAACTCCATCTTGGTGAGCATGGTGACGTCGTTCCCCTCATGTGAGATCTTGAGGGTATCCCAGATCTGCTTGGCGTTATCCAAGCCGCTCACCTTATGGTATTCGTCCCTGCACAAAGAAGCTAGAAGAATAGTAGTAGCTTGTGCATTTTTGTGGATTTGCTCATTAATGAACATGGGACTATCAGTACTATCAAATTTCATTCCATTCTCGACTATCTCCCATATGCTTGGATGGAGAGAGAACAAGTGACTACACATTTTGTGACTCCAAAATCCATAG